>NC_065450.1:68542607-68878857 GCF_917563875.1 Diabrotica virgifera virgifera | reverse complement strand
GACAATTAGTAATTCATACCTACTTGTGTTGGCGTTAGCTTTTAGTCATTTATCATTAGATTGTGAATCGTGAGTTGATGCTGGTGAATTTCTTTATTCGGTTCGGATTAATTTTTAGTTCTAGTGTTTGTGAGTGCTAATTAATATTGTTTAAATACATTACGTTTATACGCTTGTAACTACCTATAATGTCGCTTAAGCAGCATAAAAGCGGAGCCGCTAAGCGAAAGGTGAGTTTATTTACTTAATTTATATTAGCGCTACTTTTAGCCTAATCAAATAAAAAAACATAATTTAATTCCGAACAGTTTTTGTCCTTTTTTAAAACAAAGTTTGGGCAAAATAAAAAGATATTTTTGAAAAAGGATACACTTCAGATGACGGCACAATTATTTCAACAAGCAAAAGCAGGAAAATTTTTCTTATAAAATGGTTTTTTAAACTTTAGCCTAAATTAATGATTACATAGAGGTTTTTACAATTTTTCTTTAAAAACCTAATGGGACAACCTTTAATTTGAGACTTTGTAAGTTCGTTTTCATGCGTAATTTATTTAAATAATTAACAATAAACACTGAATAATTGGTTTTTAAAAATAGGGTAATAGTCGGTAATACACACAGAAAAAAGCTTTTACAGCCTTGCAAGTTGCAATAAGCACGAAAAGTTGTCTTATGTTTTACATGTATTGAAATTTTATTTGATTGGTATATTTAAAGAATAAAAGGATTAAGTAAATTTAATGTTTTTGTTGTGACTCATTGTAACATTGTATGATTTAATAAAAATATATGCTTCAAAACAATAAAGCAGTAAATTTGCATCGGGGTTCGAATCTGTCTATGCAATTTTAATTTTTTTCAGGCAAAAGAAGAAAAACTTAGCAGAGTTCAAAAGTTACCGAAATTGACCATGTTTTTTAAGAACCAATGAGAAAACAACGCCAAACCTCTGTTAATTACGCACGACGACAAGGAAATAAATGATTCAATTGATGTTGCATCAACAAGCAAACCCCATTTGACAGAAAAAGATGAGTTGAGTGAAAATTCTAACAATGATTCTCATTTGGCAGCGTCCACATCCTCTGGGTTTTTAGTTTCTAATGATGTATCATTGTGGCCAACAACTCTAACAGATGCATTTCGATCAAGTTGTGTAGAAAAAGGCTCAGAATATTTTCAAAACAATGATGGCGTGTATGCAGCTTCCAAGCATAACTTCAAAACACAAAATAGAAGTCTTTCCGGTAAATTATTTCAAAAAAGAGTAAGCAATGGAGAAACTGTACCTCGAAAATGGATCATGTATTCACCTTCAACTGGAAACATCTACTGTTTCGCGTGTAAACTTTTTTCGGTAAAAAGTGTAAGTGCGTTTGCTCACCACGGGTTCTCAAATTGGGGTAAAGCAGAAGAAAGCACACTTTCTCACGAAAATAGTGTAGAACATCGTGAGAGTATGTTTTTATTGTTAAATAGACTTAATTTAAAGAATCGTATAGACAAGGGCCCTCTACAAGAATTAGCACCGGGCCCACTAATGAATAAATCCGCCCCTGGCTGCAGGTGTCAAATACATAGTGATTCCATATAAGTTTAGTTGAGTGTATTATACATAAATACAAAGGGTATGAATAAACGCAACAAATAACCAGGTTATTTACTAGCCGGTAGTTCATTACCAAGAGCTCATTGGACTATAGCCAAATTGTAAAACTACTATGAATCATAAGTCACATTATTAAGTGTTGTGCATCGTAATAAAGTGTATAAATAAATTTTTATTTTTATTAACATTTGTATATTCTAGTACTGTAGGTAGACAAATAGCTATTTATAGGCACAAATAGATGTATTTTAAGCAGTAAATTCAACTCAAACAATAAATTGATAGAAATACCTGATTATACAATAATATTATAGTCGACTTTATTGCCTTGAATTTGAATCTTGTCGCTTACTACAAGATCTCCATTGCATGATTTTTTTTATCACAACTTTTATTAATGTAAAATTATTTAGTTCATAACAGCTCATAAAATATTATAAAAAGTTTCATAAAAAACACTGTATTTTTTACCGAAAAGCGTCCCATGAATATTGTCGGACAGAACTTCTAATTGATTTTTTTACCCTTTCAATTAGTACGTTCTTTAACGGTAAAATATTGCAAAACCTCTAAATTTTAAAGAACCGCTTGGATTGACATGAAATTTGGCATATACATAGCTAACAAGTCAAAGAAAAAAGTGATATTGTGCCGATATGTGCTTTTCCCCAGGGGATGGTTTTCACCCCCTCTTGGGTATGAAAAGGTATTCGTCCAAAGTAAGTCCGGAAATTGATAAAATGACTAATTTTAAGTAACTTTTGTTCTATATAGTTTTTTAGAATATGTTCATTTTTTCAACAAAATAACCACGCTTTTAGATGGTTTTTTGCAAATAACTCAAATAGTAAGTATTTTGTCGAAAAAACATTCATAGCAAAAATATAGCCTGTAAAAAGTTTTAAAAAATGATGTATATATCTCGTTTCTATACCTAGCAGAAGCAGAGTTATAGCCAATTAAAAATAGATTCATATTCGTCAAATTCCAAATGAAATATTTTAACATGAAATATCCAAAAATGAAGCACATTTCGGGGAAAACCATCACAACTTATTTAAAGTGTTTAAAAAAGCTTCATTTTTGTTTTATAAAAAAATTCCTAGCATCAAAAGTAAACAAGTTACGCTCAAAATAAAGTTAGTCCCTTTTTTTGGTATTAAATGAACTTATTCGTTACGACTTTACAAGTTTCTTGACTCGTATATGTATTGTTTATATGATCTGTAAGTTTCATCGGTTCAAAGTCCTTATTTTTGAAAGGGCTTTAGTTAAAAGGGGTTGAACGAGTCACTGATCACGAGTGTATGCAAATTTAGAAACACCAAGTCTTAATTAATTTTTGTCTAACAGAAAAACAAAAAAATACATGATATTCAGAAAAGCAATGCTGACTTTTTTGTTTTTCGAGATTTTTGGTATCTCTAACAATTTTTAAGTTATTTTGAAAAAAAACATATTTTTCAAAATTAAAATTTTTAAAAATTTTACTTTAAAATCAAATTTTTTCCAAAATAAGCACTTTGAATCGATGAAACTTACAAATCATATAAACACAATATAGGTAAAATAACTTGTGGAGCGCTAACGATTAATTATATTCAAGTTGCTAATTAGGGGGTGGTCTTCCCGATTTTTTTTTTGCCAAAACAAAAGGGACCAACTTTTATTTTGAGCGTAACTTGCTTTAAAATAACGCTAGAAACTTTTTATAAAAACAGAAATAAAGCTTTTTTTAAACACTTTAAAAAAGTTATAATGGGTTTTCCCCAAAAAGTGCTTAATTTTTTGGATATTTCACTTCTAAGTATTCTATTTGAAATTTGGTGAATATGAATCTATTTTTCATTGGCTATAACTCTGGTTTTACGTCCAGAGACCTAACGCGTACACCATTTTTATTACTTTTTTACAGGCTATATTTTTGCTAGGAACTTTTTTTGACAAAATACTTACTTTTCGAGTTATTTGTGAAAAACCGTCGTCTAAAAATGTAGTTTTTTTTTCTCTGATTCTGGCTTTGGTTTAGAACTAGAACCTTTAGCCACGTAATTGTATAACTTATCACTAAGTCAGAGGAGTAATGTGTAGTGTGTGTGTTGAGTAAGTGTCTTGTTACTTTGGAAAGTCGACGTCATTGTCTTTGCAAAGAGACGCTAACTGTTTCCGAACGTCTGCGGTCCCTCCGGTGAGTACCGATCCCACAAGGACAATAGAAACTATTTTTCATTTATTAATTTATAATAAATGAAAAATTTCTTCCCCTGGTAAAAAATGTAGTTATTTTGTTGAAAAATGAACATATTCACTCGCAAATAACTCGAAAAGTGTTGACTTGGCGAAAAGGCTCTATAGAAGAAAAGTGACTTAAAATTAGTCAGTTTATCCATTTCCGGAATTATTTTGGACTTATATTTTTTCACCCCGAAGAAGGGGTGAAAGTCACCCCCAGTGCCAAAGCACACATCGGCACAATATCACTTTTTTTCTTTGACATGAAAGCTATGCGTATGCCAAATTTCATGTCAATCCAAGCGGTTCTTTAAAATTTAGAGCAAAAACCGTGAAAGAATGGACTAAATAAAATCTCATGTAAAAATCAGACTGCTAGATATCACTAACATAATTCCTGTCATTTGACATGTTCTACGTGTCGGACTTCTTAAAATGCCCAACATTTTTGTCGGACAAACATTTTTTCATATATTATATAACGTTGGCTATTGAATAAACTTAAAAACAATCTGCTAGTTTTCACAATCATAAACTTGTCAAGATGACACGTTTATCTCGTTCCACAATTAAAGCTTCCCCTGTTCCAGTCTTCCCATACATCAAAATTTGTCCGACTCGACACCGTTAAGCTATGAACAGTTTTTTTTGGTACGCGGGATCCAGGACTAAATATTGTTCCTAAGCTATTTTCTTGTAGCATTTTAAGCAATTTAACCTTTTTGTTGGGAATAAACTACAGTTTTATATGTATACTAATAATAATAATCATGGGTCAGTGGTCTTTGAAATAAAACGGATATGTAATTGTTCGGAACTTAATCATTAAGGTAATCAAATCGAATCTACTCCAATTTCGAGCTCGTTGGATCGCACTAAAGCAAATAATTGAGTTCTCATCGTGCTTCATTAAACACAAACAAAAACATTCTAGACCTCTCCACCCATGTCTACATGTATGATGCATAAAACATGACCACCCACTTACCGACGACTTTTGCAAAAGGACATAAAAGGATTATTTTAAAAACTATGCGATTAAAAAAATCTCCACACGAAGTCGAAATCGAAAAATAATAAATTAAAGACCGAAAACAGATGATGAAGGACAGAAGCTGCATGGATTTAAATTCACTAGAATATAAGGAACTTAATAAGGCAATAATAAAAATAAAAGGACAAAATATTAGGGACAACAATACAGAAAAAATCGAAAATACTATAGAGGAAAACAATAACATAGGTGTTAAAACCTCTAAATAGCAAAGGCAGATAACAAATACACCAGATTAAAAATAAAAATGTAACCACTACGACAATAACCAGATATTAGATTAATTAGATATTGTTGAAGATTACTATAGAATATAGAAGATAATTATATTCGTCCAGCGCAGCGTAGCAAAATCCGAAAACCACGATATGGAACGAAGAATAGTAAATGTAGGATTTGAAACACTACCAGAAATTATTAACAAGAAAGCTTCTTCTTCTTGTAGTTCCTTCTCCTATCGGAGGTTGGCTATCATCACAGCTATCCGTACCTTATTGACGGCTGCTCTGAAAAGATCTACTGAGCTGCAACTATACCACTCTCTTAAGTTTCTCAGCCAGGAAATTCTTCTTCTACCTATAGATCTTTTACCCTTTATTTTACCTTGCATTATGCGCCTTAATATCTCATATTTCGCACCTCTGGTAATGTTGCCTAAATATTCTAGCTTCCTTGTTTCATGTTCTTTATCATCTCGCAATCCTTTTGCAGCCTTCTTAACACTTCTGCATTTGTAACTCGTTGGATCCATGGTATCTTCAAAATCCTTCTATAGCACCACATCTCAAAGGCTTCCAACTTCTTTATATTTTCTACTTTTAGTGTCCAGCTTTCCACTCCATACAACAAAGTCGAGAACACGTAGCATCTTAAGGCTCTTATCCTCAGCTCCAGAGGAAGGTCTCGATTAAAAAACATATTTTTCATTTTTATAAATGCTTGTCTTGCAATTTCAATGCGTGTCCTGATTTCTCTACCCTGGTCATTGTTTTCATTTACCCAGGTTCCCAGATATTTGCAGTTATTCACTCTTTCTACTTGTTTTCCCTCGATATTCAACCTTCCTACTGTATGTTGCTTAGAAATAATCATGAACTTGGTTTTCTTAACGTTCATTTGTAGTCCATAGTCCATGCTGACTTGATGTAATCTATTTACTAATAGTTAAAGTGCATCTAGACTGTCTGCAAAAATAGCGGTGTCGTCTGCGAATCTTATGTTATTCAAGATTTTTCCGTTTATTGATATACCCTGTCCTTCCTCTGATATTGCTTCCTTAAAAATAGCTTCGCTGTACAGATTGAATAACAATGGAGACAACACGCAGCCCTGTCTAACACCTCTCTTGATTTTTATGGCCTCTGTTTCGACATTATCGATTTTACCCGTTGCTTTTTGATTCCAGTACAGATTGACAATAACCCGTATATCTCGACTGTCCACATTCTTCTCTTTTAAAAGTTTTATGAGTTTCTGATCTCGTACTCTATCAAAAGCCTTTTGATAATCTATAAAGCAGACATAGAGATCTTGGTTCATATCTAGTCGTCTCTGCGCGAGAACGTTAAAAGCGAACAGAGCCTCTCTCGTTCCTAGTCCTCCTCTAAAACCATACTGGGTGTCATCTATATCTTCCTCTATTTTTTTATATAGTCTTCCATGTATTATTTTGAGGAATATCTTAAGTGTGTGGCTTTTTAAAGAAATTGTTCTGTACTGGGAGCATTCTGTCGCATGTATTGACTTTGGTAGTGTTACAAATGTGAACAGCAAGAAAGCTAAAAATGCTTTAAAACACATGAAAAATGAAAAAGATCCTGGAGACGACAGAATAACAAAAGAAATGATTACAACTGGAGGTCACACTACTTTGGAGGCAGTTAGAATCTTAATGAACAAGTGGCTCTTTGGATGTGCTAATTCAATCTGATTTATATTTAGGTTATAGTACCATAGAACACCTACAATATATACAGAGATATAGACAATACAGACACTTATCGAAAAGTGTAACGAATACAATGAACCTCTTCATTTGGCGTTTGTGTATTACAATAAGGCGTTCGATTCTATAGAACTCTGGGCCGTATTAGAAGGAATGAACGACGCAAGGATTAATTCCAGATATAGAATACTCTTAAAATACATATATAACAATGCAACTAAAACTAAAAGTAGAAGATGAACTAACTGAGCCAATTAAAACTGGCAATGGGATAGGACAGGGGGATTCCTTGAGTCCTTTATTGTTCAATCTGATCGTGGATGAAATAATAAAAAAAAGGTAGGAACTAAAAAAAGGATACCAAATGGGAGAAAAACAACTTAAAATAATCTGCTATGCAGACGATGCAATACTAATCTCTCAAAGTGAAGATGATTTACAACGTATGCCGCACCAATTTAACATAACCGCCAGAAAATTTAACGTGTTAATTTCCCCAAAATAGACAAACTGCATGGTTATAACAGCAAATCAATGAGATGTAAATTGGAGCTGGAAGGTCAGATAATAGAACAAATAATGGAGTTTAAATATCTAAGCGTCACACTATTTAGCTACGGAAGGCTCGAAACAGAAGTGGAAGATCAAGTGAATAGAGCAAACAGAGCCGCAGGTTGCCTGAATGACAAAATACGGTGTAATAAAAATATCGGAATAGAAATAAAGGCAGAATTTACAAAACAGACCAATAATGACATACGCGGCAGAAACACGACCCGACACAGAGAGGACAAAATATTGCTCGAAAGAGCGGAGATAAAAACCCTTCGAAAAATCGATGTTAAGACTCTATGGGACAGAGCTAGAAGTACAGATATATAACGGAGATGCAAGGTGGACAACATTAATAACTGGGTAAGAAACAGAAGAATAGAATGGAATGACCACATAAGCCGAATGACAACAAATAGAGTAGTAACGACAGCGAGAGACGGTTCCCCAATAAGAAGACGATCAGTGGGAAGACCACGAAAACGATGGAACGACAACTTATTAGAGGCACATTGAAAAAACAGACAAAGTCATATCTATACAAAAAGAAGAAGAAGACAATGCATTTGGGTAGGAATCGACTTGGGAACTGGAATTGGGTAGGAAATGTGGCACGACAAACGAAAGGTGGACGAGAAACATTGTCCATTAGAGACCAAGCGAGCGCAGTCGTAGTAGAGGAAAGAGAAAGATCATAAAAACAGTAGCTTCACGACATCAAAGCAAAAGTGGGGAGAAACTGCCACCAGAAGAGTGGAGAACGCATGGAGAGAGAGACAAACAGACTGAATAACAAGAAGAACAGAGTCTAACAAAACAAATTTATTATCTTACGTTTTTGTATTAATTTTATGTCATGTGCCCCTTCTTCAGCGACATCGCTAAATTCAAGTCAGCATTCAACGTATTAAATAAAAACAAATCGTGATTCATTAATACAAACAAAAACATCCCAGAACTCTCCACCCATGCATATGATGCATAAAACATTATATACCCACTTACAAACGACTTTTGCAAAAGGACATGCGAGGATTATTTTAAAAACTACAAGAAATCAATAATTTGTACCAACCTGCAATTGTACCGGCGTCCTTGGTAGCTTGCCGCTGTGAGTCGTTAAAATATGCAGGAACTGTTATAACAGCGTCCCTTATGTCTCTTCCTAAATAAGCTGCAGCTACTTCCTTCATTTTGACCAAAACCATGGAACTTATCTCTTCCGGAGCGAATCTTTTCATTTCACCCTTGAACTCCACCTCTATCTTGGGCTTTCCGTTATCATTGACGACTTTAAACGGCCAATGTTTTAGATCTTGTTGGATTTTGGGATCGTCGAATTTTCTTCCGATGAGCCTTTTTGCGTCGAATACTGTATTGTTTGGGTTCATAGCCACTTGATTCTTAGCCGCATCACCAATTAATCGTTCTGAATCGGTAAAAGCCACGTAACTTGGGGTCGTCCTGTTCCCTTGGTCATTAGCTATGATTTCTACCTTACCTCCTTGCCATACTCCCACACAAGAGTACGTTGTGCCCAAATCGATGCCGATTGCAGGAGCTTTAACCATGTTTTCAGGATTTGTTTGCGAAAATAAACTGATACTGACACTTTTGAAAAGTTGACACCGAAAGTTTTGATTTGTATGAGAGTTTGGCGCGTACTGTTGTGATTCGATCAAACCAAGCTAGTTCGATAATGTTCGGTAGGGGTCGACTCATTTTGTATTTGCCAAGAAATGTTTGCATACAGGTTGTCTCAAAATGATTTATTTACGAGTGTTTATATCTAATTTCTACGCTGCAAGTTATAAAATGCATGCCAATGCAATTCTGTATTTTTAGTTGCTTAGAGTTGCAATTTAATTATAATCTTTTTATAATGGAGACTGCCTTCTTCTTCTTAAGATACCGTGAATGGCAGCTATGTACGCAGTTGCTCCCGCTTGGCGGCGCTAGTGTAGTTGGGGGTCAACATTTTGGCAATTTGTGCAGTTTGTATACGCTGTGAGCTCGTACGTAGAGGGGATATTTAAAAATTCGCGAGCGCCAGTAGTGACAAGTCTGTAAACGTTTACTGAAAATTTGACATAAATGTCAAAGTGATTAATTTAAAATTAAAAATAAAAACATTAATTATAAAAAATTTTAGTTGGTCCAAGCTAAATATACTTACGTTTTAAATACTGAATTTAAGTTTTTTTATTGTTCGATTACAATTTAATTACTTTTTTGTGTTGTAAATATTAAGCGATAACAATTAAATAATAAATTTAAAAATTACCGGTGAAAGTTGCATTACTAATCCGCTAGGAGCGACACCAGCGAAGCTCAGAGCGTATATGGTGTTTTTGTGTACGATTTAATAAATAATAAATTATGGCAAAAAAATACGGATTTTGGACTGTTTGTGCGTTGAAAAACGAATTGAGGAGAACAAATGAGAGAGTTACTGGAAAAAAGGAAGCCCTTATCGAAAGGTAAACTACATATATTAATCATAGTTTTAAGGTTTTAGCTCAGAGCAAAATAAAAATATTTATGTTGATATGAGTTTTATAGTGAAGTACTTGTATTTGGGTTTAAGCTCTAGAAATAAAACATTAGGACGATGATTAATATAGTTTACCTTTGGATGGGGGCTAATGTATGCAAATTGTTTATTTGTTAAAACTATTTTAAGAGGAAAGGCGCAAAATGTCGCCTGTAAAAATGTTCAATGTGTTTTAAATGTATTCGGTTTTTTTTTTTCGAATTCTGAGAAAACTAATAAATATTTTTGAAAAATTTAAGCGAAGAATGAAAGATTACATTATTACTGAGGGCCAAAAGTCACTGAAAACTTCTATGTTTATTTTAATAAGTTACAGAGGTGAAAATAAAAAAGAAAATTTAGTGTGATTTTTAATTGCAAATATTTCATTCAAAACGAACTTTTTATTTATAGGGTTTTTCATTCACGGTCATCTGTTTCGAGCTTCTGTCATATGTTGTATAATCCGTGTATATTAATATTATACACGGAATATACGACATTTGACAGAAGCTCGAAACCAATGACAATCAATGAAGCCCTATTCCCAGCGACGTTAGACCCTCGGTAATAACGTAATATTTCATTCTGCGTTTAATTTTTTCAACAATACTTATTAGTTTTCTCAGGATTCGAGAAAAATGAAAGATTACCCATGAACGATCACATGAATCACTTTTTTTGTATTTGCTGTCTTTTTCTATAACAAACGTTTGTTATTTATAGAAAAAGACATCAAATACACAATAAGTGATTGATGTGATCGTTCATGGTCATGGTCATGGTCATGTGATCGTTCATGGATTGATGTGATCGTTCATGGGCTTTTCATCGATTGTCATTTGTTTCGAGTTTATGTCAAATGTCGTATAATCCGTGTATAACATTAATATATACGGATTATACAACATATGACAGAAGCTCGAAACAAATGACTGTGAATGAAAAACCCTATTCTTTCATTTTTCCGACTATTTAAAAGCATTGAAAATCTTGACAGGCGACATTTTGCACCTTTCCCATAATGAATAAACAACTTACGATTTTTTACAGTCGGATCCAGGGGCAACACGTAATCTGTTTCAACAAAATGTTTATTGTAGATACGTGCATTTATTGTCGGCACATATGTAACCCTTCTTATTGCTACAATAAGTCTTATTCTTTAACATTATCGCTGTAATAATAACGTTGCTAGACAGGTAAATTATCATTGTATACCATACCGGGTGTACCAATCAAACTGTGATTTTTTTCTCAAAGTTCGTGTGACCCTGTGGAATGTGGAATATTCTAGTGTTTATAAAATACTGAAATTAAAACTCAACTATGTTTGATAATAAAAAGTTAGGTACTTACTTTAACATCTAGCCTTGTTTTTCGGCAATACATGGTGTTTTAAATAAGAATTGCAAACTTTACGGGGTAATTCTACATGAAAAAATAATGACAGTGTGCTTTATAAACGTATGTCAGCAAATGCTTCGTTTCCGAGATAGGGGGTGTTGAAATTTTTCTTACAAACTAACAATTTATTTATTGCTCTAAAACACGGTTACGATATGCAAAAATGAAATTTGGTACGTTTTACGAGGTAGTTATTGTGCATTTTTTGGTATACAATTAGGAATTTAATATTCACTATTGGCGTAGTAAGGGTAATATGACCCTTATGTGCGCCAATGGTGAACATAAAACTCACCAAATTTCATTTGCATATCTCAACCGGTTTTAGAGCAATAAATAAATCGTCAGTTTGTAAGAAAAATTTCAACACCCCCTATCTCGGAAACGAAGCATTTGCGGACATACGTTTATCAAGCAAACTGTCATTATTGACATGAACAATTTAAAAAAATCACTTCAATAGGACAACAGATTTAGGAAATTCGAGACATTAAAAATGACTAATTTTTAAGGTGGGGCGTTAATTTCTTGGAGAAGTGTATTTTAGAGATGTACCTGAACGTATACATTCAGATTTTTATAATTACACTAAAGACTATCTTTTATGTTAATTTTAAAAATTAACCTGTTCTTGATTTCACAAAGTTTACCATGACACCTGCTCCTTTTAAAATTTAAATACCTACCGTTAAAGACAAACACTGTCGTCGAATATGGTATATCTACATTATTTACTTTCACCTGTTGATTTCTTAGCAAAAACGCGCAGCTCAAGAAATCAAATCAACAAGTGTATCTCAATTCGGCTTGTTTGTACACAGCCAGAAATTCCGGTAAAATCCAAAACGATATGCCACGAACGTAGCCGATCGAACCGATCACGTTATGTAAAAACTGTGGATTTCGAGTTTTGCTTATATAGGCAACAAGTATAACATTGCTTCGTATAAAGAGTAACATAATCGTAAGGGTAACGAAGTCCATTTTATTATAAAATAGTAATTTAGAAGTAGTTCAATTTCATTTATAAAAAGTCGACTTTACACTACATGATTTATCACGTGATTTATCATATTTATGATTTTGCCCATGACGAGCCGCATGACAATGCTTATGACAAAATCATATGACAACTCACAGTGTAAACATGTAAATTTCACTCCATGATCAAATCATATGACAAATCACATGATAAATCATGTAATGTAAAGTCGACTTAACTTTCAATATTAATTTGTTGAAGTTGTTGGAAAAAAACACAGATTTATAACTCATGAAAAATTGCATGTTGTTCTTACGGGAGTGTAGCAAAATAAAATACACGTTTTTGGATTGTCAATAACTTTATGGGTTTATGAATTTATCAATAACTTGTTGCACAGTTGCAGTTCAGTTTTCAGTTCTATATTTAGATGATTAATATGATTCTCCACATAGAAGAAAAATAGACTACGTACTTCCTCCAATAAGATGCACCGACGATTTACGACACACAGAAATACTGGATACAAAGGGCACAAATTAGAGGGCTCTGTAAGAATCCTCCAACTAAATCCTCTAATCCTAACTAATCCTAACTAATCCTCTCTGTAAGAATCCTCCAACCTCCAACCTAATTTTTGATTGGAATTTTGCTATTTTTGGCAATTTTCACTCGTAATATCGATAGTTTTTATTATAATAATATATGTTATGAGTATTTTAAAGATATGAAAATTGGTGTGGAGAAAGAGGACCAAAATAAAAAGTGATGGTTCAAAAATTATGATCCTATTGTTTATATCTTTGCCGTAAATGCCCGTCAACTTTGACCGGTTGTATCTCAGAAACCACTCATCACAATTAAACGCTTTTTCTTTTAAAAGAAGCGTCCGTCCTGCCGCTTTTTCCAATGCCGTTTTCATGATATAATTTAATTTAATATTTCCCGTGATATTCTATTTGTTTATAAGCCAAAAAATTGTTTATAATTTTAAAATATTCCTGATGCCGCTTAAATAGTCCAATTTCAATTCTGTAAAGTACATTGTATAGATACACTGTCTTTTTATACAAAAATCATAGTTATTCTTATGTATCATAATTATTGTGGTTATTATAGCGACCGTAAATTTTTAATTAACAATTCAATTGTTCCTAAACTGTTCATTCAATTTCGATCGGCTTCTGGAATTATCTAAACGTAAAGAGCTTTTATATTACCAAGTTATTTAATTTTTGGTAAACAATTACTTATCTAAAATTTTAGTAGAAAATTAAAAATTTTGTTGGAAAAACCCTCATTTTCCGGGGAAAAATTTCGTCGAAGTAAATCGGGAAAAACACGTCTCTATGCATAATTTAATTACGGTGAACTTATATTTGGGTGTTTATGGTGTAAAGTTAAAATCTTTGGAGTTATAGAGCAAAAATTGAAAAAGCACGATTTTTGGGCGCCATTTTGTTTATAATAGAAGTAGCACACTATCTGCGGACTTTTCATACCTACATTATTAATATATACAATGATAAGATTCGATTTCAGCAATAAACTTGCTGGTAAATAACTTTTCCCAAAAATGGCCTATTCTCCGATAATCTGCCCAGACTACTATAGTTTATTTTTTAACCAGGAGGAGTAAACTAAAAAGACAGATTCACACCCAAGAAAGTCACTAGAATAATAACCAAATACATCTTCTTTTTTGGTTGATCTAGTCGGCTCAACGCAGTGGCGTGTTGGCCATATAAATGAATCGGTGCAATCACCGAGAGGCCGCGGCCTCTTGAGGCCGGTCAAATATGTTTTCACAAAAATTTTTAGATGTAACAAAAAAAAATATTTTTAAATTTCTAATCGGATGATAATTTTGCTAATAATATCTATTAATATAATATTTAAAAAAAATTTAATTGTGACATATAGTTGTTAATGAATAAGACTCTATAGCCTATAATAGATTGCTACAGATAATATTATTTATTTTCATACATACAAGTATATTTATGGTTTTCAAATTTCCTTCAAACTTTTATATACTCTGCAGAATAAAAAATGCAAAAACGTCTTGCACATTTTTGACCGAATTATTGGAAGTATCGAAAAACGATTTGATCAAGACAAATCAAATCGTTTTATGATGATATAAGCACTCTACATCCTAGAAATTTTGATATAATATAAAAAATGGTATACTTTGGACGGCATTTAAATCATTTACTGAAAAATTAAAAAAATTTTATCCTACCATATCTGCGACTGCAATTAGAGAAGAACTCGTGGATTTTGCTGATAAATGGATTATATTAAAAATAGGATTTTGCAAAATACTGAGATTATAGAAGATCGAGTTAATGATGAATATGTTCAGTCTACAGAAAATTTGAAGGATGATATTATTAATCTAAGTTATAATGAACATGAAGTAACAAATGACAAGGTTGACATCATGAAAACTTCACCTCCGTGTGGTACTAAAAAGTGTAAAGATTATATAGCTTGCTGTTACGCTGTTTTGCCTAAGTACAACAACTTATATCAGTGTGCTTATCCAAATTTAAATACATAGTATAATATAAAGAACTCTTTCAGTGACACAAGTATCTTGCGAAAAAGGCTTCTCAACATTGAAATACATAAAAAATCGGTTAGGAAGTACTTTAACACAAGATCACTTTTATGCTAATGGCTATAGAAAAAGAAGCTTGGTATGAGCTTAAAAATGATGAAATATTCGCTCAAAAATTACTTTTTCTACAACCGTGTTAAAAATGCAGTTTTTAGCACTCCATAGGAGCGTTAAAAATGTTACTTTAAAGCACTAGTGCTTTAAAAGCTTTAAGGCACTGCAGTTAAAAGTGCAAAAATTCGCTTCGCTCATTCTGCAAACTTTCACATGCCTGCTTAAAATTGTACTTTTAACACTTATATCATAAATAGCTATTAATGCGGAGATTATTGATCGAGAGTTAGTAATTATCTTATAAAATAATTGCAAAATAATATTTAGATTATTGCGTTGTATTAACATTTTAAATATTGTTAAATTACAGTATTTGCACTGTACTTGCATTTGTACTCTCTTATACAGTGCGCCCATAAAGTAACGCATAAATTCATTATTTCGTAAACCAGCGACATTAATGAAAAATCCCGAAACGGGTCGATTTTTATTTTTAGAGTCAGACTTTTTGGCATATATATCATACTAGTGACGTCATCCATCTGGGCGCGATGACGTAAACGATGACTTTTTTAAATGAGAATAGGGGTCATGTGATAGCTCATTTGAAAGGGTATTCAATTCTCTATTCAATAATATAAACATTAACCTAATTATTTATACAAGGTGTTCAATAAAACATTTTTTTAATTAAAATAATTGAAACAAAAAGAAGAATGTACGTAATTTATTTAATTCAAAATACGTTTTTACTGCTGTCAGAAAACATGAAAAAATGTTTATTTGAGAAATGCATATTGTTTTTTGCTTAAATTCAATGTTAAAGCTACCACCCACCGGTCGCTTGGCAGTTTGAACATTTCGTTTAAGCAAAAACCAATGTTTATTTTTCAAATAATTTTTTTTCTGTTTACTGACAGTAGTAAAATGTATTTTGGATTAAATAATTACATTATATTCTTGTTTTTGTCTCACTTATTTTAATTATAAACATGTTTTTTGAACACACTGTATAAATAATTATGTTAATGTTTATATTATTGGATAGGGAATTGAATACCCTTTCAAATGAGCTATCACATGACCCCTATTCTCATTTTAAAAAAATCATCGATTACGTCATCACGCCCAGATGGATGACGTCACTAGTATGATATGTATGCCAAAAAACCGTAATTTAAAAATAAAAATCGACCTGTTTCGGGAATTTTCCTTAAAGTAACACGTCTACGAAATAACGAATTTATGCGTTACTTTATGGACGCACTGTATAATTGATTTACTAATGGTAGGGGAGCAAAGTATGCTAAATGTGCAGTCACTCGAGCGCTTTGGAGACCTATTGGGTTATGAATAGTAGGTCCTAAAACCAAAAAAAGTTAAGTAACGTTTTCCATTTTAGTGGAGCTTGCCATTTTTTAATTTAATTTCCCATTTCCAACAATCGTTTTTTCCGATTATAACGCCATCTGTGCATAATTCGAAAGAATGTTTCGAATAAAAGTTACTTATTTTTTCGTAAGGAATCCAAATGTGCATTAAAAAATGAGGCTCCTATTTCAGATTTTAAAGTAACCCCCACCCCACCTCCGTGGGGGTCGTGGTTAGTTCCATTCGATAGATTTTTCAAAAATATTCTGATCTGATGTTCATTTCGCGAAATATCGCGGGATTCGTATTTAAAATATTAAATTTACCCCCCCCCCCACGCCTCTCCGTGGGAAGTCGTATTTGATAACATTCGATAGATTTTTTAAAAATATTGAGAATATATTTTTTAGTTTTTCGATCTGTCATTCATTTCGCGAAATATTCGCTTTTTTCTTGTGAAATTTTGGGACTCACCCATTTCCTTACGCCCGGCTCAAAACGTCAGATTTTTGAAATATATACTCTTTTGCATGTACTTAACTTACCTTATCTTAATCTGACAATTTCGAGTTTTTTTAAGGTTAGATTTTTTTTTTCGGCCCCCTTAACGAACTCCCCTGTATTAAGAGCCAATATATGGTAGAGGTACATCTGCAGGGTACCAGGTTTCTCCCCATATGATAATCTGACGCGCTCGAGTAACTGCAAAAATCCCCGCTTGGGCTCCCCTACCATAAAATTCAACTGAATACATAATTGAAAATTTCTCAAAATTTAATTTTACGTACTTTTTTCTTAATTATATCAAATTCATATTATATTTATTCAGGAAATTATGGTTTCTACCTAACTGAATACAATTTTGTCATACATGTCATTTATTATTTGTAAGATTATTATTCTTAAATGAAAAAATATAGCAAGTTAAAAAAATCTTCGAATTCAAAGTTTTATGTTTGATTTAAAAATAATTTATATATTTTTTTAAATAATGAATAAAACATCCTGATCATAGGAGGTAAAACGAGGATGGGAGGCCGCTTTTCTATAAAATCACCGGGCCGCTTGAAAAGTTCCAGCACGCCACTGGCTCAACGGTAATCCATAAATATTATATTAAATTAATACGTCGCTAAAGAGTTCCAAAAACAACAACTGCTTTTTATATAACAATCTAAAAATTAAAGGAATAACACAGAAACCACAAAAATGGCCGCTATAACTTAATTAACCTATGAAATGTCACTAGTGTCAAAATTTGATAAATGTCATTAGTGTCAAAATTTTATAACAGTGGAGTAAACTTGCCTGCCGTTGGACCAATTACAAACAAGCAATACAGCGCGGTAAATTTGAAACACTCCTCGTGGTTAAAAAACAAACCATAGTAAGATATGGCGCGATCCCCTTAGAAACCCATTAATCATCGAGGGTGCACTGTGACGACAAAGTCTGCATACTCTCAGGTGCTCCACGTTCTGTATTTCCCCACATTCGCAAACTGCGTCGTTATCTGTCTTGATGTCCCATTTAATATAAGGGGCAACACCTGTACCTGTACGTATGCGGTTGAGTGTCCGCCAGGTTCTCCGGTCCAGGTTCACTCCATTAGGTCCTTTTGTATGTAGGGGGTCGTTCGGGTGGTTCGACGCTGACATTTCTCATAAACCTTTTCCTTGATTTAAGTCGGCTGGTTCCTGGCGGTTCGTCAAACCCGTATAATTGGTGCCTTTCATCGAAAGTTTGCCTGAACTTCTCCACATATCGATACATTTTTGGCAAAGTAACGTAAGTGACATTTGTGGCGAAAATCATGTTTTTCCATTAAACTAACACTATTCTTGTTTAGAAGGTACTGCCAAAGTGTAGTAAGCCTAGAATTACTTTAAACATAAAATATGTATAGGCTTACTACACTTTGGCAGTGCCTTCTGAACAATAATAGCGTTAGTTTAATGGAAAAACATATGATTTTCAAAAATGTCACTTACGTTACTTTGATAAAAACGTATCGATATTGTAAGGCGCATTTGCAGTCGTCTGGTGATGCGAATCCAGCTGCCCGGTACAGTAGGGGCAGAGGGGTAGGCTTCATACAACCGGTAATTATTCTACATGTTTCATTTAACGCCGTGGTGACTTGCTGGACGTGTCTAGATCTACCCCAGATGGGACAAGCATATTCCCCTGTTGAGAAACATAAGGCCTCAGCTGTTGACTTTAAGACCTGGGGGTTTGCACCTCACTTGTTCCCTACAAGCTTCCGGAGAAGGTTGTTTCTCGTAGAAACCTTTTGTCTTGTGCTCCGACTGTGGAATTTATACGTTAGTGACGGGTCTAGTATCACTCCAAGATATTTGGGCCTATCAGTATGTTCCAAGCGTTGTCCCTCCCAAGAAACATTCAGTTTTACATGCGCCAGATGGTTGTTGAGATCGAATGCACATACTTGGCTTTTAGTAGGGTTTGGCTTTAATGAGTTTTGTTTGTAGTAAGTTGACATCATGTTTAAAACCTCTTTCATTGTCGACTCTACTTGTGTGAGTGTTTTCCCCCTTTATGGCGATACCAAGGTCGTCAACGTAAACAAAACTCTCAGTCTAGAGGTGCATTGGTTGCTCGTTGGTGTAGATGTTGAATAGGGACGGCGCTAGAACGCTTCCTTGAGGTAAGCCATTTTTTGGGTTCTTTCCATTTAGCACGACGTAAAAGCGTCTATTACATAACAGCGATCTAATGATATTTACCAGGTCATAGTCAAGCACAGTGTTATAGATCTTAGTTAGCAAGGTTCTGTGGTGTATCGTTTATAATACAAGGAAAGGTGGAAGGGAGATGGATTGGTCGAACGAGACTTTCGTGGTTGCGTAATATTAGACAATGGTGTGGTTCCACAGTAGAATAATTACTATTAAGAAAGATTTCAGGACAGGAAATTGTAATGATGTAATGATGATCACTACCAACGTCTTATACTAGCAATGATGATGATTTAAACACTAACAATTAAAATTAAATATAACTAATCCGGGCTTTTGATTTGTGGGTTGTTCCTGATTAAAGAATTGGTATAAAAATTTACTTTGAGAGAAATATTTTTCTGAGGGAAATAGGTATACGGAGATAATAGGTACTTCTGAGAAAAATCTCCATTAAAATTATTTTTCTTCAAAAGAAAACAATAATATCCTTTTCATTGGACAATTGTGGATATTTTAGGAGACATGATTTATATTTTTAGAAATATTTCATTCAATTAAATTGAAATATTTAAAGTATTAGCTATTTAAGCTGTTTAAATTTCCCCGTTATAATATGGGTTGTTCGCACACATCCTCAGTAGTCGTTGGTCAAACAGTTCACTCATCTCCCACTTGTAGAATATTCCTACCAAACGGCCCGGTCATCTCTCTCACTGCTACCAAATTTATATACCGCTTTCTCAGTCAACTTAAAAGTCGCCGATGCACAGAGTTCCACCCTCTAGACAAGAGTCGAGGTCCCTGCAACTGCTTATTCTCAATAGTTCCGTATAGTTGACCAGTCAACTTTCAAACAATATTTGTTACTTTTTATGAACACGGTTATATCTGGTCGATTGGTTCGAACCGATTGCAACTGTTAATTGTAAAAGAACCTGAACAAAGTTTGAGAAGGATCGCGTTTTCTTTAGGTCGGCTTTGGCAACACAAGAAATAGCTTCGTGAGATTGTGACGCTTGCTAAGAAACGAGAATATCAAAGAATAATGTGGAATTTTGACTTGAATGTTACTTAAAAGTGTTAAAAACTTTGCTTTAATTCAAAAATAGGTGCTACTTTAGTGAAATGTGATACGTGTGAAGTTTAAAAGTTAGTTTTATTGTAAGAACCAGGTACAACACAGATTGTTTCTTGGTACCTACCTGCTGGGTACTCGAGAGTGTAAAAACTTGTGGTTTAGTGTACAAAATGTTTGGATGAATCATTTTCTACCATGGATAATCTGGCGAATAATATTGGAATTAATATACCTGAGGTAAGAAATTTGAATTTTTTAATCTTAAAATAATAATAATTCTTTTTGCATTCGATTCGTGAATGCGCCAGGAAACTTTGTGACCCCGAACCATGATATAATATTGAAAAACTGCATACAAAAAATGCATTCTTAAAGTGCATCTCAAACAGACAATAAAAAAAATTCATAACTCGTCAATTATCAGCGAAAATGAGTTCAATTTTAGTTCAATTTTGTTACTCGGGGGTTTTTGGGGTCGCTGAAAACGAATATGACGTCAAAAGTTATCTCCGGAGTACCTGGTGCCCAGGGTACCTTGGTACCTACTGTTTATCTCGTAACTAATGATGTTCGACTAATTTTTTACGGAATTTGCCGAAAACTCCAGAAAACCAGGTAAACAGTAGGTACCCTGGCTACCAGGTACCTACTCCTTAGATTACTTCCGATGTCACATTCGTCGTCAGCGCCCCAAAAACCCCCTGAGTAATGATTTTTGGCTAATTTTTTAATGAGTTTGCCGAAAACTCCATAGGAAGTAGTTATAATACCCTGGGCACCAGGTATTCCGGAAATCGCTTCCGACGTCATATTCGTCGTTAGCGACCCCAAAAACCCCCGAGTAATTATTTTTGACTAATTTTTTAATAAATTTTTTGCCAAAAACTCCATAAGAGAGCTAAACAGTAGGTACCCTGGGCACCAGGTACTCCGAAAATCACTTCCGATGTCATATTCGTCGTTAGCGGCCCCCAAAAACCACCCAATTAATGATTTTTGACTAATTTTTTAATTAATTTTAATGACGAGGTAAACAATAGGTACCCTTGGCACCAGGTACTCCGGAGATCACTTTTGACGTCATATTCGTTTTCAGCGACCCCAAAAACCCCCGAGTAACAAAATTGAACTCATTTCCGCCGATAATTGACGAGTTCTGAATTTTTTTTATTGTCTGAGATACACTTAAGGAATGCATTTTTTGTATGCAGTTTTTAATATTAGGTATATCATGGCTCCGGTTCACAAAGTTTCCTGGCGCATTTACGAATAAAATACAAAAATAATTATTAAGATCCGTTTTGTCCTTTTTTTTTTCGGAGTAAGGCCGATTTTAGTTCTTTATTGCTTCGTCTAGTACCTATCTATGCAGTTTCGATATATGTATGCACATCAATATGCATATTCAATTTTTTTATATACCTATTAATATTTCATTTACAAAAATATAATAGCTATGTTGTTTTAATTTGTTTATTTTTTATTTTTTTAATTGTTTTAAAACAATAAAAACTAATTTCGTTTTCCAATCACAACTAAAATGTTTGTAAGAAGGAATTCAACATACCGTATACCGGAAACGAAGCATTTGCGGACATATGTTTATAAAGCAAACGGTTATTATTTTTCATGCAGAATTACCCCTTAAAGTTTGCCATACTTATTTAAAAACACCCTGTATTGATCAGAAACATGGCTAGTTGTTAAAATAGGTAAATACCTAACTTTTATATTATCCAACATAAGCGAATGAATCAAAAAAGAGAATGTTAAGAAAACCTGAGGCTATAGTTGGGTTTTAATTTCAGTATTTTATAAATGCTACAATATTCCACAGGGTGTTGCGAACTTTGAGAAAAAAAAAGAATGTGTGTGTGCTTTGTACGCACGTAAGAAGATATTCTTCTATTATATAGGTAATTTAAACGAAGTAAATATACTTAACAGGTTATTTGTATTTTATTTTAAAATTAAACTAACTTTCTTATCTACCACTTTCAAAAATTTTTATTAAAACAACTAAAAATAAAAAAAAATATGAATCGCCCAGGATTAGAACCCGCGTCCTTCCAATCTCGGAGCTAACGCCCTACCAACTACTCCAGCGAGGTCCTTGTAATTGACGTGTAAGTTTCGGATATAATTACACAACACGGCGACAAATAGTGTAAAAATGTTATGCCTACATAATATTTTATTATTTTACTACAGAGAAACACAAATCCAAAAACACAAGAATTATAATAAATAATACATTTACTAAAAACACTAATATATTCTTTTAATGACTTATTTGCATGGTTACAGATACATACATACATACCTATCTTGAAAGATTAGCAATGAACTACATGCTGTCTGTGTGCGCAGGCGCGCAGATTTATGTACAATTTTACCCTCAATCGAATCGCCGCTAAAGAAGAATATCTTCAAAAAACACAGTTTAATTCGTACACCCGGTATACAATGATAATTTACCTGTTTAGCAACAATATTGTTACAGCGATATTGTTAAAGAATAAGGTTATAACATTAAAAAAAATTACTTAAGCCGGACAACAGGTTTAGGAGATACGAGACATCAAAAATAACCCATTTTTTGGGGTGCCCGTTTTCTCTGACGCGCAGTGTATTTATTGTGTATATCGTGTATTAATCTTTTGTCTGGTTTTTATTTCCTTTACAGCTTTACAGGTGGATGATTTATACGATTTTTCATACATCTATCAAATAAATCTGATGAATATCAAAGTTCCTTCCTACTAGTCCAAAAATTTTTATTACTAAAACACCTTATGAATATGTACATAATAATTTACTGATACCGGTTTTTAATTTTTAAAATTATCGTGTCTTTGTGTCTTTCGTTTAAAGAATTTATTAACTATTTAATACGACTAATAATTCAAGTAAATAAACAATTACGTGGGAAATGCTTCAATTTATTACGTTTCGTATCAGAAGCAAAGGCTAACCAGTTGATTAGCAATAACAGCAATATCGTAAATAGTAAAAGCTTAAATGGCTTAATGGTAGGGGAGTCTAAGCGGGGATTTTTGCAGTTACTCGAGCGCGTCAGATTATGGTATTGGGAGAAACCTTGTACCCTGTAAAGGGACCGTTCAAGTATTACGTAATGCAGGTTGGGGGGGGGTCAAAAATTGCGTTACGCAATAGTTAAACTCCCATAAGAGTGCGTTACGTAGGGGGGGGGGGGGGTAAAAATCTTCAAAAATCGCGTTACGTAATACTTGAACGCTCCCAAATGTACCCCTACCATATATTGGATCTTAATACAGGGGCGTTCGTTAAAGTGGATCCAAAAAAAATCTATCCCGAGAAAAATTCAAAATCGTCAGATAAGGTAAGTTAAGTACATGCAAAACAGTGTATATTTCAAAAATCTGCCGATTTGAGTGGGGCGTAAGGAAATGGCTAAGTCCCAAAGTTTCACAAGAAAAAAGCGAATATTTCGCGAAATGAATGACAGATCGAAAAACTAAAAAATACGTACTCAATATTTTTCAAAAATCTATCGATTGATACCAAACACGACTTCCCACGGTGAGGGGGGTGGGTAAATTTAATATTTTAAATACGAATCCCGCGATATTTCGAGAAATGAACATCAGATCGAAAAACTGAAAAATATACTTATTCAATATTTTTGAAAAATCTATCGAATGGCACCAAACACGACCCCCCATGGAGGTGGAGTGGGGGATTACTTTAAAATCTTAACCCGCCGTTACACGCGTCTTCTATTGTGACGTGGTTGCACGCGTATGAGCGTCGCACTCACCTACATAAATTCGACTTATTTCGAGAAAGAATAAATCTCAACATGTATAAATATAAAATGTGTTGTACTCACATATTATAGAAAGTCTCGTAAACCAATTTTTTTATTAATTTAACAAAACAAAAGTAAAAAATAATATAGATCAAAAGCAAGTTTTCTTAATTTTCAATTTCAGCAAGCCACTGAAGAAATTAACGTTCTTTACGCGAATTCATTTTATTAAAAATACAAATTAAAATTAACAACTGTTCTGAAGCTATTTCTTTGTGGCATTTATGTAATTAACTATTAATATTTTGTATTTTGATAACGATGTCCGAGGTGGAATTTGAAACGTCAATAAAATCAATTTTTAAAGTTAAAGTGTGGCTTATTTCCCAAATTTCCCAATTAGAATAGGTAAATTTAAAAATGGGTTCTTAACCAGTGGCGCACGTAGAATTTTTCTCTGGGGGGGAGGGGGTTTGCTTGGGCACCGAAAGTTTTTTGTATTATTTGTAAAAGACAAGTTACATTTTCCTACCTTCTTTTATATATATTTCTATATGCTCTGGGTGGGATTTTAACCCCCAAACCCCCCCCCCCCCTTGGTGTGCCACTGTTCCTAACCTAATCCAAACAATAATATTTTAATTAAACCTACCTAAATATTAAATAAAAACCTATAAGTTTCTTTGAGATAACAGAAACGTGATTTCACCGTGATTGCACGCGCAGTGAGAAATTCCCTCACTTGAAGAGGGATGTCTCTTTTTTCAACTGTCACACAGCACACTGACTGCCTGAAATATTCTATAACTTTTTCATACCCTCTCATGAACCATGCTAAAGGCATTCCTGGGTGCTTAAGGTTATCGTATTAGTTTACACAATTTCATTGCTTATAAACAAATATGGTGAGGGATTCCCTCATAGCGCGTGTAATGGCGGGTTAAATGGGAGCCCCCATTTTTTATTGCAGATTTGGATTCCTTACGTAAAAATAAGTAACTTTTATTCAAGGCAATTTTCGAATTATGGACAGATGGCGCTATAATCTAAAAAAACAATTGTTGGAAATGGAAAATTAAATTAACAATGGAAAGTCCCCACTGAAATGGAAAACTTTACTTAGCTTTTTTTGGTTTTAGGACCTACTCGTCACAACCCAACAGGTCCCCAAAGCGCTCGAGTGACTGCACATTTAGCATACTTTGCTCTCCTACTATAAATAGCTTTGTGGCTACTTTATATAGTAGCAACAAAGTCATACTGTTTATTGTTTTTAATGGTGGCATATTTATAGGACAAACTTTTGTCAAATATCCCAGAGAACGGTAGTTCTCGCCAGTGGCGAACACCCCTACATGCGACACTACATACATATACGCGAAGTTTTCGATACTGTCAACCTGACTGAATTGAAAAATGGACCAAATTCCATCTTAAAATTTAGGAAAAGACACGCCAATCAATATGTCAACCATCCATTTTGGTCCAAGGGTGTGGCTCTCCATTTGGGGTCTGTTTTTTGTTCTCGTCTCCAAAACTCCCAAAAATTTCGAAAAATAAAGTACGACTTCTGCGGCATCTGATAGTATTGGTCATTACCTTTTCACCGCAAGTCTAATTGTGAAAATCGGTTATGCCATTCAAAAGTTACCAAGCTCAGAAATTTGACAATTTCTATTAATCAAATTTCTTATCGGGTATAACTTTTGACTACCCATAAGCCAGCTAGCTGTAGGACTAGGTAGTTACAACAGGGAAATTTTTTTTGTAAATATATCTCAGGTTCAAAGGAAGACAGGAAAACCACAAATACACAAAATCAATAGTGGTTGAGGTCATCTTTCAAATGGTCTATCTAAGTAGTCAGGATCGGACATACACACGACTCAGTAAAGCGGAAAAACTGAAAAATTGAACCTTTTGAAACTGAAAATTTTGTTTTTTCCACAATTCCTACTCAAAATTTCCACTTACTAATTGCGCCCATAACTGAGCTTTTATAGAAGAATTCCAGACGTATCTAACGGTATCCAGACGTTTCATATATGGGAAAATTCGAATTTTTTAAGTTATAGGCCTCATAAGCGTGATCAATTCCACTTCCTGTGCGAAAAAACGGTTTTTCAAGCTCACTAGTCCTATAATACCTTCGGATATCATATTTGACCTTGGGTGCATCAAACACTACTTGTCATTACTTTTCAAACTCATGTTTAGTGATCAAAATCGGTTAAACCTTTTAGAAGTTATCGAGCTCCACCATTATCGCCGAATTGGTTTAGTGGTTACGATGCTAAACTTTATCGGGGAATCCGAGTTCATTTGCCAACCATTCCAATTTTTTTTTCAATCTATTCCGAGTAGAAAAATTTCAAAAAATTCACACACATATTTGAGGCTTTTCCAAAACTCGTCTAGTTTTTATTGACCCAGGGGTTAAGTGTAGATAACATCAAAATGCATTTTTTTTTTTCGAAAAAAGCGTAATTTTTTTTTGAGATGGCTGCAGGCTGCAGGTCTATTTTTTTGTTCTGTGTATTTTATCAAAAACTATATTTCTGTTTTTTTTTGAAGTTATACTTCTTTAGGCACGAGGGTGAATTTTTACATTCCCCGGCGCAGGCGCACACAGACAGTATGGTATTAAAAAATAGTCGCTACATATTTTAAGTTATGTAGCGCAAATAAGGTGTACGTGAAAAGAATATATTATTAGTGTTTTTAGTAAATATATTTATTATAATTTTTATGTCTGTGGATTTGTCTTCCTCCTAATAAGTATTATTAAAAATGTTTATTTTCATTTAAAGTATCTGTCACCGAAATTGTAATTATGTCTAAGCTTTCGCCTAAAAAGTTTTGTAGGGATCGAGAGGTCCCATGTTCCAATCCTGACAAAGTCATATCTTTTTTTTATTTTAATTTTTGGTATTCTTTTTTGTTTCCTTCTAAAATTAGTTTAATATTTAAATACAATACAAAATACTGTTTAAAGTAGATAGGTATATTGATTTCGTTGAAATCATAATATGAAGTTAGATTATATTATAATAGATTAATTAGATTATATTATAATAATGAAGTATAACTTCTTACGTGCGTACAAAGTACACACACATTCTTTTTTTTTTCATATTTTTGTCTGAGTGTATAATTTTAAGTAACTTTATGTCGTTTAGGACATTCAAAAATGGGAGAAACACATTCGAACCCCTCACGTTTTTGGGGTATTTTCCCCATTTTATAGGCATCAAAATAAACCAAATAAGGTTTTTGAAGATATTCTTCTTTAGGCGCGATTCGATTGAGGGTAAAATTGTACATAAATCTGCGCGCCTGCGCACACAGACAGTATGTAGTTCCTTGCTAATCTTTCAAGATAGGTATGTATGTATATGTAACCGTGCAAATAAGTCATTAAAAGAATATATTAGTGTTTTTAGTAAATGTGCTATTTATTATAATTCTTGTGTTTTTGGATTTGTGTTTCTCTGTAGTAAAATAATAAAATATTATGTAGGCATAACATTTTTACACTATTTGTCGCCGTGTTGTGTAATTTTATCCGAAACTTACATGTTAATTACAAGAACCTCGCTGGAGTAGTTGGTAGGGCGTTAGCTCCGAGATTGGAAGGACGCGGGTTCGAATCCTGGGCGATCCATATTTTTTTTTATTTTTGGTTGTTTTAATAAAACTTTTTTGAAAGTGAAAGATAAAATAAGAATAATATAAAATAAAAATAAGAAAGTTAGTTTAATTTTTAAATAAAATACAAATACCCTGTTAAATATATTTACTTCGTTTAAATTACCTATATTCTTAATAGAAGAATATCGTCTTACGTGCGTACAAAGTACACACACATTATTTTTTATAGACAGTATATAATTTGAAGTAACTAAGTACTTTAAGACATTCGAAAATGGGATTGCAATCCACCAGCATTTTCAATCTAGCTGGATTTTTGCAAGAATGCACGGTTTGCTGCATCCAGCATGTAAAAAAAAGCGCTGTATCCAGCTGGTTTGCTGGATCCAGCAATTTCAATCTCTAGCCCTAAGGCGCACGCTTTCGTTTCTAACGAAAGTAATTATTGTCAAAACTATTTATATTATGGGAATATTTTTTCGAAGGAACCCGAGATTTTGGCCTTCTAATGTTTTTTTTTTATATTTTTGTCTGAGTGTATAATTTTAAGTAACTTTATGTCGTTTAGGACGTTCAAAAATGGGAGAAACACATTCAAACCCCTCACGTTTTTAGGGTGTTTCCCCATTTTATAGGCATCAAAATAAACCAAATAAGATTTTTTATAGACTGTATATAATTTGAAGTAACTAAGTACTTTAGGGCATTCGAAAATGGGAATGCAATCCAGCAGAATTTTCAATCTAGCTGGATTTTTGCAAGATTGGCCTGAATCCAGCTGGATCCAGAAAAATGCAAAATCAAAATAAAAACCCGATTTTAATGTTTTTTTGTTTGTATTCTAAATTTCTAAACAACAGAAACATGAATTATTTAGTTTTTTGGAAGTAAGACCTTAAAAAACAGGCATAACTTACTTCGAACAGAACGGCACATATAGCCGGTTGCTGAGGAAGCGCTTTCGGCCTGTATGCTGGTCGGTTTTTAAGGTCATCAAATAGTCATAGACCATGGACAAAATTATCGCCTTTCACTCCTTCGGTCTCATAAACGGCCATTTCCTTTTCCAAAATTTTTTCGTAATCTCTTTGAGAACCAGTTTTTTTTGACTATAAAAGTTTTCTCTTTCTCTTTTCAATTCAATCTCAAGTTCTTGTTCCAAAGTAAAATTCACGGGCTCCGGATTAGTTGGCCCATCTTCTTCCATTATGGCCTCTTGCACTGGTTCCACAATCACTTGTTTATTTATACGACTCAAGAAATTCTTCATCTCTTGTCGCATTGCATTCTTTTTCGGCATGGGGAAATAACCAGGATTGTTTAGTCCTTCGTCATACTTTTTTGGATTTTGTAAGTAGGTACTTAAGTACACTAATGTACCTGTAATTTCAGAGAGGTTCCGTTCCGCGATTCTGTTGCATAGTGCTTCCGATAGATCGGCTAGGGCTAGAGTCCTGGCTATTTAGTTGTCTAAGACAAATTTCATGGTTGTATCGGTCGTTTAGTCCAGGGTGCATCTGTTTTGAAATGGACGTTGAGAGGTGACTCATATTTTTTTGCAGAAATTGCTTGGAATTAACTCATATAATAATAATTGAGTTATCCTCCCACTCAAAAAGGTCCGGAACATTGTTTAAATAATCGAAATGTCAAAAAATGAAGGAAAAATTCGATTTTTTTCTCTGTGATTATAACTTTAAAAGTATTTACTTCCGAGAAAAGTGGTGCTGACATAAAAGGTTGCGTAATTAAATTTCCTACAATATAGGATTGGTTAAAATTTTAAAAATTGTCAACCTTGTTGCAAAAAAGCAATAATTGCGAAAAAACCATAAAAAAACAAGTATTCGCATTTTACTTTTTGCAACTATTTATGCTACACGGACCTTCATATTTTACCCAGAAAAACTTTATGATATAATAAAACAATACTGTAAATTTCATTAAGATCGGTTTAATAGATTTTGCAAAATAAATTTTGAAATCCAGCTTTCGCAAAAAAAGTTCATTTTTCAAAATGTTGCAGGATTGAAAATAAAGCAGATAGCAAGTAAATTTTTTTTACATATATGTATAGAAGAATACTGTACCTTTCATTTGCAATTTGCAAAATTAAAATCAGTTAACTACCACGGCGTCAGGATTTTTTTTAAATAAACATTAATTTTTGGTGCTACGCGCAGGACAGCGGTGTTCGATTCACACATGTTGATTTCCACCAAAATTTCTTCCAATCTTTATCTAATATATTATTTTCTTACTCTATATTTTGTTGTATTTTAATATTTTAATTCCACCAAAATCAAACTAATTTGATTATTGTTTGTGAAATATTCTTTAAACTTTAAACAATTGCATATGTTTAAAAATAATAAACTTTTATTATAAAAAAATAAAAAAGTTAAAATATATGAACAAACAAAGTTTTTGTTAAAAAAAGTGTTATTTCAAAGGACAGAGTATGTGTTATTATTTTGCAATAAACAAATTTATTTATTTATATCGAAATTAATTTATATCGAAGCACCAAAAATTAATGTTTATTTAAAAAAATTGACGCCGTGCTATTTAACCGATTTTAATTTAATAAAAAAAAATTCAACTTGCTGTCTGCTTTATTTTCAGTCCTGCAACATTATGAAAAAATGAATTTTTTTGCGAAAGCTAGATTTCAAAATTTATTTTGCAAACTCTATTACTTAAACCGATCTTAGTTAAATTTACGGTATTGTTTTACTATATCATAAAGTTTTTTTGGGTGAAATATGAAGGTCCCAAGTGTAGCATAAATGGTTGAAAAACGTAAAATGCGAATACTTGATTTTTTTATGGTTTTTTCGCAATTATTGCTATTTTGCAACAAGGGTGACAATTTTTAAAATTTTGAACTAATTCTATATTGTAGAAAATTTAATAACGAAACTTTTATGTCAGTGCAACTTTTCTCGAAAATGAATACTTTTAAAGTTATAATCATAAAACGAAGAAAAAAAATCGAATTTTTCCTTCATTTTTTGACATTTTGATTATTTAAATTTAAACAATGTTCCGGACCTTTTTGAGTGGGAGGATAACTTAAATATTATTATATGAGTTATTTTCAAGCAATTTCTGCAAAAAAAATGTGCCATTTTTACCGGTTAAAGAGTGGCGATCAACTCATTGATTATTGACCACTTGCCAGCAGAAAATTTTATCGCTGAATCAATGTCTATCGATGCAAACTTTTAGTCTGTAGAAACTTTCCAGCGTACTGAGCTACTGGTAGCGGAGCTAGCGCGATAGAATGGCAAGATGCCGACTCACGGCTTTGAATAAAGAGGCTAATGAAGACATTAAGTAAGTTATTTTGAATTTGACACGTTTGCGGATCCGCGCCGCTGGATCCAGCTGGATTGCTGGATCCAGCAATTTCAATCTCTAGCCCTAAGGCACACGCTTTCGTTTCTAACGAAAGTAATTATCAAAACTATTTATGGGAATATTTTTTCGAAGGAACCCGAGCTCTTGGCCTTCTACTAATACATAATAAGTAAAAAGACACCAAATATATTCGTGAAAAAATCCTGACCGCCGCCCACACAAACCAGTTTCGCAAATATAATATACGTATAATTTAAAAATTAAACTCCATTTAATTCGTATACGACCACTAATAAGAGATTGCATTCACTCTCTTTTGCAGCCACAAACAACGCAAGGTAACGTAACAGGTGACTAATTGCGCAACAATTATATTTATTACCATATTTTTTTCTCTGTTTTGCAACTCTTGAGGCTATAATGCTAAGTAGACTCCGAGTGTGGGATGTGGGATGATAAACATATTGAAATATGCATGGAAGAAAGCCAGGATCGTGTAGAACAGGAAATCTACATCATCTTTTTCATGGTAATGCATTCCTTTGTGGCGAGGTCGAAGGTTCTTGGAATTTACTGTGGTTGGTTATTATATAGGTATACCAGTTTTATTTCTAAAAACAATAAAACTGAAATATAAATTATGTATCACAAATGGACATACCTATGATTTTTAAAGGATTCGATGAGATAGATACAGTAAAACCTCCGTTAACCGAAATAATTGGGGGGGTGGGGGGCGTTTCGGATAACAAGAATTTCGGTTAAAAATAACATGGTTTTTTGTATTCTTCTTGTATCAAATTACATACTACTCTTGGTCAAAGTTGGTATTAAAAAATACTATGAGGTGATTTCGTAATGTGTTATTTAATTCCTTTCTTTAGTTGTATAAAAGCAATGTTGACAAATTAACATCGAATTGTTTCCATTTTGCAATAAAAATTTACTTTTTCTGACAAAATTATTGAAACTGCCATCCGTTTCGGTTAAACGATGTTTCGGTTAACGGAGGTTTTACTGTAGATCTGTTTCGAAGGAAATGAATTTAGCCTCTTCCAAAATATATATAAGAACATATTTTTCTTTGTTCGATATGGTCTTCCTTTTTGGGGTTCTGGTACAGTTGCCCAATCCGATGTTATTTTTAAATTACAAAAAAGAGCAATACGATAATATATCTGTTCGGCCTCAGAAGAACAACACATTGCAGAAGCTAATTCAAAGATCACAGGATTCTAACACTACCTTCAGTAGATGACCAACGTTTGTATGACTACCAAGATAGGGAAATCAATGTGTTAGAGAGAGAAGTACCTTTCCAATGAGTAAGAGTGAGATAGATGCTGACGTCACAGCGATGGAATAGTGTAGTTATTTTCCACTAGATGGCGCCACCAATCCGCCATTTTTATTCCATTTCAGTATTTTTCCATTTCAGTATTTTTCCATTTCAACGGCACTAAAGCATATCTCCGTTGTTATTGGTCTGATCGTGACGTGTGAGGTATCATCGGAAAGGGGAGGGGGTAACGAATACGTTAACACAAAAAACAAAGATGGCGGCATAGCCAAAACGGCACTAAAGCATATCTCCGTTGTTATTGGTCTGATCGTGACGTGTGAGGTATCATCGGAAAGGGGAGGGGGTAACGAATACGTTAACACAAAAAACAAAGATGGCGGCATAGCCAAAACGGCACTAAAGCATATCTCCGTTGTTATTGGTCCGATCGTGACATGTGAGGTATCATAGGAAAGGGGAGGGGGTAATGAATACGTTAACACAAAAAACAAAGATGGCGGCATAGCCAAAACGGCACTAAAGCATATCTCCGTTGTTATTGGTCCGATCGTGACATGTGAGGTATCATAGGAAAGGGGAGGGGGTAACGAATACGTTAACACAAAAAAACAAAGATGGCGGCATAGCCAAAACGGCACTAAAGCATATCTCCGTTGTTATTGGTCCGATCGTGACATATGAGGTATCATAGGAAAGGGGAGGGGGTAACGAATACGTTAACACAAAAACAAAGATGGCGGCATAGCCAAAACGGCACTAAAGCATATCTCCGTTGTTATTGGTTCGATCGTGACATGTGAGGTATTATAGGAAAGGGGAGGGGGTAACGAATACGTTAACACAAAAAACAAAGATGGCGGCATAGCCAAAACGGCACTAAAGCATATCTCCGTTGTTATTGGTTCGACGTGTGAGGTATTGGAAAGGAGCGCGTTGGCTCGTGACGTACAAAGGGATCGTTGGAAAGAGGCACGTTGCATATACTATATTTTATCTACGACCATAACACAATATGTTATTTAAACCAATCACGTGCAGAAATCTAAGCTTAACGAGTTGCATACTATATTTTATCTACGACCGCAACATATTCGGCATTTTTTTTTTCCAATTCGCCATTTTTATTCAAATTCACCATTTTTATTCCAATTCACCATTTTTAGTCCATTTTTCCTTGACATTACGTCGAAGAAATCTACCATAGTTTACCTATTAGCCGCTAGATGACGCCATTGTTAGTCCATTTTTATTCAAATTTACCATTTTTATTCCAATTCGCTATTTTTATTCCAATTTGTCTTGATACCGATATTACGCTGAAGGAATCTACCATAATTCGTTCTAAATATGATCTCAAATGAAATCCCTTACATAAAACAAATTGAATTCATCGATATGAAAAAGAACTTCGACTGAGTTGACAAAGACAAAAAAAATCTAGAAGGAAGATATTTAATAGAAAAAGATTGCAAATTTTCAAAGCAAAAGTCTTTTAGAGTAATTCGATTGAGAAAATTATATATACACAAGTAAAAAGAGAGGCATAGACAATAAAAGTTGTAGGTATGTAGTACCTAATGACAAAGACAAAAAAAAATCTAGAAGGAAGATATTTAATAGAAAAAGATTGCAATTTTTCAAAGCAAAAGTCTTTTAGAGTAATTCGATTGAGAAAATTATATATACACAAGTAAAAAGAGAGGCATAGACAATAAAAGTTGTAGGTATGTAGTACCTAAACGGCTTAACGTAGAGAGGCATATATTTTATCTACGACCGTAACATAATTTATGTGTAAGCGATGGTGACATCTCATTAGCATTGGTCTGATTGGAGATTGTGGTACGTTAAAGGTGTGGGGAGTATCGAATATGTTATTTAATCCATAAACTAACCGTTACGAGCTGCATACTATATTTTATCTACGGCCATAACATTTGGTGCCACCAATTCGCCATTTTTATTCCAATTCACCATTTTTATTCCATTTCAGTATTTTTAGTTAAACTCGCTATTTTTATTCCAATTTGTCCTGATACAGATATTACGTTGAAGGAATCTACCATAATTCGTTCTAAATGTGATCTCAAAATCCCATACATAAAACAAATTGAATTCATCGATATGAAAAAGAACTTCGACTGAGTGCATTATAAATGACAAAGACAAAAAAAAATCTAGAAGGAAGATATTTAATAGAAAAAGATAGCAAATTTTCAAAGCAAAAGTCTTTTAGAGTAATTCGATTGAGAAAATTATATATACACAAGTAAAAAGAGAGGTATAGACAATCAAAGTTGTAGGCATGTAGTACCTAAACGGATTAACGTAGAGAGGCATAGACGTAAGGAGAGACGTGGACAATAAAAGTTGTAGACATGCCTAAATGGCGTAACGTAGAGAGGCATAGACAATAAAAGTTGTAGGTATGTAGTGCCCAACGGTATGGGCGCACAAAAAAATTTCCTAGATCTACTGACAAACTGGGCATTTCGCAACATCTAGCAACAGCGCCTCCCATAAGAGTCTGTGTATTAGAGTTAGATAGAAAATCAGTTTTTCCCCAGATGCTGGGGGAAATTAAAAAAAAAATTTAAGGTCCATTCTGCTCATTTTTGTCTCGTTTTGTGGTGGAGGCCCGACTTTTACGTCACGATTGGACCAATAAAACAGAAGATATAACTAATGCCCTTTTGGCTGTATCCTGAAAATACGTAACTAATGCTCCTGATAACGTATAAGATATAATAGAAGCAGTATTTTGATATGTCCAATCCATCCCTCTCTGAGAGATATGCGAGGTATCATGTGATTTAACAAATTGAATAATATAGAAAAATTAAACATAACATCATGCCATAAAGACATTAGATACAAATGATTTAACCACCAGACACAGAAAAATCAAATAGAGCAGAATGTTAAAAAGGAGTTCTGTATCTTCGGTCCTCTTGGTGCAATAGGGACATACGAATTCTCAAATGATACGATTTAACCAATAGAGTTCAGTGACAGAAAAATAAAATACATCATGTCAAAAGGGTCTTAGATACGTATTTTCCGTCCAATCGTAACTTACCGTACCTCAACCAATAAAATACAATGGCATAAAAATCAAATACATCAGCATGTCAAAAAGGCTTTAGTATTTTCTTTTCTACTGAGAAACATCCAAATCTTTCGTAAAATATTATACACGGGCGTTCTTTCTATATGTCCAAACTAGTAAACCTCTTATTTTTAACACGCAACTCTCAATATTTACATTATTTCTTCCTAGAAAATATCAGTGTATCAAAATGGAATACAAATATATGCAAACCACCAATTGCTAAATCTATCATTATATCGCTAATACCTAAAATACATATCAGATAAATTCTTTCGCTAAGTCCAAACCACCGATATTTCTCACATTATTTTCAAACCAGATTTAGAGTTCTAGTCAAGCATAAAAATCAAATACATCAGCATGTCAAAAGGGTTTTAGTATTTTCGTTTCTACTAAGAAACATCCAAACTTTTCGTATACTATCGTGTTGTATACTTTTGTACACTATTGGTTTTTATAATTTGTTTAAATTTTTTTAATAAATGTAGCAATAACTTCGAAATTATGGCATTTAGTTGTAGGGAAAATAACATGAAAAATAATCAGTATTTCTTTAGGACTTTAAAACTCAAATAACGACTTCTTGTCCTATTAGAAATACGGAATTGGATTTCCAGAAAAACGGAAAATCTGACAACAATATAATTGTCACTATAATATAGACCGCCTCAGAAAATTCATACCCATCAAAATCTATAAAAATCTTGCAAGCCGTTTCCGAGATAATTGAGTGTTTCCATACATAAAACTCACTCTGTATGCAAACCAGATTTAGAGTTCTAGTCAGACATAAAAATCAAATACATCAGCATGTCAAAAGGGCTTTAGTATTTTCGTTTTTACTGAGAAACATCCAAATCTTTCGTACTCTATTATACACAGGCGTTCTTTCATTATGTCCAAACTAGTAAACCTCTTATTTTTACCATGCAACTCTCAATATTTACATTATCTCTCCCTAGGTGCAAAATGTCAGTATATGAAGCATAAATATATGCAAGCCACTAATTGCTAAATCTATCATTATATCGATAATACCTACAATACATATCAGATAAATTCTTTCGCTAAGTCCAAACCACCGATATTTCTCATATTATTTTCAAACCAGATTTAGAGTTCTAATCAGTTGGAGAATACAAATTTTTGTTATAAAGTACGTTTTAAATGTGATCTCAAATAAAATCCCATGCATAAAACAAATTGAATTCATCGATATGAAAAAGAACTTCGACTTAGTGCAATATAAATGACAAAGACAAAAAATATATCTAAAAGGAAGATATCTAATAGAAATAGGTCGCAAATTTTCAAAGCAAAAGTCTTTTAGTATAATTAGAGTAATCCGATTAAGAAAATTACTTATTATGGGTATACACAAGTTAATAATAAGCAAAAAATCGAACTTCTATTGATCCAATCAAAAAAAATCAAATACATTTGTACTATGAGAATGATCTCCGAAAGGGAAATCGATAGGTCAAAATAAACTAATTTTAAAGTAAAAATGTGGCTTATTCACAATAAAAATAATAAATAATAAATTTTCTTGCGCTCCTTATTGTTTTACGAAAGATACAAAAAAAACACGAAAAATACACGATACGTAGGTAGAAAATAATGTCATTATTAATTATGACTTAATCATTCTTTCGAATGTTTTTAGTACGCATGACTCTAAGAATTTACCCTGGTATGATTCTGGTTTCGAAGGATCTTTGGACGGTTTTAAAATAATTCGAACTAGGTTTCGAAGGATCTTTGGACGGTTTTAAAATAATTCGAACTAAATGTATTCTTACCAACCATCTGGAAACTTAAGGTGTGTGTCGATATAATTCTTTATTTGCACTAACGCCATTACTACAATCGGAAATTTTCTTAATCATTCTATAAGTACAGTATTTTAATTGCATTTTAAACAGGTTTCTAATTCACTTATGGAAAAATTAGAATTAGAATCAGAATCAGATTAGAACTTTCATATTGTGATACATTTGTCTATGGAAGAAAATAATACGGTATGTATAAGATACAAAATTCAAGCATTGGAAAAGCCATACAAGAGGCACACCAAATTCAAAAATCTTGACTATTTAGTCTAAACATGAATTAAAATTTCTAGTTCTATCTTCTAGCTTCTCATCCAGCTTGAAATAGGATATTAGTATTCATATTTATTATTTCAAAAATTTTAAGATATCGTGTCTTTTGTTGTAGGTATACTGTCACATTTTCAATACATATTACCCAATTTTTACTTACCCATCATCGAGTTAATTTATAAATGCAATAAGTAACTCCTTAAGATATTATGCTTTCAAAAAACGCTACCAACCAATCTCCTTCATATTGGCTAGTTTCAAATGTATTTCTACAATTACACCATTATTTGCCGAAATATTTTAAAGCAGTGTTGACAACGTCTAAAAAACTGTACATAATTTGGTACATAAATATCAAAAATGATGATCAAAATTGCTTTTATTAGATGATTATTAGCTCTCTTTATCCAGCTAAAATAAAATAAATAAAGAACTTACATCGTCATATCCATATACTGTTTTGAAAACCGAGGACTTGGAAGCTCCAATAAGTCATAACTCGAAGTTTGAAATAGTAAATAGTATATCAGTGAATGTTTATGCTTTGGAATTAAATCAAGTTAAGGAAAAATAATTTTACGAATTAGTGCCTGCTTGCCTAAACAAAACAAACTTGATAGACATGTAAATTTGAATCTTATTCAGGATAAATATTTTCTAAAATTAAATGATTACCTACGACTCTCATCGTAGTGACGATGGAAATATTGAAATAAAATATCATTACTGCTGGAAAAAAAGGTGTCTAGGTTGTTACACTATATAACCAAAAAAGAAAACTAATTCACCCAGATTTATTGGAAAAATTTACTGTTTCACCGTATCATTAAAATCTTACAAAAAAAGAAATATCGAATTAAATAAACAATACATAATAGAACTAAGAAGTAAATTACGAATATCAGAGTGCATGAGATACGAAATAAACATCTTACAAGCAAAACTATCGATACAACAAATACATATTATATACATTATTCACTTGAAAATTTTAAAGTAATGTTGGCTGAATGTCCAAGAAACTGAGTATATTTAGCCTCTTTTACAATATTTCTGAAAAACTTCAACGAATTTGTCTATTTAGCGAAAAAAAAATCTAATTCACGCAGTTTTATCGGAAAACTTTGCTATTTACCATTTTTATTCACTGTCTTTTTAATCTGTTGAGTAACATCTTTAATTTATTTTGATTTTTAAGAAGTTTTCTAACCTCCTCTAATTACGATTTTTTGTAGAATTTGGACTGGTTGTATTGAATTATGATAGGTATGTGTATCTGATTACGCAATAATTTCAAAGAGACATTCTTTGTAGCTTAGTATAAATTGGTCTTCTAATACTAAAATATTATAAAAAAATAATAGAGTAAAGCAATACAGGAGACTTAAAAAAGGTTTAAAATCTCATGAAATCTTGTTTATTTAGTCTAAACATGAATTAAAATTTATATTGTTCATACTTATTATTTCAAGATTTTTAAGATCGTTTCTAATTATCCATCATCCAGTTAATTTATAAATTATGAAATAGGTATCACTATGATATATTATGCAGCAATAACTATGTTTTCAAAAACTATACCAACCAATCTCTTTCATTCTGACGATGTATTTATACAATTACAACATTATTTACTTAAAAAGTTTAAAGCAATGTTGGCTGAATGTCCAAAAAACTGAGTATATTTAGCCTATTTTACAATATTTCTGAAAAACTTCAACGAATTTGTCTATTTACCGAAAAAAAAATCTAATTCACACAGTTTTATTGGAAAAATTTACGACGGCGTCACTTGTCCAAGGTAAACTTTCCGTTTTCCATGCTTTTTATATGGGTATCCTATGCCAAAACTCACAGCTAATATTGGGAAATCGGGAAAGTTCGGGCATACTCGAACTACGCTCTAAGAACAAACGCTGAAACTTTTCGTTTTCCATGCTTTTTATATGGGTATCCTAAGCCAAAACTCACAGCTAATATTGGGAAATCGGGAAAGTTCGGGCATACTCGAACTACGCTCTAAGAACAAACGCTGAAAATTTTTTTTTAGTTGATATTTATTTTTATTTCCACACTAATTTTTGGTATTAACTATACAATCTACAAAAATTAAAATTTTTCAAATACTTTTAATATTTAAAGGTACCGTAATTTTTTGGTAATTATTAATGTTTCACATGCTCTAAGAACAAACGTCAAAGATTTTTTTATTTATAATCATAAAGCTCACACTCTAAATAACAGTATTTTGAATAAAATATTATTTGAAAAACATTTTATTTCTTTTTATTGTCAATAGGAATGTCATAACATGTGAATATCATCGTTGTTTTTTAGAGCAAAGTTCCAAAGCCACGTTGGTCGAGCGATTTAAGACTTTGTTACATTGCATTGAAAATAAGTAAGTGTTGGATCATAGGTTCAAATCCCCTGCACTGCAATACTTTAAACCAGTCAACCAACTTGGCTTTTTTATTTTATTCCAAAGAAATAAAACATTTTTTTCTTATTTTTGTATATATCTTACTCAGATCTCGTAACTAATTAGATTATTTTATTAAGAATTAAAAAAGAAAAAGAGCTGGTACCCACAATAAAACAGTTAAAATCGAATACATCCGACACATTGTAAGAAAGAGCGAAGATATGAACTGCTGCAACTAATTTTACAGAGAAAAGTAGAAGAAAACCAGGAAGGTGAAGGATTTTCTAGCTAAAAAATCTATATATGTGGTGCAGCACAACAACTACAAATCTTTTCAGTACATTAGTATGCAAAGTATATATTTCTAGGATAATCGTCAACATCCAAAATGGATGAGCACTACAAGAAGAAGTAGATATATTGGGGATCGGGAAAGTTCGGGCATACTCGAACTACGCTCTAAGAACAAACGCTGAAGATTTTTTTTAATTGATATGTATTTTTATTTCCATACTAATTTTTTAGTATTAACTACACAATCTACAAAAATTAAAATTTTTCAAATACTTTTAATATTTAAAGGTACCTACTGAAATTTTTTGGTAATTATTAATGTTTCACATGCTCTAAGAACAAACGTCGAAGATTTTTTTAATTTATAATCATTTTTATTTCCTTACTAATTTTTAGTATTAACTACACAATCTACAAAAAAAAATTAAAATTTTTCAAATATTTTTTAATATTCAAAGGTATGTACCATCTTCTTTTTTGTAGTAACTCCATTTTTAAATTCACACTCGAGACATTTTCTTTTTTGTACCATGAGATTTTAACACTTTTTTAAGTCTCCTGTATTACTTTAATCTATTATGTTTTATAATGTTTTAGTATTAGAAGACCAATTTACACTAAGCTACAACGAATGTCTCTTTGGAATTATTGTGTTATCAGATACACATACCTATCATAATCCTATAAAACCAATCCAAATTCTACAAAAAAATCGTAATTACACGAGGTTAGACAACTTCATAAAAATCAAAATAAATTAAAGATGTTACTCAACAGATTAAAAAGACAGTGAATAAAATGGTGAAATAGTAAATTTTTCCAATAAAACTGTGTGAATTAGATTTTTTTTTCGGTAAATAGACAAATTCGTTGAAGTTTTTCAGAAATATTGTAAAATAGGCTAAATATACTCAGTTTTTTGGACATTCAGCCAACATTGCTTTAAACTTTTTAAGTAAATAATGTTGTAATTGTATAAATACATCGTCAGAATGAAAGAGATTGGTTGGTATAGTTTTTGAAAACATAGTTATTGCTGCATAATATATCATAGTGATACCTATTTCATAATTTATAAATTAACTGGATGATGGATAATTAGAAACGATCTTAAAAATCTTGAAATAATAAGTATGAACAATATAAATTTTAATTCATGTTTAGACTAAATAAACAAGATTTCATGAGATTTTAAACCTTTTTTAAGTCTCCTGTATTGCTTTACTCTATTATTTTTTTATAATATTTTAGTATTAGAAGACCAATTTATACTAAGCTACAAAGAATGTCTCTTTGAAATTATTGCGTAATCAGATACACATACCTATCATAATTCAATACAACCAGTCCAAATTCTACAAAAAATCGTAATTAGAGGAGGTTAGAAAACTTCTTAAAAATCAAAATAAATTAAAGATGTTACTCAACAGATTAAAAAGACAGTGAATAAAAATGGTAAATAGCAAAGTTTTCCGATAAAACTGCGTGAATTAGATTTTTTTTTTCGCTAAATAGACAAATTCGTTGAAGTTTTTCAGAAATATTGTAAAAGAGGCTAAATATACTCAGTTTCTTGGACATTCAGCCAACATTACTTTAAAATTTTCAAGTGAATAATGTATATAATATGTATTTGTTGTATCGATAGTTTTGCTTGTAAGATGTTTATTTCGTATCTCATGCACTCTGATATTCGTAATTTACTTCTTAGTTCTATTATGTATTGTTTATTTAATTCGATATTTCTTTTTTTGTAAGATTTTAATGATACGGTGAAACAGTAAATTTTTCCAATAAATCTGGGTGAATTAGTTTTCTTTTTTGGTTATATAGTGTAACAACCTAGACACCTTTTTTTCCAGCAGTAATGATATTTTATTTCAATATTTCCATCGTCACTACGATGAGAGTCGTAGGTAATCATTTAATTTTAGAAAATATTTATCCTGAATAAGATTCAAATTTACATGTCTATCAAGTTTGTTTTGTTTAGGCAAGCAGGCACTAATTCGTAAAATTATTTTTCCTTAACTTGATTTAATTCCAAAGCATAAACATTCACTGATATACTATTTACTATTTCAAACTTCGAGTTATGACTTATTGGAGCTTCCAAGTCCTCGGTTTTCAAAACAGTATATGGATATGACGATGTAAGTTCTTTATTTATTTTATTTTAGCTGGATAAAGAGAGCTAATAATCATCTAATAAAAGCAATTTTGATCATCATTTTTGATATTTATGTACCAAATTATGTACAGTTTTTTAGACGTTGTCAACACTGCTTTAAAATATTTCGGCAAATAATGGTGTAATTGTAGAAATACATTTGAAACTAGCCAATATGAAGGAGATTGGTTGGTAGCGTTTTTTGAAAGCATAATATCTTAAGGAGTTACTTATTGCATTTATAAATTAACTCGATGATGGGTAAGTAAAAATTGGGTAATATGTATTGAAAATGTGACAGTATACCTACAACAAAAGACACGATATCTTAAAATTTTTGAAATAATAAATATGAATACTAATATCCTATTTCAAGCTGGATGAGAAGCTAGAAGATAGAACTAGAAATTTTAATTCATGTTTAGACTAAATAGTCAAGATTTTTGAATTTGGTGTGCCTCTTGTATGGCTTTTCCAATGCTTGAATTTTGTATCTTATACATACCGTATTATTTTCTTCCATAGACAAATGTATCACAATATGAAAGTTCTAATCTGATTCTGATTCTAATTCTAATTTTTCCATAAGTGAATTAGAAACCTGTTTAAAATGCAATTAAAATACTGTACTTATAGAATGATTAAGAAAATTTCCGATTGTAGTAATGGCGTTAGTGCAAATAAAGAATTATATTGACACACACCTTAAGTTTCCAGATGGTTGGTAAGAATACATTTAGTTCGAATTATTTTAAAACCGTCCAAAGATCCTTCGAAACCTAGTTCGAATTATTTTAAAACCGTCCAAAGATCCTTCGAAACCAGAATCATACCAGGGTAAATTCTTAGAGTCATGCGTACTAAAAACATTCGAAAGAATGATTAAGTCATAATTAATAATGACATTATTTTCTACCTACGTATCGTGTATTTTTCGTGTTTTTTTTGTATCTTTCGTAAAACAATAAGGAGCGCAAGAAAATTTATTATTTATTATTTTTATTGTGAATAAGCCACATTTTTACTTTAAAATTAGTTTATTTTGACCTATCGATTTCCCTTTCGGAGATCATTCTCATAGTACAAATGTATTTGATTTTTTTTGATTGGATCAATAGAAGTTCGATTTTTTGCTTATTATTAACTTGTGTATACCCATAATAAGTAATTTTCTCAATCGGATTACTCTAATTATACTAAAAGACTTTTGCTTTGAAAATTTGCGACCTATTTCTATTAGATATCTTCCTTTTAGATATATTTTTTGTCTTTGTCATTTATATTGCACTAAGTCGAAGTTCTTTTTCATATCGATGAATTCAATTTGTTTTATGCATGGGATTTTATTTGAGATCACATTTAAAACGTACTTTATAACAAAAATTTGTATTCTCCAACTGATTAGAACTCTAAATCTGGTTTGAAAATAATATGAGAAATATCGGTGGTTTGGACTTAGCGAAAGAATTTATCTGATATGTATTGTAGGTATTATCGATATAATGATAGATTTAGCAATTAGTGGCTTGCATATATTTATGCTTCATATACTGACATTTTGCACCTAGGGAGAGATAATGTAAATATTGAGAGTTGCATGGTAAAAATAAGAGGTTTACTAGTTTGGACATAATGAAAGAACGCCTGTGTATAATAGAGTACGAAAGATTTGGATGTTTCTCAGTAAAAACGAAAATACTAAAGCCCTTTTGACATGCTGATGTATTTGATTTTTATGTCTGACTAGAACTCTAAATCTGGTTTGCATACAGAGTGAGTTTTATGTATGGAAACACTCAATTATCTCGGAAACGGCTTGCAAGATTTTTATAGATTTTGATGGGTATGAATTTTCTGAGGCGGTCTATATTATAGTGACAATTATATTGTTGTCAGATTTTCCGTTTTTCTGGAAATCCAATTCCGTATTTCTAATAGGACAAGAAGTCGTTATTTGAGTTTTAAAGTCCTAAAGAAATACTGATTATTTTTCATGTTATTTTCCCTACAACTAAATGCCATAATTTCGAAGTTATTGCTACATTTATTAAAAAAATTTAAACAAATTATAAAAACCAATAGTGTACAAAAGTATACAACACGATAGTATACGAAAAGTTTGGATGTTTCTTAGTAGAAACGAAAATACTAAAACCCTTTTGACATGCTGATGTATTTGATTTTTATGCTTGACTAGAACTCTAAATCTGGTTTGAAAATAATGTGAGAAATATCGGTGGTTTGGACTTAGCGAAAGAATTTATCTGATATGTATTTTAGGTATTAGCGATATAATGATAGATTTAGCAATTGGTGGTTTGCATATATTTGTATTCCATTTTGATACACTGATATTTTCTAGGAAGAAATAATGTAAATATTGAGAGTTGCGTGTTAAAAATAAGAGGTTTACTAGTTTGGACATATAGAAAGAACGCCCGTGTATAATATTTTACGAAAGATTTGGATGTTTCTCAGTAGAAAAGAAAATACTAAAGCCTTTTTGACATGCTGATGTATTTGATTTTTATGCCATTGTATTTTATTGGTTGAGGTACTGTAAGTTACGATTGGACGGAAAATACGTATCTAAGACCCTTTTGACATGATGTATTTTATTTTTCTGTCACTGAACTCTATTGGTTAAATCGTATCATTTGAGAATTCGTATGTCCCTATTGCACCAAGAGGACCGAAGATACAGAACTCCTTTTTAACATTCTGCTCTATTTGATTTTTCTGTGTCTGGTGGTTAAATCATTTGTATCTAATGTCTTTATGGCATGATGTTATGTTTAATTTTTCTATATTATTCAATTTGTTAAATCACATGATACCTCGCATATCTCTCAGAGAGGGATGGATTGGACATATCAAAATACTGCTTCTATTATATCTTATACGTTATCAGGAGCATTAGTTACGTATTTTCAGGATACAGCCAAAAGGGCATTAGTTATATCTTCTGTTTTATTGGTCCAATCGTGACGTAAAAGTCGGGCCTCCACCACAAAACGAGACAAAAATGAGCAGAATGGACCTTAAATTTTTTTTTTAATTTCCCCCAGCATCTGGGGAAAAATTGATTTTCTATCTAACTCTAATACACAGACTCTTATGGGAGGCGCTGTTGCTAGATGTTGCGAAATGCCCAGTTTGTCAGTAGATCTAGGAAATTTTTTTGTGCGCCCATACCGTTGGGCACTACATACCTACAACTTTTATTGTCTATGCCTCTCTACGTTACGCCATTTAGGCATGTCTACAACTTTTATTGTCCACGTCTCTCCTTACGTCTATGCCTCTCTACGTTAATCCGTTTAGGTACTACATGCCTACAACTTTGATTGTCTATACCTCTCTTTTTACTTGTGTATATATAATTTTCTCAATCGAATTACTCTAAAAGACTTTTGCTTTGAAAATTTGCTATCTTTTTCTATTAAATATCTTCCTTCTAGATTTTTTTTTGTCTTTGTCATTTATAATGCACTCAGTCGAAGTTCTTTTTCATATCGATGAATTCAATTTGTTTTATGTATGGGATTTTGAGATCACATTTAGAACGAATTATGGTAGATTCCTTCAACGTAATATCTGTATCAGGACAAATTGGAATAAAAATAGCGAGTTTAACTAAAAATACTGAAATGGAATAAAAATGGTGAATTGGAATAAAAATGGCGAATTGGTGGCACCAAATGTTATGGCCGTAGATAAAATATAGTATGCAGCTCGTAACGGTTAGTTTATGGATTAAATAACATATTCGATACTCCCCACACCTTTAACGTACCACAATCTCCAATCAGACCAATGCTAATGAGATGTCACCATCGCTTACACATAAATTATGTTACGGTCGTAGATAAAATATATGCCTCTCTACGTTAAGCCGTTTAGGTACTACATACCTACAACTTTTATTGTCTATGCCTCTCTTTTTACTTGTGTATATATAATTTTCTCAATCGAATTACTCTAAAAGACTTTTGCTTTGAAAAATTGCAATCTTTTTCTATTAAATATCTTCCTTCTAGATTTTTTTTTGTCTTTGTCATTAGGTACTACATACCTACAACTTTTATTGTCTATGCCTCTCTTTTTACTTGTGTATATATAATTTTCTCAATCGAATTACTCTAAAAGACTTTTGCTTTGAAAATTTGCAATCTTTTTCTATTAAATATCTTCCTTCTAGATTTTTTTTGTCTTTGTCAACTCAGTCGAAGTTCTTTTTCATATCGATGAATTCAATTTGTTTTATGTAAGGGATTTCATTTGAGATCATATTTAGAACGAATTATGGTAGATTCCTTCAGCGTAATATCGGTATCAAGACAAATTGGAATAAAAATAGCGAATTGGAATAAAAATGGTAAATTTGAATAAAAATGGACTAACAATGGCGTCATCTAGCGGCTAATAGGTAAACTATGGTAGATTTCTTCGACGTAATGTCAAGGAAAAATGGACTAAAAATGGTGAATTGGAATAAAAATGGTGAATTTGAATAAAAATGGCGAATTGGAAAAAAAAATGCCGAATATGTTGCGGTCGTAGATAAAATATAGTATGCAACTCGTTAAGCTTAGATTTCTGCACGTGATTGGTTTAAATAACATATTGTGTTATGGTCGTAGATAAAATATAGTATATGCAACGTGCCTCTTTCCAACGATCCCTTTGTACGTCACGAGCCAACGCGCTCCTTTCCAATACCTCACACGTCGAACCAATAACAACGGAGATATGCTTTAGTGCCGTTTTGGCTATGCCGCCATCTTTGTTTTTTGTGTTAACGTATTCGTTACCCCCTCCCCTTTCCTATAATACCTCACATGTCACGATCGAACCAATAACAACGGAGATATGCTTTAGTGCCGTTTTGGCTATGCCGCCATCTTTGTTTTTGTGTTAACGTATTCGTTACCCCCTCCCCTTTCCTATGATACCTCATATGTCACGATCGGACCAATAACAACGGAGATATGCTTTAGTGCCGTTTTGGCTATGCCGCCATCTTTGTTTTTTTGTGTTAACGTATTCGTTACCCCCTCCCCTTTCCTATGATACCTCACATGTCACGATCGGACCAATAACAACGGAGATATGCTTTAGTGCCGTTTTGGCTATGCCGCCATCTTTGTTTTTTGTGTTAACGTATTCATTACCCCCTCCCCTTTCCTATGATACCTCACATGTCACGATCGGACCAATAACAACGGAGATATGCTTTAGTGCCGTTTTGGCTATGCCGCCATCTTTGTTTTTTGTGTTAACGTATTCGTTACCCCCTCCCCTTTCCGATGATACCTCACACGTCACGATCAGACCAATAACAACGGAGATATGCTTTAGTGCCGTTTTGGCTATGCCGCCATCTTTGTTTTTTGTGTTAACGTATTCGTTACCCCCTCCCCTTTCCGATGATACCTCACACGTCACGATCAGACCAATAACAACGGAGATATGCTTTAGTGCCGTTGAAATGGAAAAATACTGAAATGGAAAAATACTGAAATGGAATAAAAATGGCGGATTGGTGGCGCCATCTAGTGGAAAATAACTACACTATTCCATCGCTGTGACGTCAGCATCTATCTCACTCTTACTCATTGGAAAGGTACTTCTCTCTCTAACACATTGATTTCCCTATCTTGGTAGTCATACAAACGTTGGTCATCTACTACCTTCTTTATATATTTTAGAAACTGTTTGCTTAATTCGTAAACATCTACATGTCTTTCCAGCAAAACCTAGACATGACTATTCCACCAGAAATTCTACCTTTGACATCTATTTACCGATCCCGTCCAGTGAATTAGTAAAGAAATCTATATTATATTCCGCAAAAAAACTATACAACCATCTCCCTTTACAACTTAAATCTGCAACATCTTTCCAATGATAAAAGCGTATCTATGTGGAAGACCATATTATTCAATATAGTCGGTTCGCTAAACTCAGACACAACTGGCTAGTGATTTTAGTACCTAAGTAATTTTGCCAATTTGCTAAAATTGGCAAAAAAATAATTACTTAATATTTAATAATTACTAAATAGTTAGTAATTTTGGCAAAATTGGATAAAAACAAAAAAATATCAACTAAAATCACTAGCCAGTTGTGTCTGAGTTTAGCGAACCGACTATATTGTATAGCAGAGTTTCTTAACCAATAACTAAGAATTTACAGTATTCTTATAATATATAAATAGAATTTTAATCTATATTTGAGTGTCATATGCAGCAGCCTATCTTATTAAATTTCTTATGGTAGATTATGAAATTTACAATTTTTTTTTAAATTTTGCAGTAGATTGTTACTCTTTTTGTTTCACTTCATTATATTTTATTTATATTGACGATTTATATACTTAATTTTAGTAAATTGTATTTGTTATTGTTTTTGTTTATGACTCTTGTAAGCTTTGTCTATAAAATTGTTAAATTTTTCATGACAAGCATATTTCTATTCTATTCTATAGAGAGATTAAATTAGGAAAAACAATATACTTACACCTTTAACACAGGGGGACCGAATGTTGGAAACGTGGCCCAAAGTCCCTTAAACAAAGGTTTCTTTATATAGATTTTCTTGTTGTCTACGGGAAGGTTGGCACTATTGAATTCCGCTCAAAGAAACAGCCGAAACTTTCTTGTATCAGTTCCCGAGAAAAAATTTGGGCATGTTTTATTTTAAAACATTGTTTTTTAATTGTAATGAAGCGCTTAGGGCAGGGCGTACGCTCATTTGTACAATGAGAATTCAAACTAGCAAAAATTTGAGCCATAAATCTTGTGACTTTCTTTATACAGGGTGTTTCATTAATAATTGTCCATATAGTAACTGGAGAAACCTTAGCACAAAATACGAAGATTTAACCTAAAACACTTAAATAAAATGTGGTTCCTTACTGAGTTACAGGGTGTTTTATCTAAAAATTTAAAAACTATTTTTGCTCAGAATTTTAAAACTATTCCACGTATCTTTTTTATACTTGGCAGAAAGTGCGACTACTAGACACCCTACTAAATTATGATAAACAAACGTTTCTAGCTACTACCAGAGGCGTACGACAGGGGATGGTGAATGGTTGACCCTTCTCAAATTCTACGCCACTGGAGGAATTACTATTTTAGTGCCATTTTTAGATTCTCCAATACTTTCTACGTAAATAATATACTCTTCATTGGTAACGATAAAGTCATTAGTTTTCGAGATATCTGAAGTTAAATATGAAACGGCACAGTTATTTTGATTATTTTTTGATATGATTCATATGATTAAAATTTAAAAATTATTTGTACCTAGTACTTTAAAACTATTTGGCGTATCCTTATCATACTTGGCAGAAACTGTAGGTACTGTACACCCTACTAAATTAAGATAAATATACGTTTCTAGCTACTACCAGAGGCGTACGACAGGGGAAAGTGGCTGGTTGACCCTTCCCAAATTCTACGCCACTGACGAAATTGCTATTTTAGTGTAATTTTTTGATTTTGCAATACTTTTTATGTAAATAATATACTCTTCATTTGTAACGATAAAATGATTAGTTTTCGAGATATTTAAAATTAAAAATGAAGCGACACAATACATTAATCAAAATAACCGTGTCGTTTCATTTTTAACTTCAAAGATCTCGAAAACTAATGACTTTATCGTTACGAATGAAGAGTATATTATTTTCATAGAAAGTATTGGAGAATTCAAAAACTTAACTAAAATAGCAATTTCGCCAGTGGCGTAGAATTTGGAAAGTGTCAACCATTCACTTTCCCCCGTCGTACGCCTCTGGTAATAGCCAGAAACGTTTGTTTAATATAATTTAGTAGTTTGTACAGTACCTATACAACCTGCCAAGTATGAAAGGGATACGTCGAATAGTTTTAAAATGCTGAGCAAAAATAGTTTTTAAATTTTTAGATAAAACACCCTGTAACTCAGTAAGGAACCACATTTTATTTAAGTGTTTTAGGTTAAATCTTCTTATTTTGTGCTAAGGTTTCTCCAGTTACTATATGGACAATTATTAATGAAACACACTGTATACGCTGCAGTCTGGTGAATAAGTCCAAAATTTTCATCGGGAACTGATAGAAGAAGTATTTCAATAGCAGTATCTCTCAAATTGTATTAAAACTTTTAGACCTGGATCCCGCGTACCAAAAAAAGTTGATTAATAGCAACCTGAAAATTTGTTAATAGCTTAACGGTGTCTAGTCGGACAAACTTTGATGTATGGGAACACTGGAACAGGGGAAGTTTTAATTGTGGAACAGGTTAAAAATTTGGAACGTGAGGCTACGAAAACGTTCTATGCATTTTGTCGGACAGAACTTCCAATTGATTTGTTACCATTTCATTAAACTCTCATGCAAAAATCAGACTGGTGTTTATCACCAACTGGGCATTTTAATGAGTGGAATACGAAGAACATGTCAAATGACAGGAATCGTGTTGGTTAGTAAAAACAGTCTGATTTTTACATGAGAGTTTAATGAAAGGGTAACAAATAAATTGGATGTTCTGGCCGACAAAATACATCGGACGTTTTCGTAATCTGACATTCCAAATTTTTAAACTGTTCCACAATTGGACCGCGTTATGTAATAACGGATTAACCGCCAAAAGTCAAAAATAGAGATATTAGTGCCATCTTGCAGCTAGGGTGCAAATCTATGTACAAAAATATGTTTTTTGTAAGAAAATTAAAAAAAAAAAGCTGTTTTTAAATGCCTGTATTAAGCGACATTTTTTATTTTATTAAAAAAAATCTCACACTAGGATTTGTAATATCGAACTAAACGCCAATAATGGTACATAATCCATGGTCATAAACAAAAATCCGCATCTTTGTAAGTGTAATAACGAATCAAGCGCCACGAATAGTCGGTTAATTCTTTATTACAAAACATAGCATATTTACTAACGTTTAAGATATCGAATTAAAAGACATCCTTTGTCATGTAACATCAGATTAAGCGCCAAATATGTCTCTTAATCCGGTATTCGGATCTTAACTCATGCATATCTTAAAAAATCATTAACAAATTAAGCGACATTTGATCGAATAACTTTTAAAATATAAATTATTTTTAAAAAATTTTAAACACATGTAAAAGTCTATTTACATTTGCATTATTATATTAAATATGAAACATGTCAGTACTATATTTTAGAAATAGTACCAAAAACAAATTTAAAATCTTTAAACCGATTTTTCTCAAAACTACATTTTGGCGCTTAATCCGCTATTACATAACGCGGTCCAATTAAAACTTCCCCTGTTCCAGTGTTCCTGTACATCAAAGTTTGTCTGACTAGACACCGTTAAGCTATTAACAAATTTTCAGCTTGCTATTAATCAACTTTTTTTGGTACACGGGATCCAGTCCAATTTATTTTTTCATGTTCTAACACATTCTTGTAATATTCTTACCCTGAATAGACCTTTCGCTTGTTTTTACTCAATTTTAACGTGTTGTGTGTCGAGCTGTACTTTTTATAAGAAGTTAAGGCGTTAAATAGATAGATGTTGTATTTCCTAACTTAAAAATAGAACAAGAAAACAATATGAATCAAAATCCATTTATTTTTGTTTAAAAAAAGAGAAAAACAAAAAATATATGCCTGCTAGAATGATCCTTTTCACTAGATTGTAATTATTAAAAAATAATACTTATATTACTGATTATTAAAACTAAATCTGATAATGATATGACTACTAGTAGTTTGTATGTGTGCTGTAGTAGCTAATAGACCGGGGCATTTAGCACTAAAAACACCAGAATAAATAAATTTTTAAATACAGCATCTAGAGACTTGCAGTTTTTTACATTATGTTCAGGATGACGCCAGAAAAAAAGTCTACTAATAAAAAATGGATGGAAATGCATAATTGCACTGTAAAGTGCATAAAATGCATCCAAAATTGCATAAATATAAAAATAAAGTCAAAATCAGTATACTAAGGAACACAATTTATTATTTGGGGGGTTTTTGGGATCCCTGAATACGATTACACCATCAGAACTGACCCCCCGGATCACCTGGTGCCCAAGGTCACGGCAACAGACGTCATCTTCTGGAGTTTCGATGGTTTTCGGCATTAAATCGATGCAAACGAATTAATCACGGGTTTTAGGGGTCACTAAATACGAATATGATATCAGAATTGACCTCCGGAGTACCTGGTGCCCAGGGTCGCTACTAAGGCACGTCATCTTCTGGAGTTTCGAGGAATTTTGGCACCAAATTGATGCAACTGGTCTATTCGGGGGGTTTTTGAGGTGGTTAAACACGAATATGCCATCATAACAGACCTCTGGATCACCTGGTGCCCAAGGTCACTACATGGACCGTCATCTTTTGGACTTCCGAGTGCTTTGCCGATGGCTGGTGCCGATGGCGTGCCCTAGGCACCAGCTGGTCCGGTGTCTGTTCTGATGGCGTATTCGTGCACAGCAACCCTAAAAACCTATAAAAAATGGGTTTGCGTCAATATAGTACCGGAAAACCTTGCCCAGAGAATGACGTCCCTTGCAGTGACCGCGGGCAGCAGGTGCTACGATGGTCTGTTTTGATCGCATGTTCGTGTTTAACGACTTTAAAAACCCCCCGAGTAATCCATTTTTATCAATTTAATGCCGAATTCCCTCAAAACTTCAGAAGATGACGTCTCTTGCAGACTTGTGTGAAGTTAGCAATAGATTCCAGCAATAAACTGTATTTCGAAAAATCTCGTAAACTACCTCACAAAATCAATTAAATGCCGAAAACCCTCGAAACCCCAGAAGATGACGTACCCTAGTAGCGACCCTGGGCACCAGGTACTAAGGAGTTCAGTTCTGATGGCATATTCGTGTTTAGCGACCCCAAAAACCTGTAAGTAATCCGTTTGCATCAATGCAATACCTAAAGCACTCGAAACTCTAGAAGATGACATCCCTTGCTGTGACCTTGGACACCAATTAATCCTGTGGTCTATTCTGACGACATATTCGTGTTTGACGACCTCAAAAACCCCCGAGTGATCCATTTACACCAATTTAATACCGAAAGCCCTCGGAAGTCCAAAAGATGACGGTCCATGTAGTGACCTTGGGCACCAGGTGATCCAGAGGTCTGTTCTGATGGCATATTCGTATTTAACCACCTCAAAAACCCCCCGAATAGTCCAGTTGCATCAATTTAGTGCCAAAATCCGTCGAAACTCCAGAAGATGACGTGCCTTAGTAGCGACCCTGGGCACCAGGTACTCATGAGGTCAATTCTTATGGAATATTAGTACTTAGTGACCCCAAAAAGACGTGAGTAATCCGTTTGCACCGATTTAATGGCGAAAACCATCGAAACTCCAGTAGGTGACGTTTCTTGCCGTGACCTTGGGCACCAGGTGATCCGTGAGTCAGTTCTGATGGCGTAGTCGTATTCAGTGACCCTAATAACCCTCCAAATAATAAATGTTGTTCCTTAGTATACTGATTTTGACTTTATTTTTATATTTATGCAATTTTGGATGCATTTTATGCACTTTACATTGCAATTATGCATCTCCACCCATTTTTGAATAGTAGAGTTTTTTCCTGACGTCATCCTGAACATAATGCAAGAAACTGCAAGTCTCTAGGTGTATTTAAAAATTTATTTATTTTGTGCTAAATGCCCTCGTCTATAAGTGTTAATAAAGTTACTTTTCCCACAATTTGTATCCTTCACCTAGGTCTTTCGCTCTTTGTCTTTTCCACCTAGTCTCTTGAATGCAAAGACCCTATCCGAATTTTTCTAACCTGTAATGGTGTTCCCTTTGAAATAGTCCTCACCCGGAAATCCGAACGGACGCTCAGTTTGATTCCGGAAAATTTTACTTCTGGAGATGCCATCGACATCCTCTGTTGGCCCGAATTTATATACCAACGATATTAATGGTCATGAAAAACACACAGGAAAAAGCATACGAACATCAACATGAAATAGAAATATTATTTATAGACTTTGAGCAAGCCTTTGGCTCAATAAAGAGAAAGGAAATAATTAAAGCCCTAAAAGATCAAGGAGTAAGTAAAAAACTAAGAAACCTAATAAAAATGTCAATTAACAAATAAAAAATCAGTATTCTAACCCAAAAAGGGGAAACAGAAAAATTCGAAATAAATAACGGAGTGAGACAAGGTGCACTGTCAGAAACACTATTTAACCTGACAGTAGATTTTGTGTCAAGAAAGATCCACAAGGGAAACCTAAGAGCATTAGGTTGCCAACTAATCGCCTATGCAGATGATATAGCGATAATAACAAAACCACGAAAAATAATGAAAAAATTATTAATGGAGATTGAAGAAGGGGGAAGAAGATGGGACTAAGAATTAATGAAAAGAAAACAAAATTAATGAGACTCGGAAAAGCAGAACAAAACAGAGAGATGAGGATAGGAACATTCGAGGAAGTACAGAAATTTAAATACCTGGGGCGTTATGATAAACAACAAAGGGGAAAGAAAAACGGAGATCGAAGAAAGAATAACTGCGACAAACCCGGTATACCAAGTAAATAGAAAAGTACTAAAGAGTAAAATATTGACCAAACAAACAAAAATGAATATATATAAAACAATAATAAGACCAATAACGACGTATGCAGCAGAAACGATGACTATGACAAAAAAAGAAGAAGAGAAATTAAGGATAAATGAAAGAAAGATAATAAGGACAATACTGGGTCCAGTGAGAATCGAAGAACAAGAGTATAGAAGGAGAACGAATAAAGAAATTTTAGAAGAATTAAATGGTGAAGATATAGTAAAGAAAATAAAAGTACAAAGAACCAAATAGCTGGGTTATATTTGGAGACAAGGACCAGAATCAGTATCAAAAGCTATGATATTATGGCAACCAGGAGGAAAAAGGAGACGTGGTCGATCCAGGTCGAAATGGTTAACTGAAGTAGAGGGGGACCTAAGAGGGGCAGTAATTACAAAATGGAAAGAGAAGGCAATAGACCGGGAGAAATGGAGACATATTAGTGAACAAATACAATGATCATGGGGACTGGTCCACCCAGTAAAATGGATCTAGAAAGCGAAACCCCACATGGGGTGTTAAGCCATATACACTATACTATAGTATTAATGGTCATTTAAACTAGACTGCATGGTATCACCGGTGATACACATGGTCCAGCAATAAACCAAGATGGTTGATCACCGGTGATACATATGGTACCACAACGCAGAATCATCACCATCACAGTATTATTGGTAGCTAACGTGTTAATGTTGCCAACGTGTTCTGAGGTTTTGCAATATTTTGCCGTGAGTGAATGGACTACAGACAGATGAGGTAAAGCAGTAATTTTTTCAAATAAGTTTAACGGGAGTTGCGGAAGTCATAAAGTGCAAAAGACTCGAAGGCTGGCCAAGAACCGTAAAGTTGAAATTACTATTATATTATTAAAACTATGAAGGATTTGTGTTTGATTTCACTGACTAATTCGATTTTAATACAATTTGCAATAAAACGGAACAGTAATATTTCAAAGGTAATAAATTTTTAAATGTAAAAAAAAACACAATCTGAGAGAGAGAGAGAGAGAGAGAGAGAGAGAGAGAGAGAGAGAGAGAGAGAGAGAGAGAGAGAGAGAGAGAGAGAGATACATAATATGAAGAAAGGGTGGAGATATGAACTTCAATTACATACTAAAATGTAACTGTAGGAGTTAGTGTAACAGTGATTGTCACATTTTTGTGTTTCTGAGTAGGGGTGAGAAAAATCTGCAGGTTGTAACAAAAAATCAGCTGTTTTACTCCGCAATAATCAGCTTTTACGGTTTTTCTTTATAAAGTAATAGGAAAAATAGTGAATTCAGAGAGAAAATGGAAAAAATTTTCGCAAAGAAGAAACTTTAAGCTGACTGAAACCGATTTGACTGAACACTGATGACTAATTCCTATTTTCGATCCCAATTGGCTAGTTCCAACTTCCAATTCCCTTTCTCCATCCCATCCCCTTCCATATCCCCAAAAATACAATGATGTAATTAGGTATTAAAAAACAACTTAAGAAATAAAACCTTTTTACAATACAGAACAAAACAAACACAGGCATACAACCACTATAAACGAACTAGAAACGAAACGAACACTTTAGTCAAACACACAAAAAGGGAACACTGGGAAATCTTCTCAAAACACATGGAACACGACTTCTACGGTACACAAAAGGAAATATGGAGAATGATCAGAGGACAAAGAAAAGAGATGAACGAACTAATAAAAACCAAACACATTCAGAAGGAAACTTGGGCAGACTATTTTCGATCTCTGTTTGCTAAAGGTGACGATGACGAACCACCAACACCTGAAGTGACAACAAACGAAAAAATAAACATTGAAGAAGCAGAGGTAACGGAAGCATTAAAGAAATTAAAAAATAGAAGATCACCAGGAGAGGCCAGAATATCGAATGAACTCGGAGGACAAGATCTAACCAAACAGAATACCACAATAATGTAATCAAGCATCCTAATACCTCTCTTCAAAAAGAGAGAAAAATCGGATCCGGAGAATTACAGAGAAATTAATTTATTAAACACAACACTAAAATTAACGACCAAAGTGATAGCAAACAAACTGAATAAAATTATAACATTGGCAGAAGAACAACAAGGTTTTAGGTCGGGAAGATCATGCATCGACGCTATATTTATAATGAGGCGGGTTCAAGAGAAATCATTAGAATACAACAAACCGGCATACTTATGTTTCGTGGACCTTAAGAAGGCATTTGACAGGGTCAAATTAAAGGACGTTATCCATTTATTGTATGCAAGAGAGGTACCTCTAGGAATAATTAAAACGATCGAAAATATCTACCAGAACAACAAAATAAAAGTAAAAGTAGAAAGAAGAACTAACTGACCCAATTGAAGCCGGCAATGGGATAAGACAGTCAGACTCTCTGAGTCCTCTATTGTTCAACCTGATCATGGATGAAATAATAAAAAAAGTAAGAACGAAAAAAGGATACCGAATGGGAGAAAAACAACTTGGAATAATCTGCTATGCAAACGACGCAATACTAATTTCTCCAAGTGAAAATGATTTACAACGTATGCTGCACCAATTTAATAATATAACCGCTAGAAAATGTAACGTGGTAATTTCCCCAAAAAAAGACTAAATGCCTGGTTATAACAGCAAATCTAATAAGGTGTAAATTAGAGCTGGAGGGTCAGATAATAGAACAAGTCATGCAGTTTAAATATCTAGGCATCACACTATCTAGCTACGGAAAGCTCGAAAGAGAAGTGGAAGATCAGGTGAATAAAGCAAACAGAGCCGCAGGTTGCCTGAACAATATGGAGAAATAAAAATATCTGAAAAGAAGTGCAGGATTTACAAAACAGTCATCAGGCGAATAATGACATACGTGGCAGAAACACGATGTGATACAGAAAGGACATAAAGAATGCTAGAAACAGCAGAAATAAAAACACTTTAAAAAAATCGATGGTAAGACACTATGGGATATAGCTAGAAGTGCAGATATACGAAGGAGATGCAAGGTGGACAACATTAATAACTGGGTGAAAAACAGAAGAGTAGAATGGAACGACCACATAAGCCGAATGACAACAAATAGAGTAGTCAGGACGGCGAGAGACGGTTCCCCAATAGGAAGACGATCAGTGGGAAGACCACGAAAAAGGTGGAATGACAACCTACTGGACGCACATTGAAAAACAGACAGAGTCATGTCTACACAAAAAGAAGAAGAAAAAGAAGAAAACAACAAACTTACTATTAGGTTAACGTTGTTGTCACAGATGTGACAATAGGGAACTTGCATAAAATTTTAAATTCGAAAAAAATGGTATAAATCACAACAGAACATAATTTAGAACCTGTATCAAAAGTAAAAAAGTTTTGTTTGTCTTTCGTTTGGCCCCTAAAGACGACTAAAAATTCAACTTATACCAGCCACCCCAAAACGCGTCGTGACGTCACAGGGTTGTATGTTTACATTCTACACCAATTGTATATATAATTTTAAATTAGACATTATAAACGTCAGTAGAAAATACAGTTATGTGACGTTACAAATGGTTTTGATCGTTTGAACTATTCATAGAAAATTTGTACTTTTACAAAATGGTTTTATTTTCAATAGTAAACCTTCTTTCCTTTCCTTCAAAAACTGTATCAAACTGCAATCTCAACAAACTGGTATATTTTATTACAATGACATATATTACAATGTCATTAGAATATAAATATTTTTCCTTTATTCCCCGACGACGATCTGACTAAATACCCAAGTAGGTGGAGGCCAATAAACTAAAGAAGAAGAAGAAGAAGAATATACGTAAATATAACCATAAACTGAACCACATAGTCAAACTCTGTGACGTCACGGGTCGTTTGAACTATTTTAAGATAAAGAAGACTTTAAATTTGTACTTCTAAGTTATTATGAGTTTTTGAAGCGTGAAATTTTGGAAATCTCATTTTTAAACAAAACTGAACATTATTATGTAATAAAAAAAATGTGCAAGTTCCCTATTATATGTATATTACATATAATTATATCAAACCAAACAGCTTGTTTACACCTACAGAAATGCCAATAGTTTCATAACTATTCAATTCAAGTCATAGGACGACTGAAAGATTAATGTAATTCAACAGTCATACAGATTACATCTTTTGTTCTAAATTCTAGAGCATCTTTATCACTTATTATTGAAGTAAGAAATATTTACATTATTTTAAAATAAATTAACATAGTGATGCATGCATGAATTTATTCATATAAATAGTATCTGTCTAATACTATGAAAGTGGTATATTTTAAATGTGTAAAGTAGCTCTAACAAGGAGCCTCCGTGACAGTTGGCGTCAGTATAGTTTAATAAGAACGTATATTATCACGAAAGTTTTAGGAAAAATTTGTCAGAAATGTATAAGGGACAAGAACAAAATATATTTAGACTGTACTTATACATCTCAACTCATATATCTCAACTCTCATAGAGCTTCTATGAATAACTAAGAAAGTACAGTTACCCTTATGTACAAGTAACTAAAGTATTTTTATCTATATTTGGGTGTAATACGGAGAACTTATTAGTTCCTAAGGTTGTATTATACAATTTATTTAAATTTTGCAATATATTGTTTTTGTTTTAGTTTATTATCTTTTATTTTGTAATATTGACGATTTATGTAATTTCAGTAAACTGTATTAATTTGTTTTTGTTTTTTTCCTACGCTTTGTAAACTTTGTCCATAAAATTGTAAAATTTTCAGTTATAATTAAGTACATAATACAGGGTGTTAGTAAATAAGTATGAAAAATTTTAAGGGCTAATTCTATATGAGAAATTAATGCCAGTTTGCTCTATAAACATATGTCCGCAAATGCTTAGTTTCGGAGATACGGGGTGTTGAAATTTTTATTTCAAACTGCCAATTTATTTATTGCTCAAAAACCAGTTGAGCTATGAAAATGAAATTTGGTGAGTTTTAGGAGGTAGTTATTACGAATTTTATGACATACAATTAAGAATTTTGTATTCATCCTTGGCGCACCTACGGGCAATGGTCTTAATTATTTTAAAGAAAAAAATAGTACGCCACTGAGATATTTCGAATTAGAAATTATTTTTAAATTCCACGTCTAATTTGTGATAAAAAACCTTTCTTGCCTTTTTTTCATATGATTCACCGTTTTTATGCAGAAAAATAAAACATCTTTGCGCGTATTTTTCATTTCTTAATACATCATCAAGAACTATCCAATATAATAATACTAAACTAGAACAATAATAGAAAATATTACTAATACATTTCAACTAGGTGCAAAGCTGCAATAAATGTTTAAAATGATCTCCTTTACAGGTAACAGAAGAATTTTATATTCATCATTGGCGCGCGTACGGGTAATGGTCTGAATTTTTTGAAGATAAAAATAGTACGCCACTGAGATATGTCAAACTAAAAATTATTTTTGAATTCCTCGTTCAATTGACGACAAAAAATCTTTCTTGCAGTTTTTTCATATGCGGCGCCGTTTTTATGCAAAAAAATTAAACATCTTAACGATTACAAAGTATTTGAACTAAGTTTCTATGCATATGGAAACTACCTCAAATACTTGGTAAGCGTTAAAATGTTTTATTTTTTTTGTATAAAAACGGCGCCTCGTATGAAAAAAAGGAAAGAAAGTTTTTTTGTCGTAAATTGAACGAGGAATTCAAAAATGATTTTTAGTTTGACGTATCTCAGTGACGTACTATTTTTTTCTTCAAAAAATTCAGACCATTACCCGTACGCGCGCCAATGATGAATATAAAATTCTTCTGTTATCTATAAAGGAGATAATTTTAAACATTTCTTGCAGCTTTGCACCTAGTTAAAATCTTATTAGTAATATTTTCTGTTATTGTTCTAGTTTAGTATTATTATATTAGATAGTTCTTGATGGTGTATTAAGAAATGAAAAATACGCGCCAAGATGTTTTATTTTTCTGCATAAAAACGGTGCATCATATGAAAAAAAGGCAAGAAAGATCTTTTATCAAAAATTAAACGTGAAATTTAAAAATAATTTTTAATTCGAAATATCTCAGTGGCGTACTACTTTTTTCTTTAAAATAATTCAGGCCATTGCCCGTAAGCGCGCCAATGATGAATACAAAATTCTAAATTGTATGTCAAAAAATTCGTAATAACTACTTCCTAAAACTCACCAAATATAATTTCCGTAGCTCAACTGGTCTTGAAGCAATAAATACATTGGCAGTTTGAAATAAAAATTTCAACACCCCGTATCTCCGAAACTAAGCATTTGCGCACATATGTTTATAGAGCAAACTGGTATTAATTTTTCATGTAGAGCCCTTAAAATGTTTCATACTTATTTACTAATACCCTGTATATTGCTATTCTCTTCTATACAAGCGTTTTTGTTGCTTTTGTTAAACATTTTTTTAGCACTATTCCTTATCAGTCGTGGAAAAGGGCCCCGCCACAAACTTTGATAGGGGGCCCCTGTGGGGATAGTTACGCCACTGGTACTACAGTACACATACAAACTACAGTAGTCATAGCATTATCAGATTTAGTTTTAATAATCAGTAATATATTATTTTTAATAATACAATCTAGTGTTGGTACGCTGAAAAGGACCATTCTAGAAGGCATATATTTTTTTGTTTTTCTCTTTTTTTTTAACAAAAATAAATGGATTTTGATTCATATTTTTTTAAGTTAGGAAATACAACATCTACTATCTATTTAACGTCTTAACTTCTTATAACAAGTAGAGTTCGACACACAACACGACAAAATTGACTAAAAACAATCGAAATGCCTATTCGGGCAAGAATATTACAAAAATGTGTTGGAACATGAAATAAAGTGCTAAATACAGTTTGAGAGATACTGCTATTGAAATACTTCTTCTATCAGTTCCCGATGAAAATTTTGGACTTATTCACCAGACTGCCGCGTATATAAAGAAAGTAACAAGATTTATGGCTCAAATTTTTGCTAGTTTGAATTCTCATTGTACAAATGAGAGTACCTGTCCTAAGCGCTTCATTACAATTAAAAAAAATGTTTTAAAATAGAACAAAGCCAAAATTTTCATCAGGAGCTCATACGAAAAGGTTTCGGCTGTTTCTATGAGCGGAATTCAATAGTGCCAATTGTCTATGGTTGTACCGCCGAATCCACTTAGCGACAATTGGATAATTAAGTCCACACTAACATTGCTGTGCGGAGCAAATCTCTTTGAAAACGACTGAAAAACCGACAGCAGGATGGATAGCGTGTAATTTTCGTCCCAAAAATATTTTTGCGTTATTATATGCGGCGCACAGTCATCAACAAAAAGTTCAGCAAACACTAGCAAATTTGCGTCAAATACAACGTAGGTACAACATAAATTTTTATTGATGTGGATCAGGCTTAAGATTTCTGGTACGGAACGCAGAACAATTAAAGAAAGAAGCAGAATTCTTGGTAAAGAATATTCAGCAAGCAGCATGGTAAAACACTGGTAATACACTGAAACCTAGGTTAAAAGGAAATAATTATCCAAAGGAAGTAAGGACATGATAACTGAGAGAAGAAAGCTGAAAAGGATTTGACAACGAACAAGGGCTCCTTAAGGTTTCGATGGTTTTCAATACTAAATTGATGCAGACAGATTACTCGGAGGTTTATGGGGTTGATGAACGCGAATAAGCGATCAGAACCAACCCCCACAAGAATGTTAGTATTACCAGGTTTTTGTAATCTGTAAGGTTTTAGAAAAACGGTACATTTGCAAATACTAACGGATTTAGACACCAGAGTGTTGAAACCAGTGAGCATTTGTAGTGGCTATAGATACATGCACATAATTATGTTAATACGCCAGTCAATGGAAGCAAGAATAGGATATTACCTCCGAATTATATCCTACTGCACAGATTTTAATGAAATTTTGGGAATAGCCTCTACTTATCTCCTAATTCAAAGTCTACCCTACGCCGATGTGCGTTTTTATCTTGGGGTGGTTCCCACCCCTTCTCGTGGGTGGAAAATTTTGGGTTAAAATAGCCACGGAAGTGGTTAGAGAACCGAATTCTTAGCAAGAACAGTTCTATAATTTTTTTTGAAAACTCAATACTTTTTGAGTTATGCGTGGTTGAAAATTGGCCATTTTCATTGAAAAATGACACCTTTGCGGACGGTTTTTTGCGAATACCTTAAAAACTATGCATCTAACTAAAAAACTATATAAATTATTTTTTTAGCTTATAAAAAAACAAAGAGACCCGTTCCTTCACTAATCTTATATCTATAATAGAAAAAGAGATGGTAGTTGAAAAGAGTTTGGCTTTTTGGTTCATGCTCAAATTGGTGTATTCAACTTGAAATAACAGAGAGCCAGTCGATTTTAGGTATATAATTCTACCAATACCCTTGTAGTACTAGAAAGGCCCTTTAAAATGAGTAATATTAAAGGTCGATTCCATTCAAACAAAGCGAGATACGCTGCAAAAAAAAACTGATGACTAATGTATTTGAAGAAAAAATGAGAAATATATTTAACCCCATCCACCAGAACTTAACTGCAACGTTTTCTTTCTACAATACCTTGTATTATAGTGTTATTTATATGTTTAACAAGCTGGACGGGTTTAAAATGAATGGTTTTTGAAAAAAATGAAGATCAAATTATACAGCGCATTTTTAAATTTTCTTAAAAATCTTTCTTTTTTCCAGGCAACTTGAAAATAATAAGAGATACAGTAATGTCAGAATAAAAATAAAAATTTTATCTAAAAAACCCTACATTTTTGTGTAGTATCTTTTTTTCGTATCTCTTATTATTTTCGAGTTACATGCAAAAAGGAAGATTTTTAAGAAAGTTTAAAAATGCGCTCTATATAATTTGATCTTACTTTTTTCAAAAACCATTCATTTTCAACACGTCGAACTTTTTGAACATAGAAATAATACTATAATAAAAAGTATTGTAGAAGGAAAACGATGCATTTAAATTCTGATGGATGAGGGGTTAAATATACTTCTCATTTCTTCTTAAAATACATTAGTCATCAATTTTTTGCAGCATATCTTACTTATTTTGAATGTAATCGACATTTAATATTGTTTATTTGAGAGGTTTTTTCAAGCACTACAAAAGGTATTAGTATCATTTTACACTTAAAAGCGACCGTTTCTCTGTTATTTCAATTTGAATACACCGATTTGAGCATGCACCAAGAAAACAAACTCTTCTCACCTACCATATCTCTTTTTGTATTATAACTAGAAGATTCATGAAGGAACGAATCTCTTTGTTCTTTATAAGCTACAAAAATATTTTATATAGTTTTTTTCGTTAGATGCATAGCTCTTAAGGTATTCGCAAAAAACCGTTTGAAAAGGTGGTTTATTTCAATGAAAATTGCCAATTTTCAACCATGCATAACTCAAAAAGTATTGAGTTCTCAAAAAATATAGTATATAAGTATAGAACATTTTTTGCTTAGAAATAGGTTCTCTAGCCACATCTGTGGCTATTTTAACCAAAAAAAAATTCCACCCCCGAGAAGGTGTGGGAACCACCCCCAAGATAACAGCGCACATTGGCATAGGGTAGACTTTGTTTCTTGAGCTATTCCCTACTCACTGTGAGAATATCAAGTAAATCGATGTAGTAGGGTGGAATTCGGAGCCAAATACCCTCATTGACTGTCCTATAACGGCTATATTGACACTGATTTTATATACCTACAGCTGTGGAAAAATATTTAAGTGATTTAGGTATTAATAAACAATTATACGTTGTTGGGATATTAAGAAAATATATATATTAAAACAGAAAAACAACATAAAAAATAATTTTAGGTTAATGAGCAGATCCATGCCCTTTGGCGTTAGGTTGGTTCTGTGTGACGTTTCTCGTTATATTAGGTTTCTAGTTCTTTTTTTTTTCCTTTTGCTGCCTCGGTTTTGGAAGGACGTTCAGGTTGAATCCTACGAAATCCTCAAGGCAATCCTTCACGATGTTTTCTACTGCTGATAACAGTTGGTTGCACCTTACTTTTCTGAATTTGAATTTTTTAAATCTGGGTTTGGTAACACTTTAGAAAAAGTCACACGTCGCCACTGGCCACGCGCCTGTTTTTTGTTTTCTAAATTTTCACATTTTACATGCATTATCTTATGAAATTCCCCCTTTTAGGCAACCTAAAAGAATGATCACTTTATAAAATTAAAACTAATGAGTAATACGAAACTCACACTGACACGACAAAGGAATCATATTAATGATTCGTATTTTCAACGTATGCACTTTGCAAATATGTATTACAAATACGAGCACATACACTCACGGCTGTATTATTCGCACTCAGTGACACTCCCATCCACATTTATACACGTTATTATTATTTATGTTAGAGCGTCAATTGCACCATGATCTTAGACCACAACATTTAGAACTTAATTATTCTTTGCGTCAAGATATAAGAAATTTGGTTTGGCGCTGGTGGGATGTCCCTACCGATTTAGTATCATAATAACAAACAACAAACCCTCCAGGAGCGGATTCGCTAAAATTAAGGGGAAAGGAACAAATGCAAAATTTTGACGCCTGTCAAAATTTTCAATGTGTTTTAAATGTAATCATTTTTTCCGAATCCTGAGAAAACTAATATGTAAGTATTTTTGAAAAATTTAAACGCAGAATGAAAAATTACTTTATTACCGAGGGCCGAAAGTCCCTTGGAATGAATTAAAAGTTTCTTTTGAATGAGATATTTGAAATTAAAAATCACACTAAATTTTCTCTTAGTTTTTCACCCCTGTAACTAATTAAAATAAACATTATAGAAGTTTTCAGGGACTTTCGGCCCTCGGTAATAACGTAACGGCTTAAAGCCTAAAGTTCGTACCCATCCCCTTAACAAAAAAAATTCAAGTCTTCAAGTAGATATAATATTTTAATGGGGTTGGAATAATAAATATAAATTTAAATATCATATCATTATATTTATTACGTATTTATATATATGTAGTTATAGGTATATTATTATGTCCAATGAAATAAGAGAAATGAACAAATTAAAGAAATTAAGGAAATTAATGATAATAACAATAAAAGATTAAAAGAGTGGTAGCAAAAATCAGAATTAAAAAGATAACATAATAAAAAATAACATAGAAAATAACATAGAAAAATAAAATTTGAAGTTTAGACGGAAAAAAATAAATACAAATTACAACTCTATGTCATTATCGCTGTAATCTTCACTAGAATCGTTATCTAATGTTATAATTATTGGTTTAATATGTGAGGTTAATGTTCTGTAATGATCTTCCGTTTTTATTACATGTGAAACACAATTTTGCCACAGTGTTGGGGAAATCTTTTTTATTTCTTCTACAACATGTGACACCGATTCGCTACTAAATTTGGGAAAGCAGTTGTTTCGTCGTAAACTTTCCTTAAGTTGGCTCCAGATTAATTCAATGGGGTTGAAGACACAGTAGTAAGGAGGTAATCGCAATACATTATGACCATCACGTTTGGCTAATTCGTCTATAACAAATTGTTTCTCAAACACTTTTGTGTAAAGAACTTCCAACATTTCTTTTTTTGTATATGTTTCTTCAAAGTACAAATCATTGTCATACAAAAAATCAGATATCTGTTTTTTTGTCGAACCTACACAGAGGATTTTTCTAATTTGTTCGCTGTGATACGTTGCGTTATCCATTACAATTACACTTTTTGGAGGCAAATTTGGCAACACCTTCTTTTCAAACCATTCCTTCAACAAGCTACTCGTCATATTTTCATGGTAGTCCAGCTTTGAATCTTTAATGTTTTTTGCCGATAGTAAAAAACTTTCCAGTCCAAGCCAGCCATTTTTGGATCCAATGTTCAGAATAATTATTCGCTGACCTCTATTAATTGGATAATTGGGTGCACATTTAATAGAATCGTCTGTCCAACCTTTTTGAGCAGTATCGTGGGTATCGAACCATGTTTCATCTAGATAAAATATCGGTCTTCCTTCATCTCTAAATTTAGATATAGCATCCAAGTATTCATTTCTCCATTTAATTAGACGAGGAGAATCCATTATTGATGATCGCTTATTAATTTTCTTGTATCGAAAACCAATGTGATTCAAAAATCTTGATAAAGTTGAAGGCGAATACGTAATGGAATAGTCTTTAACAAGTTGATCGTAGATCATACTAAGCGTTGGAACTAGGTTCTTTGAATAGAAATTGTAAATTGCTCTTCTAATTACCTCAGCATCTTTTTCATTTACTGCTTTATATGTAGAAAGGTCACTCCGCTTTTTACGAGGTTGAATTCTATTCGTAACAATTTTCCACACTGTTGTATATGGAATCCTTGTCAGTCGAGGTGTTGTCTTGATGAGGAATTTACAGTCTTCTGGATTTGGATTATCTTCTTTCACAGTTTAATAAACATTCCTAATAATTTCTTTGGCATCATCAGATAAATGTACACGTGTTTTACACTTAGCACTAGCTTCACCGACTTCAGACATTTTACTTGAATACTCGCGATCTAACCTTCTATCTAAATGCAAGAAAATAACTGCCTGAATGTGCAAATGTCAAACTTAAATATGTTTGCCCCCCTTTCGTAATGTTCCATAATGTATGTTTTCTGGATAAATAAATGATACTTAATTTTACCTAAATACCTATAAGCACGAGAATTATGTGTAAAGCTATAGAATAATAATTAGAGGTATATGTATCTTATCTTTAACTAATGCTCTTTCTAATGATTCTTTAATTTTTTTATTTAAAGATAGAAAGCTGCATTATCGGAAGTCCATTTTGTTTAAAGTGAAAACGATATAAAACACATTATAATCTAACTCCATAAAATTCACGTAATGAGCGCATTGGACATAAAAATTGTTTGTGATCGTTTGTAATTGATTCCAAGCAAGTTAATTTCAGATGACTAAACTAATTCGTCTGCAGTAAACAAAATTTTTAATACATTGTCTAGAAATTTTAATTTTAATAATTTATTTGCATTGATAGGTAACGAGTCAGTTCTGTAAATAAAATAAAGTACGACCCTAGTAGCTGTTCCAAAACTATTGCCACCCGTCGCAAAGACAATTGAGGGATTAGTAACGTCAACTATTTATTATGATACTAAATCGGTAGGGACATCCCACCAGCGTCAGGTCAAATTTCTTATATCTTGACGAAAATAATAGAAAAAAATCTTTAAAACTTTTACTTTAACCCGCCATACCATACGTCCATTTTTCTGTTAAAAATTTGCCAAATGATCCTTCTGATAACGATAGTTATAAAGAAGAAATGATTAATTTCGATAAAAACATACAAAGCATGAGGAACATAATTACTTCCAATCAAGGCACATGAAGAAAATTATAGGGTTAGGTATTTATATTTATCAATAAACTAAAGCAAATCGAAAATCCATCAGATTTTTTTATTTTTGCACAAGAGTTAATAATCAGCCTCTATTCAAGATTTAAAAAATCTTTTTTTTAAAGAACCTCGCAAATATAAGTTTTTGTTTATTTTATCTGGAAAAATGTTAATAACAGAATCGTAGAAAGAGGGTTCTGTCATTAATCCGTTTAAAAAGCGTTACGCAATGGAAATTAAAGAAAATAGGCTATTGATTATATCCAAAATAATATAGCTAAAAGGAACTACAACGTTAACGGGGTTTTATTATTTCATATGGTCAATGGACATCTATATATGTATAAAGAAACCGCGGAGTGCTACCATTTAAAGGGGTGCGTTTTTGAGAAATGGGTGAATTAGTCCCTGGGCACAGGTTACATTAGGGTGAGTTCTATGCACTTTTGGTACAAATATGTCTACATAAAAATTGTTCCTGGTTAAATTTCCTACCTAAATATCACTTTTTAAAGTCAATGATACTTTTTTTTACAAAAATATTTTCAAAAGATAAAGCACAAAGAAACCCAAAAGAAAGAAATTTTGATTTTTGTCCCATAACTTTTGTCCACGAGGATATAGGTATAGACATTGCTTTACAGAAAAAAAACTTCATATTTTTTCTTTGAAACATTGTTTAGTAGAGGTAATTAGGATCTATAGTTTTCGAAATATGATTTTTCAAAGTTCTCCACTCACAGCAATTTTGGGCAATTTTCCTTGTTATTTCGCAAATATTGTTCTGTAACTTTTTTCTACGTAATTTTAGGTATATGCAATGGTACACGTTATAGGACTAGAAGTCAATTACCTTTAAAATGGTCTACCGTATAACGTTGTACGACTTTTTTTTAAAGAGATTATGGTTAAAGGTGGATTAAGGTTTTATACTTTTACCGATTTCTTATAATATAATATAAAAATAAAATAATATTATATAATGTATTATATATTAGATAATATTATATTATATATTATATATTATATATTATATATTATATATTATATATTATATATTATATAATACCTAATACCTAATATAAAAAAAATATTATTTTTTATATTTTTTAAGATTATTTTTGAAATTTCTCATTGTAACTGAGCAATTTAAAATTGCTGAGAGTGGCGAACTTTAAAAAATCATATTTCGAAAACTGTAAATCCCAATGAACTCTACCAAACATAATTTTAAAGAGAAAATACGTAAGTTTTTTTTCTGTGCAGCAATGTCTATACCTATATCCCCGTGGACAAAGGTTATGGGACAAAAAACAAAATTTCTTTCTTTTGGGTTTTTTTTGTGCTTTTTCTTTTGAATATATTTTTGTAAAAAAAAGTATCTGTGACTTTAAAAAGTTATATTTAGATAGAGAATTTAACCAGGAACAATTTCTATGTAGACGTGTTTGCACCAAAAGTGCATAGAACTAACCCTAATGTAACCTGTGCCCAGGGACTAATTCACCCATTTCTCAAAAACGCACCCCTTTAAATGGTAGCACTCCACGGTTTTTTCATATATAGAGATTCATCGACCATATGAAATAATAAAACCCCGTTAACGTTGTAGTTCCTTTCTATAGTACATAATTAATAGCCTAAAATGATGACATTCGATCTTGCAATTTCGTATTTCTTTGGCATGTTTTAATCCGTTTCATTGCTAAAAAACTTATTTCAAGGGATGCACTTGAAGCCGGAATTATTAAAAATAGGTTTGCCAATTTGAAAGGTTCCTGAAATGCATTATCAAGTTCTGAAGACGTTAAATATTGATACAATTCTTTTACATTTTTTTTAAGATATCCTGGATCATTATAAAGAACTGTCAATTCTGTTTTTAACTTTACTGTGTCAAATTTTTGTCCATATAGCTGTACAAATTCATGAAAGGCCCTATCTGAAAAATTTTTGCTTTAAATTAAAAAACCTATTTTTAAGCTGGATAATCATAATGTCAAAATTTTTCAAAAAAATGTCGTCAACAACACTCATCCATGTTTAATTGCACGCACACTGTAATAGGTAAGTCACCATTGTAACCATTCCAAAAAATGGTAACAAGCCTACTAATATCCAGCTACAATAAAAGCAGCAACACCAAATCTTATTTAATTAGGATTTAATCTAGGATCTACACAACCTATCGCTATATTTGGCTAAATGGTGCTACATAATTTGTAGCGCCATCCCATAAGCATAATGTAAATACGAATGCAAAGATGACATTTATCTCAAAACTTCGTTTCTGGGGTTAGGCCACTGTTACTCTGGGCGCCTCAATTAGACTAACTATTTTTAAAATGATATTATGAAATTATGAATTATGATGATATTATGAAATTATGAATTATGATGATAATATAATTTATAATAATATAAATTATTATAAATAATTCCAGTACTAACATCATTATATAATGAATGTCTTAGACAAAGAAGGTTTCCCAATAATTTTAAACAAGCAGAAGTTATAATAATACATAAAGGGGAAGATAAAGATCCTGCCTTACCGAAATCATATAGACCGGTATGTTTATTGAATACAATGGGAAAATTACAAGAAAAATTACTATGTAAAAAATTAAATCAAATAAGAACAGAAATTGGATTACATCCTGGTCAGTATGGTTTTAGGAAAGGTAGATCAACAGAAGATGCAATAAATAAAGTATTTGAAATAGTAAACGAAAGCATAAAAAAGTATGTTTTAATGATCTTTATAGACGTGTCTGGGGCTTTTGACAATCTTTGGTGGCCGTCATTCTTTGAAAGACTTCGAAGAATGAGATGTCCAAAGAATCTGTACGGAAGTCTCAGAAACTACTGTCAAGACCGATATGCAAGCCTAAGCTGTCCAACAGGAAAAAAGACAAAACATATCACAAAAGGATGTCCACAAGGATCAGTTTGTGGACCTATGTTCTGGGATGTAATGCTAGAGGAACTGTTGGAACAATTGACTATAGATCCTGAAGTGCTTGGAAGCATAGCATATGCAGATGATTTGTTGTTGATCATAGATGCAAACTCAAGAAGAGAATTAGAAAATAAATCAAATGAAGTATTAATAAGAGTAAATGATTGGATGAATAAAGTAAAATTAACAATATCAGATTCAAAAACAACATATAGTTTAATAAAAGGAAATTTAGAAAGAGATCCAATTATAAAAATTAGAGGGAAAACAATAAAAAGAAAAATGGAAACAAGATATTTAGGTATTATAATAGACGAACAAAAATTATTTACAAAACACATGAATTGTGTCTGTGAAAAGGCAACAAAGATCATGCATAGCATTGCTAGTCTAGCACAGAAGGAATATAGAATTTCGTTCCGACAGATGAGAATATACCTAAGTACAATACTTGCATCAATTGTAGGGTACGGTTCAAGTGTATGGGCACATAGATTAATAAATAAAAAAAACGCAGAAAAATTAAATAGAGCTCAGAGAGGATTTCTTGTAAGAATGACGGGAGCATTTGGAACAACTGCAACACAGGCACTCACAGTTTTAACTGGAGTAATGCCAATGCATTTAGAAACACAAAAAAGAGCATGTAATTATTGGCTAAAAAAAGAAAAACATGAAAAAATAATACAAATAATAGGATTAGATATAAGAAATAAAAGAGAATTAAAAGAAATAATAAATAGAAAAAGACAAAATGAATGGGAAAATTCAACAAAATCTAGACGTTTATACAATTTTATACCAATATTAGAAAACATTCCAAATTATTTTAATCCAAAACAAGGTTTAATACACTTTTTAACAGGACATGGACCGTACCCAACATATTTGGAAAGATTTAACTTAAAAGATGATGCATATTGTGAATGTGGAGAACTAGGTACACCAGAACATATAGTGTTACATTGTGAAAATACTATAGAAAATGAAGAACACAGAGAAATGAGAAGAAGATTAGAAAGAATTGAAATAAGAGATATATTACAAAATGAAGAATATTTTGAAATATTAAACAATCTCGCACAAATAATATCTAAAAAACAACAAGAAATCTATAATAATAGAAGAAGACAACCAATAATCCAACCCTGATGAAGTTGAGTAAGATAAAGTTAAAATAAATAAAATAAAATATAAATTCAAAAATAGATATTTACAATTATAATAATAATAATTCAATATAAAATAAATAAATAAAAATAATAATTCAATACATAATTCATAAAAATAAAAAAAAAATAAAAAAAAAAAACTACCAACTCTCTTCTGAAAATAGAGGGACTGTCTTTATAACTTAGAAGGGAGTTGATAGTACCAAAAATATTTTAAATTGTTTATTTAAATTTGTTTGTTATACGTAATTAAGAGATTATGGCAAATTGTTATTGTAAAAATAGATTTAATAGTTGAGTAAAAAATGTAAAAATATAAAAAAAATATCTGTAATCCCATCAGGAAAAAACGACCTGGATTAGTCACTAGAGGCCAGGTCATATGTATAAATAATAAATAAATAAAAAATAAATAAATAATTATGAAATGTAAATAAAAAATGGTCAAAAATGGAGCCTTAAATTACATTTTTTGGCGCTTTTTTTTGCTAGTGCAAATTTGTCTAGATATTTTGCAGTTAGGTATAGCCATACCTATTGCAAAAATCATGAGCCGCCACTGACAGTAACCGCCATCTATCAGACGGAGTTGTAATAGTAATTTTCTTTTATAAATATTACAAGCAGGTTTGTGCCAACTCACCTGTTTGAACATTCTAAAAACTTTGCATCGTTTTGACGACGGATTTTAATTCGATTTACATAAAATATAGATTTGTTGCTATAAATTATTATCAAACTGTCCTTGAGAGTGATTGTTTAGAAATTAGACAAACCAATTAAGACTAATGGTGCTTAAATGTCTCTTTCGACAAATATTTGAGTTATCAATAATAGTTGTTTAAAATTTACTTTAAATGACCAATTTTGTAGTTGCACACATTAGTATAACAATATGGTATCTACACATTAAGACGTGGTATTTCTGTTTTTAATTGTTTCTGTATGTAATTAATTTTTATGGACATTAATAAGTCCATCAACATTCCAACGTTTATAGGTAAAATCTTTTGTTAATGAATTAAAATATAACTATATTAAATGATTAAGACAACTTTTATTTCTATTTACACACACACAAAATTAATATAACAAAAAAAACATCATTAAACTTTATAATATTCAAAATAACTAAGTTCAAAAGTAAAAAAAATAGAAATTATTTATCTTGATTTTCTTCATTTGCGGCAGCTGTACTTAGTAAAAACTTCAAATAAAAACACCAGTTTGGATGCTCAGTAAAAAAAAAAATAAAAATAAACAAACCAGATTTAAACTAACTGGTTTTTTTTAAGAAAAATTTTTTTTTAAAATTGTTTAAACATATTAGACTGTTTATTAATTAATAAATTTATAAACAAATTGCATATTTGTAATGTACGTAGAAATTACATACAAATTAAAAAAAGAAAGATCAAAATCCATTCGGTTGATCCAGAGATACAGAAAATTATTTTCGTTTGAAATTGCTTTTTCGGTATTTTAACTCGGTGGATTTGTAGGTTCCCCCTAGTAATCGTTTGAAATACATTTTTGAAAAATCGTAGAGGGTGCTGTGACGGTACAATGTTTGTGCAAATTTTAATATAAATACCATTCTTTAAAATGACATTAATGAGATTCCTTAATTATTGTAAACAAATTAGCTGTGAGTTAAAAAAACATATGGCTAACTTTGTCCCAAATGAACCCAGGCTAAATTTTTTTATTTGAAAATTCCACACCTGTAATTTTGACCCAATCAAAATACGTTATTTTGACAGATCACCATGGCAACGGAGGTATTTTATCGGAAATTTTTTGCTCGTGGGGTACCCAACAGCGAAATATAGTGGAAATTTTTTGACGTTTACAATAACAGAACATTTTTGACAGACTGGTTTTTATTTGTTTACATAATTTAGTTTTGATTCATTTTCTATCACTTGTAGTTACTCAAAACTTATGTAAAATTGAAGAATATACTATTTTCTATCTTGAAATGGTATTCCCATGCAACTACAATGAGTAGAAATTACGAATTTGAAAGCCTAAATAATTGCTGACAAAGCTATGGCGCGCTATTAATCTGTTCATGCAGCTTTGGATTTTCAAATGCAAATTTGGTGTGGAATTTTCTTACCGAATACCACGCGAAGTCAAATTAATATCCGGAAATTTTTTTTGATCATGAATATTTTTAGAAAATTTCCCTCGTCTGCGACTCGGGAAATTTTCAAAATATTCATGATCTCAAAAAAATTTCCGGAAATAATTTGACCTCTAGTGGTATTACTAGTGAAAATTCGTGTTAAAATACTATCTTTTCGAATATACATATAAAAAGATTGTTTCTACGGACAACATTTTTAAAGTTAGTCTAAATGTTTATAAACTACAAAATTTCAAAAATTTGGCATTAGGATTTTTGACTATAATTATTTTTATCTTTTTTAATACATTTTGATACTATCACTCTTCTACTTTCATTTAGCCTACTCAGAATTGCCCTATCTTCATTATTTTCTGTCTTATCTTATTGCAAAATAAAGGTCTGTGGGATAAACAAATAGAATAACTCTTAAACTAATTAATGGATCGGTCTCAAATTTTGAGGGTTTGTCAAGTACGCCAATACCCAACTTTGGGTGAAACACTAAAGTTCTAAGGTAGTTTTAGTAACAGTTATTAACAAATAACGATTTTCACTTATTTTGCAGTTTGCGTAGCACCAAATTAACTTTTTAACGTTCAAAAATCGGCATTTTGAAGGTTTAATGTTCTAAAAAATTGAATTTTGTAATTTTATGTCAACTATTTAGCTTTTAAATGGAGTGCAAAAAGTTGAAAAAATCGCGATTTTTGCACTAAATTGTTAATAATTAAAAACGGACGCGAACTCTAGGCAGGAAACAGGTAGGTTTTCTTCCTATAGGTCTACAATAACTAAAAAAGTAGTCAAGTACCTGGATCTTTGAGTTGAGTGTCCCGAGAAATCCTTATTACTCTGGACTAAAATAGCAATGCAGAAAACGACATCTAAGCCTGATACTAATACTACTGTTACAAAATAAGCTTTTCATTTGGATAAAGCCTTGTCGGGCTACCTCTATTCTCACTCTTCTTGTTTATAATCAAGTTGATTGTTGAACCAGCAACCAAGATATTTGTATTGGTTAACGTATTCAAGCTGCTGGTGGTTCACATCTATTGGGAGGGGTAATGATGTTTTCATAACTTTGGTTTTCGCAGTATTGATCTTCATCCCTATTTTTTCACAACTCTCAGTGACCCTATTAACATCATCTGGAGACTAATGGTTCGAATCTGTCAATCTGCACAGCGGATGTTATTTACTCCGTTACTCCGTATTTATCCGTTTATCCTGATACCTTCTGATACATGAATATGAAAATAAATAAATTTATTCTGGTTAAACAAATTAATTTATTCTGGTTTCCAAACAGGTCGAGGAGTCAAACTTGTATGAGCACGAGACTAATAGACTAAAAATAATAATACGTAAAGTATTTTTTAAAAGATAAAACATGCCTTCTGGTCACTAAAACGTTCTTAATGGGCATATGAAAGTGTAGATTGTAGATGGTGAACGACCTGCTTTTGTTGAGTAAATCCATCTGTTATAATTTATTTTATCCCCGGTAGCTTTAAGACGCTGTCATCTGCTAGGAATTCAGATTTATCGTTGCTTACGACACATGAGTGCGACAATAAGTCAAGATCAGCATATTTCTATCACCGTAATGGTTTCGACCGACTATTAAAATATACAGGGACGGTGAATAAGTTTTTATTCGGATCAAATGGACCAAGAGCTAGTAACGTCGGAAAAACAAGTATTTTAAGACAACTGGTTCTTTAATATATTTATTCCCTATGCTTCCTCGAACACCGTACCGGCCATCTGGCTACTGATACAGGTTGCGTTCATTACTGCACAGCACACCTGTACAGGTAAATATATCGAATTTAAAATTATTTTAAGACGAAAAATTTTTTTGTCATTACTTTTTAAACGTTATTAGAAATATGAATTATAATTGCCAGACATTTCTGTGGTTTAAGAAGTATGTAATGACAAAAAAGGGTGATTGATTAATGTGATAAAGCTCAGTAGATCCGCTATAGTAATAGATAGCAATAAAAGCTAACAAAAATTATAGCCAACTTTGAGCTTCACATTACAAAATTAGTTATGCAGTCACAACTCTGAAACAAATATCAACAATCCTGTCCAGGGGGGGGGGGTCAGCGGGTCAATGGACCCCCCCTATTGTATTTAGTCTATTATTATTATTGTTTGTTTTTTAACCAAGAGGAGTGATTCAAATTTACCGCGCTGTATTGCTTGTTTGTAATTGGTCCAACCGCAGGCAAGTTTACTCCACTGTTCTAAAATTTTGACACTAATGACATTTATCAAATTTTGACACTAGTGACATTTCATAGGTTAATTAAGTTATATCGGCGATTTTTATGTTGTCTGTGTTATTCCTTTAATTTTTAGATTGTCATCTGCTTATATATAAAAAGCAGTTGTTTTTGGAACTCTTTAGCGACGTATTAAGTTAATATAATATTTATGGATTACCGTTGAGGGTCGACTAGGTCAACCGAAAAAGAAGATGTATTTGGTTATTATTCTAGTGACTTTTTGGGTGTGAATCTGTCTTTTTAGTTTACTCCTCCTGGTTAAAAAATAAACTATAGTGTATTTAGTCTATAAGTATTTTTTTATTATTTATTATTTTTTTCTGTTAACTCTACACTTTAAGCCATCAGTACAACACTTAATTACACGATAACCGCTTCCAAAGAATTGAAAGAAGCCATCAAATCTAATAAAACACCCTTCTCTGAAAAATAATCTGCAGGCGCATTTGTTTGGGTACCGGTGGAACCATAAACAACGCGCAACGGAAATATTTTTCTCAATTCAAAGAATAACAAAAATGATATTTTAAAATGCAAATACATTACACTAGGTATTTATATACTATTTCATTACACATGAAAAGTCACGTTTCAAATTTGCAATATAATAGATATAAAAATTTGTATTTTACTAGATAATCCATGCATACCTACTCATTGATGGTAGAAAGATTCTTTATGGTAAAGAACGACCAGTGAGATTAATAGTCGTGAATTGTCTATCAATCCTTTTGATACCATAGGTATCTGGTCTGCGATTATATTATAGTGTATTTTATCTTTAGAGTAAGTGTGAGTCGTATGGCTAAATCTGGAAAATATAATATTTGATGAGGTAAGTCTGCCCCCCCCCTCCTATTATGAATTTCTAGATCCGCGCCTGAATCCTCCCTATAAGGAAAACCATCGCGAAGCAATGTCCACCTTTTGAGACGCAAAACAGCGATATCTCTCGTAATTAGTGTTGCCCAAAATCGGTCTTGGTCTTGCAGTCTTGGTCTTGTTCTTGCGTTTTAGCAAGACCAAGACCAAGACCGCCTTATTTTAGCAAGACCAAGACCAAGACTGACTGTGCAAGACTTGAGCAAGAACAAGACCAAGCCTGCGAGACTCTTGCGTCTTGCAGTTTGAGTGTCGTTTTATGGAATAATACAGGGTGTAACAAAAATACAGGTCATAAATTTAATCACATATTTTGGGATCAAAAATAGTTCGATTGAACCTAACTTACCTTAGTACAAATGTGCACATAAAAAAAGTTACAGCCCTTTGAAGTTACAAAATGAAAATCGATTTTTTCCAATATATCGAAAACTATTGGAGATTTTTTATTGAAAATGAACATGTGGCATTCTTAAGGCAGTAGTATCTTAAGAAAAAATTATAGTGAAATTTAGACACCCCATAAAAATTTTATGGGGTTTTGGTTCCTTTAAACCCCCCCAAACTTTTGTGTACGTTTCAATTTGATTATAATTGTAGTACCATTAGTTAAACACAGTGCTTTAAAAACTTCTTTGCCTCTTGGTACTTTTTCGAAAAGTCAGTATTTGTCGAAATATTTTGCATATTATTTGTCAAATCCACCACATATTTGTATATGGCCACATTATATGTTATGTACATCTGTGATATGGCTAAGTACGATTATGGAGACTTGATAATATGTAATAGGAAAATTTATTTATGATTTAAATATTTAGGTATATTTTAAACCATATTAAAAAAGAAGTCACATCTCGATAAAATGTGCCTTATCGAAAAAATACACAGAAGCAAAAAAGTTTTAAAAACACTGTGTTTAACTAATGGTATCGCAGTAATAGTTTAATTGGAACGGACACAACCATTTGGGAGGTTTAAAGGAACAAAACCCCCATAAAATCTCTACGTAAACATACATATTAAAAAAGAAGCCGCAACTCGATAAAAACTGCCTTGTCGAAAAAATAATAAGAACCAAAAAAGTTTTAAAAATATTGAATTTAACTAATAGTATCACAATAATAATTTAATTGGAACGTACACAAAAGTTTGGGTGGGTTTAAGGGAATAAAACCCCCATAACATTTTTATGGGGTGCACAAATTTCACTATAATTTTTCTTTAAGATATTCCTGCCATAAAAATGCCACATGTCCATTTTCAATAAAAAATCTCTAATAGTTTTCGATATATTGGAAAAAATCGATTTTCATTTTGTAACTTCAAAGGGCTGTAACTTTTTTTATATGCATATTTGTACTAAGGTAAGTTAGGTTCATTAGAACTATTTTTGGTCCTAGAATAGGTGATTTAATTTATGACCTGTATTTTTGTTACACCCTGTATGTTAGTTCGGGTATATGCTTAGAGACTATGAGATACAAAAAATATGTAACAAAAATTTGGAAAAATGGATTTATCCGCATTATGAACAATACGATGAACATACATACCGAATTAAAAATATGAACACTTATTTATTGGATACGTACTCAGAGGTCATAATAAATTACTATACAATGTAAAAATAAAATATTTCATTCTTTCCTAATATCAGACGACGCCTTCGCTCCGAAATTAATTACAATTGAGCAATTGTCTAGATTTCGAGAATAGCAACCTTTCATAAAATAATCTTCTTGTGTTGTGTGTATAACAATATCGCATTGAAACTTTTAAAGAAGTATGTCGCCTATAAGGTGATAAAATATAATAGGAATACCATATTCACTGTTACGGACAACCACTCAATTGTTTTTCCTTATCCATATTGTAAAGACGAAACGTCCTACTTTTTGCAGGGTGTGCAATTAGATATTAGATCAATCGGCCAAACAAAATTTTTTGCTGAAAAAGCAGTAGATAAGATGATGCCTGACTACCATGTATAGTCCATTCGCGCACGGTAAAATGCTACAAAACCTTCAAATTTCAAAAAAAGAGATATTTATTATTATATAAAAAGAGATATTGGCCGATGTGTGATTTTGCCATTGTTTTTTTATTGTTAATGAAGAACTTATGAGAGGACGGGTGATCGGGCTGCATTAAAAACTAAAAAACAATGTTTTTTAAAATGAAATAAACAAATTACTTATCGACAACTGATAAATAAAGTTTAAACTTCAGTTTAGGCACTTCGAGATTTCGAAAATAATATTTTTTTCCACCTACCTCTACCGAAAGTATACTTTTCCGGACCTGATTGTAGGGAGCAAAGTTGTACTTTTCCTCCCTAGGGAGGAAAAGTAAAAGTAACGTCATGGTATGTCATTCATGAAATATAACTTATTGACGCCCTGTATAATATCTATTTTCTATTACGCAAGTATCTATACATTTTAACATTTATTTATAAAACACTCTGTATTTTGCAGAATGGTAAAAAACAGTAAATTGTTATTTTGATTTAACAATGTTTACATTAATAATTTGACTTATATTTGACAGTTGACAGTTATATTGTACCTACTTGTTAGATTTAGTTCTAATAAATTTTATTGGTTAGTTACATAAAATAAATTAAGTAAAAATGAAAAAATGACTTGTTATTTGAGGAAGGTGGAAAAACCATATGTATAACATGGGAGTAAAGTGCCTTTTCCTCCCTTGAATGATTACTACCCTCCGCTACGCGTCGGGCAGTAAACTTCATTCTCGGGAGGAAAAGTAGCACTTTCCTCCCTTGTTATACAAATAGCTATTACTTGTGTTTTTGAGAGCCTTGAACATCGTCATTTTTCGATTTTTTTCAGTTTTAAATTGTTTATAACTCGGAAACGAATAACTTTAGACAAAAACTACAAAAGACCTTTTTTGTTCCATATGATTCAAAGAACCTAAAATAAGTCTGCCAGTGCTGAAACAATTGATTTTTATAATTTGTTTAATTTTTTTTTAAATAAATATAGAAATAACTCAGAAATTACGGCATTTCGGTATAGGAAGTATTACATGAAAATTAATTAGTAGTTATTATGGTTCAAAATGCAAAAATATACAGGGTGTTCTATTCGAAATACTAAAGTTCATTATATTTTCAAAAAAACGCAAGATCTGGTAACAATCTGTAATTACCACTATAATATCGGCCGCATTAGAAGACCTTTACTCACCAAATTCTATAAAAATCGTTCAAGTCGTTTCCGAGATATTTGAGGCGTTCCATACATAAAACTCACTCTGTATAAATGTTATATAATTAAACTGCGTGTATTACTTTGTATTAATTCTTGTTAAAAAAAAGTCAATCTTAAAATTTTCAACTAATAGCAAACAAAAATTTTCAACTAATAATAGTGTCAAAGCTATTGCGTACTGTGCTGTAATTTAATTTTTTTTTTTTTATTTTTTATTTGAATAAATGGCAAATTGTAGAACTCTTTTATTCCATTTCATTTCATATACCTAATGTGAGAGTCCATCAATCCCTTTCTAGACAGATAATGTTCTTTAAAATACAGTCTAGATAAGTTTATGTCATTTGTTTGATTTTTTGTGTTTTCACCATGTTTTAGCACATGTCAGGTTGTTAAATATGCAAACGTTTATTAAGAAACAGACTGACTCCCGTGGGACATGGTAGATAGCCCAGGTAGTTAGAGTATAGGCAGGGATAGTTTAGATCGTGGGTTCAAACCCACCTAATGTGAGTTGTTTATTAATAAATAGCAATATGCTAGTGGGTACCTGCGAGACTTGCAAGACTCTTGCTGCAAGACCAAGACCAAGACCAAGACTGGAAGTGCAATACCAAGACCAATACCAAGACCAGGTGTACTGGTGCAAGACCAAGACCAAGACTGTCCAAGTCTCGTCTTGGTCTTGCATTTGGGCAACACTACTCGTAATACGAGGAAGACCTAGATACAAAGTTTACTACTTTTATACAATTAGAATAATTGAAATAAATATATTTGTACATAATATATTATACATATTTATGTATTTATAAATACATAAATACATACATGTTATTTGAGACCGTTCACATGCCAACCCGCGTTTGAGTGACCTTAAACGCGTGTTAGCATGTGAACGGTCTCAAGTAAAATGTATGTAGTTGTATTCGCGCGTTATCAAAACACGCGTTAAGCACTTGTCACGAGAACGGGGCCTTAGATCTCTTCACATTGTTCTGTGGTCCATTTTTATTTTACAGTTTTTATTTTTTGTTTGACGGTTGTGTTTATTTCTTTGTGGTTACAGCTTACAATAAATAAAAAAAGAATTAAATTGCCATTGCGATTTACTTAGATACCAAAATGTTACATCGCTTAAGTAGTATCTGCAAATAACAACCCTATGCGTGCGCCACTGAAGTGCACTTGTGACAAGCAGGTGTAACGCTTTTGAAGGTCGTTGGGAGCGACAACCCTCTACTTTTTATTCTTCTTCGTGCTTCCAATGGTCAGAATCTTTAAATCGCTGAAGCAGAACGCGAAGATTTCAAAAGAAAAAAGGGCATACTACGACCTTCGGGCAATCCACATACTTGGATAAAATAATTAGTTGTTTGTATAATTATCCCTACAAAAAGTTCCAAACGTGTTCTTTGTTATTTGCTGGTGATGTAAGATGTAAGGTTGGTGAATATTTTTGTGTTATATCAGTCCCAGTCTTTTAGGCCCATATAACCATTTAGCAATATATAATGCAAATATCAGATAGAGTCAGATAATGTCAGATGGAGATTGATATACTAAAAATGTTCACATAATTATTATTCATGACATGACGCTATATTTATTATGAGTAGTGTGACCAACTCCAAGTCTGTCAAATTCGGGTCATGGCTGAAGAATATACCTAAAATCCGGGACTTTTCAATGAAAACCGGGCCATTTCTTTTAAATACAGAAATTTAATATCATCCTTTTATTGATTATTTAACATTATTATGTCGATAATGATATTTTTGATGGGATTAAGCCATGTTTTTGAATCGTCTTTTCAGAAGACGATAATTATTCAAATACAGAAACAAAAAAAAGTCCACAGTTTGAGTTTGCTTAGAACTAGAACTATAATACCACGATATAAAATGCATGCGTTTTGGACGTGATATTAGTATTACACTCTAGAATTGTCGACTTTTTTTTGTCTCACCAATTCTATTTGATGTGAATTCTTAGAAGTATAACATTTTCAAAATGTCATTTTACCAAAACGTTGAAAATTCGGATGGCCCGGAAGCCTTGTCCGGGACACGACTTCGTAATTCGGACCATGTCCCGGATTTTTCGGACTAGTTGGTCACACTAATTATGAGGCAATTTCAAAGGCAGTGAGAAATCGTTAGCATACAACAAACCGGCATATTTATGATTCGTGGACCTTAAGAAAGCATTTGACAAGGTCAAATTAAAGGACGTTATCCATTTGTTATACTCAAGAGAGGTACAATAATAAATTCCTCTAGGAATAATTAAAGCGATCGAAAACATCTACCAGAACAACAAAATAAAAGTAAAAGTAGAAGATGAATTAACTGACCCAATGGGATAAAACAGGGAGATTCCTTTATTGCTCAACCTGATCATGGAAAAAAAAGAAGAAAAAAAAGTAAGTACTAAAAAAGGAATCAAATGGGAGAAAAACAACTTACTATGATATTATGCTATGCTAATACTAATGCGATGCAATACCAGAGTTGGGTCGGATACTGAAAAAAAGTATCCGGATACAGGATACGGATACTCAAAATGTATCCGGATACTTTTTAAAAAAGTACCGAATACTTTCATTTAAAAATGTATTCGGATACAAGTATCCGGATAGTTTTTTCGGATACTTCCTAGGATACTTTGAAGGATACTTTTTTTAAGAAGGACATAAATTATTAGTATTAGAACTATGTGATGTGCATGTATTTTTAATGTAATATATAATAATAAAAATACATTAAATGATGGAGAAAGAAATCAGAAAGTACTCAAAAAATTATTTATTGCTTATGAATAATTAAACTAGAACATAAACTTATAAGGAAACATTAAATTAAAATAAAAACGTACTAATACAGAAAGTATTCCAATTGCTGACGAAGTCAGAAGTGAAGTGCCTTTGAATTTGCCTTTGTAAGTACCAATACCTCAAAGTGTTCATCGCTTAAAGCTTTTCTTTTAGGCGTATCAATCATAGTTGCAAAAGAGAAAAGTCTTTCAACTGGTGCTGACGAAGGTAAGCATGTGTTGTACTTTATTGACACCCTTTTTAAGATTGGGTATTCATTTAAGATGTTCAAATTGGTTCTTTTGTCCTCCAAATATCTTAGCAACTTCAACTGTACTTTTGAAGTTTTATTATTGATGCTGGAACCCTGTTCATTCTGTGTATAATTAATAGTACAGCTGTTGTCCACTTGCTGGTCTAGAAAATTGCTAAAATCAAAAAAGTCATCCAAATTTTGATCTCCACTTTCATCTGATTCATTTGCAACTTTCCAATTCCATTTTTGTTTTGGCGACAGTTATAATGCATTTTTTTATATCTTCTATAATTTTTTTGGGATTTTTTACATTGTACCACTTAAGCTTAAATTTAGGAAGAAGAACTGCAGCTATAATTGGATCTTCCCATTCCAAATTAAATGTTTGCAAAACGAGTATTTAAGCTTTTAATGCACATTTTTGCTAGATGTTCTCCTTCATATTTTAATTTCGTTTGGGCAAGAAGTTTGGGCGATAAATATTTAAAAGTATCCGAATATCAAAAAAAGTATCCAGATGCCGGATACTTTAAAATTTGATCACGGATACGGATACCGGATACACAATTTAAAAAGTTTCCGGATACAGCTTTCGGATACATAAAAAGTATCCGGATACTACCCAGCTCTGTGCAATACTAATCTCTCAAAGTGAAGATCATTTACAACGTATGCTGCACCAATTTAACATAGCCGCCAGAAAATTTAACATGTTAATTTCCCCAAAAAAAGACGAAATGCATGGTTATAACAGCTAACAGCAAATACAATAACGATGTAAATTGGAGCTAGAGGGACAGATAATAGAACAAGTGATGGAGTTTAAATATCTAGGCATCACACTGTCCAGAAGTGGAAGATCAAGTGAATAGATCAAACAGAGCCGCAGGTGCCTGAACGACACAATATGGAGAAATAAAAATATCGGAAAAGAAATGAAAGGCAGAATTTACAAAACAGTCATCAGACCAATAATGACATACGCGGCAGAAGAAAATCTATGCACAATTTCAGGGGCCTGATTCTAATTCATTTCGATGTCGCAAGATGCAATTTCTAGCGATTCTTATTCATTTCGATATTAGTTCCAACTGGGGATATTAACGTTATCATTTTGACACTGCTCAGAATTTGGGTTGGTCCTCCTGTTTATTGGATTTATTGGCTATGCAACCACCGCAACGTTTGTTGATAGTCTGGGCAAACTATCGAAAAAGTGTCATTTTAGGAAAAGTTATTTACCAGCTATTTTATTGCTAAAATCTAATCTTAAGATTACATGTATTAGTAATATGGGGTATGACAAGTCCGCAAAAAGTGTGTTATTTTATTTATAAACAAATTAGCACTCCCAAATCTTCTTTTTTTTTTTTCAATTAGTGCTCTGTAACTCCTAAGATTTTTCCTTTAAACCAAAAACACTCAAATAAGAATTCCCGCAATTTAGTTCTGCACATAGTTATTTTTTTTCCAAAAAAAAATCTGCAATTTTCAATTAAAATTTTAGGAAAGTAATTATTTATCAAAAATTAAATAAATTGGTGACATGAAATATTTTTTATACCTAGTAGATTATATATACAGGAGGCCGGCGACAATCTAACCAATAGTTTAGCAATAATTAATTAAAATGTTAATTAAAAAATTTCGGTCGAAATAATAACCAGAAAGATTATGATACACCAGAATAACTATGATTTTAAAAAAAATCAATGGGAAAATCCCAATAGTTGGCGGTATACCATAGTTTAAAAAACCAATACAGAAGTAAAAACTTCGAGATGTATTCTGGTATAAAATCGTTTATTTAAAAACTATAAAAGGTCATCGATTGCAGAACGTTTTCGTTCTAAACAGAACATCTTCAGTGCATCCTGCCGAGTATTTTGAAACTAGCACACCGTAAATAGTGTTAACATCATCATATATGGTTTACATAATGTAATATGTTAAAATGTTATGACTACAAGTCGATGTTAATGGATAAAGTGGAACACATGCTAAGAGGGTGCCATGGTTCCCTGCTCGAAGATACTAGGTACTTGCCAATTCAATGGGCACAGACCAACAGTTGGTCTGTGCCCATTGAATTGGCAAGTACCTAGTATCTTCGAGCAGGGAACCATGGCACCCTTTTAGCATGTGTTCCACTTTATCCATTAACATCGACTTGTAGTCATAACATTTTAACATATTACATTATGTAAACCATATATGATGATGTTAACACTATTTACGGTGTGCTAGTTTCAAAATACTCGGCAGGATGCACTGAAGATGTTCTGTTTAGAACGAAAACGTTCTGCAATCGATGACATTTTATAGTTTTTAAATAAACGATTTTATACCAGAATACATCTCGAAGTTTTTACTTCCGTATTGGTTTTTTAACTATGATTTTCGTATAAAAAAGCTCTATACCTATTCAAAGTACTTTACAGAATTGAAATTGGACTATTTGTCTCAGGAATGTTATAGGGCCATTCCATTTCAAATCACTCAATTTTGGAGCAAAAAAAATTTTGGACCTCCGATTTGTCTGAAAATTGGTATATAGCTTCTACGGGACGTAAAAATAAGATATTTAAGGTCAAAAAATTTTCTTCTTCTTTTTTTCTCAAATTGTTATTTTATGCGATTTTACAGTGATTTGGTGTTTATTTATACAAATTTGCATTTTCTATCGTAAAGTATCAATGGAAAACATAATATTTTAATAGAAGGGACTCAAAAATGTCATTATATGGCATTATAACAAGTTACTTTGATTCAAAACAAGCTTTTGATCAAATTTTATAGTGTAGAAAACGTTAAAATACCGTCGTTTTTTACATTTTTCTCCATTCCCAAAATACAACATAATCGATTTGGCTGAAAATTTGCCCACAGATAGACAAAACATAGGACTTTAAGTGGTGAGAAGGATTTGAATTATATTACAATACCAAAAAAGTTACATGCAATATTATAGTCAAAAATATAGGCGTCTACTGTAAGTACATTTAACTCGAAAATATCGACCTCACGACAAAAATTGTTAAAAAGAAATTGTAATAATTGTAAATACGATTTATTTGGAACAATTTCAGTTCCTACCCTTTTTGTCGAAAATTTAAAAATAGCGGAGATATTGAGCAAAACAGGTTCTCCTTTAAAATCAAGATGGCTGCTAACGTAACGGAGGAATTCATTCGTGATTTTAAATTTAGGCTACTATTGACTCCCCTAAAGATCAGAAAAATAAAATTTTGGGCAGCTCGGCATTCAACGTCAAATGCTATCCCGACTGGACTAATATATACTTTTGAGTCTGACATTACTGCATGTAACTTTTTTGGTATTGTAATATAATTCAATTCCTTCTAACCACTTAAAGTCCTATCTTTTGGCTATCTGTGGGCAAATTTTCAGCCAAATCGATGATAATGTATTTTGGGAATGGAGGAAAATGCAAAAAACGGTATTTTAACGTTTTTTACACTATAAAATTTGATCAACAACTTGTTTTGATTCAAAATAACTTGTTATAATGCCATGTAATGACATTTTTGAGTCCTTTCTATTAAAATATTATGTTTTTCATAGATACTTTACGACAGAAAATGCAAATTTGTTTAAATAAACACCAAATCACTGTAAAATCGCATAAAATAACATTTTGAGAAAAAAAGAAGAAGAAGATTTTTTGACCTTAAATATCTTATTTTTACGTCCCGCAGAAGCTATATACCAATTTTCAGACAAATCGGAGATCCAAAATTTTTTGCCTGAGTGATTTGACATGGAATGTACCTATAAAGAAACAATTTTTTGGCTTATAAACAAATGGAACCCCTCAAAAAATATAAGATTAAATTAAATTAAGTTAACGCTATTGACAAGGGCACGGCTTCTTCTTCGAAGAAAGAAAAATCGAATTGAGTGGTTCGAGGTATAACCGGTCAAATTTGACCGGAATTTGCGGCAGAGTTGTAAACAACAGGATTTCAATCTTTGAACCATTACCTTTTTATTTCGGTCCTCTTTGTACATACAAATTTTCATATCTTCAAGACACTCATAACAAAAAAGATTTATGTCACCAAGTTATTTAATTATTGATAAATAATTACTTCCCTAAAATTTTAGTTGAAAACTAAAGATTTTGTTTGGAAAACCTGAATTTTCCGAGGAAAATTTCCGCCGAAGGAAATCGAAAAATAATATCTATGCAGAATTAAATTACAGTGAATTTTTATGTGAGTGTTTTTGGTTTAACGTTAAAATCTTCTGATTTACAGATCAACAATTGAAACAAAGATTTTGGAGCGCTAATTTGTTTATAAACCAAATAGCACACTTTCTGCGGACATTGCATAGCTATATTACTAATATATGAAATCTTAAGATTTGATTCCAGCATGTCCAGCAATAAAATAGCTGGTACATAATTTTCCTTGTTTTATACTAATTTTTCCAGAATATTACCTTACATCTTTCATTGAGTTGATAATGCACGTTGTGAACATTCTCAATTATTATATTTCTAATTTAATACTATTCTATCTAATTCCTTCAAAACCAGCTTTCCATAAAACCCAGCCATATTAATACCTTTTCCAAGAAACAAACAAAACACATCTCCTAAACTAAACCTAACCTCGCTTTCGACATTCATGTCCGTGTCACAATCAATAATTTTGACTCGAAATTATAATATCAACCACTTTTTTGTAGTCGCAATTAATTTCGATAAGTCGCTATTTCATGACATCATTTCGTTAGTTCAATTAAAATCCACAAGGCTCGCACAGTCGCATTTCAACGTCGCCATATTGATTGCGACTTGTTTTGAGTCGAAATTTGAATTAGAATCAGGGGCCAGGTGGATTGGTCAAGTAGTTTTTGAGTTACAATTTCCACCGCCTTTAAAAAAAGCAATCTTATCTTTCTATGGTTTTGTTTGTTAAAATTACTATTCATTTGCATTCGGCAAACAAAATTTACATATGGACTGTCAAATATGCTGCATGAATTTTTCGTATTCAATAAAACATAGCTACCGCTACCCACTCACTTTATGTCTTGACAATATTGAGACAATCCTTTTGCATAATTAACTATTTTGCATTTTGTGGCAAATATGAGTAGAAATACTGCATTATTTAGGTTTGGCGTCTATTTTTTGTCGTGTTGCTTTTAGCCCGATCAAGGAACAAAAAATTTTACGAAAACCTCCAAAAAAATAAAGGAAGGATGAAAATTTGGGAATAGGTGGTTGAATTTGTCTATTTAATATATAAGAAAAAGTTTACAATTCTACATCCCCTCCATTTTACAAAAATTGGGAAATACGGAATATAAAATGACTAATTCTAAGCAACTTTTGTTCTATAGAATTTTTTTACTAAGTCAATACTTTTCGAGTTATTTGCGAGTGAATATGTTCATTCTTAACAAAAAAAAACATGTTTTTGGACGGTTTTTCGCAGATAACTCAAAAAGTAAGTATTCTAGCGAAAAAAAGAATGTGTGTGTACTTTGTACGCACGTAAGAAGTTATTCTTCTATTATATAATTTCAACGAAGTAAATATACTTAACAGGTTATTTGTATTTTATTTAAATATTAAACTAACTTTCTTATCTACCACTTCCAAAAAAATTTTATTAAAACAACCAAAAATTAAAAAAATATATGGATCGTCCAGGATTGGAACCCGCGACCGGTGCGACCTTCCAATCACTGACCCAACGCTCTACCAACTACGCCACCGAGCTTCTTTAAATGACACGTAAGTTTCGGATATAATTACACAACACGGTGACAAATAGACATATAAAAATGTTATACCTACATAATATTTTATTATCAGAGAATATTTTATTATTACAGAGAAAGACAAATCCAAAAAGTATAATAAATAATACATTTACTAAAAACACTAATATATTCTTTTAATGACTTATTTGCGCTGATACAGATACATACATACCTATCTTGAAAGATTAGCAACGAACTATTACTGTCTGTGTGCGCATGCGCGCAGATTTATGAAATTTTACTCTCAATCGCATCGCGCCTAAAGAAGGATAACTTCAAAAATACTTTAAGTAAAAATATAGCTTATAAAAAATTGAAAAAAAAAATGGTGTACGCGTGAGGTCTGCAGACCCAGTTGAAGCAGATTTGTAGCTAATGAAAAGTAGGTTCTTATTAGTCCAATTCCAAATCGAATATTTCAATGTGAAATAACCAAAAAACAGAGCACTTTTCGGCCAAAAATTCATTACAACTTTTTTAAAGAGTTTAAAAAAAGGTTTATCTTTATTTTTTAAAAAAACTGTTAACATTAAAAATAAATGAGTTACGCTCAAAATGTTGTTGGTCCTTTTTATTTTTTAGTACAAAAATCGCGAAAATCACCCCCTAATTAGCTTCCCAAATAAAATTATTCGTTACCGCTTCACAAGTTACTTTACTTATGTATAGACTATATTATCTATAAATTTCATTGGTTCAAAGTGCTCATTTTTGAAAAAAATTGGGTTTAAAATAGAACATTTTTTTATTTTGAAAAAAAAATGGAATTCTTCATGGAATTAACTTAAAAATTATTAGTAATATCAAAAATCTTAAGAGTAATAAAATGTACGTTTTGCTTTTCTGAATATTTTTGCTTTTTTGTTTTCATGTTAGACAAAAATTGGTTATGCTATGGGTGTTCAAAATTTGCCTAAACTCGTGATTAGTTACTCGTTCAAGCCATTATAACTACAGCTTTTTCAAAAATAAGCACTTTGAACCGATGAGACTTACAGATCATATAAATAATACATAAGCAAAGTAACTTGTGAAGGGGTAATGATACAATTTATTTGTGATGCTAATTAGGGGGTGATTTTCGCGATTTTTTTACGAAAAAATAAAGGGGCCAACAATATTTTGAGCGTAACTCACTTTTAATGTTATCTACAAGTTAAAAAAAAAACAAAAATAAACCTTTTTTTTAACACTTTAAAAAAAGTTAAAATGAATTTCTCCCGAAAAGTGCTCCGTTTTTGGGTTATTTCACATTGAAATATTTTTGGAATTTGATGAAGAAGAACCTACTTTTCATTAGCTACAACTCTGCTTCTACTGGGTCTACAGACCTCAAGCATACACCATTTTTTTCAGTTTTTTAAGTTATATTTGTGCTAAGAATATTTTTTTCGCCAAATACTTACTTTTTGAGTTATCTCCGAAAGTCCAAAAACATGTTTTTTCTGTTAAAAATGAACATACATATTCACTTGCAAATAACTCGAAAAGTATTGAATTAGGGAAAAAACTCTATATAACAAAAGTTGCTTAGAATTAGTCATTTTATCCAATTCCGGACTTATTTTGAATGTATATTTTTCACCTTCGAGAGGGGGGTATTCCACTCCATTTTGTAAAATTATTAATTTGCAATTATAAAAATAACAGTTATCCAAGAACATTCAAAAGCCATCTCTTTGAATTAATTATGACATTTTCAAGTAGAATGACATTCTAGTAATGTTTACATATCCATACCAGTGTGAATTTTACTACACGTGATTTGTCGTGTAAAGACAGAAAAAGTAGGGATACCCGTAAAATATTTGCGAATTATGTACCGATGGCCTTAAGAGATTTCTGGAAACTAATTTACCCAAACTTTAAGAATTACCAATATGAATCTAAATTTTTTTAACGTCACATTTATTTAGGTAAAATCTGTAATAATGATTACAATAAGTAAATTGTTTAATTAAATTACAAAAGACTTGCAGGAGACTGTCCAGTGACAATAACCTATGAAATCATAATTTTAGTAATAGACCTGGATCCCGCGTACCAAAAAAAGTTGATTAATAGCAAGGTGAAAATTTGTTAATAGCTTAACGGTGTCTAGTCGGACAAACTTTGATGTATGGGAACACTGGAACAGGGGAAGTTTTAATTGTGGAACAGGTTAAAAATTTGAAACGTCAGACTACGAAAACGTTCGATGTATTTTGTCGGACAGAACTTCCAATTGATTTGTTACCATTTCATTAAACTCTCATACAAAAATCAGACTGGTGTTTATCACCAATTGGGCATTTTAATGAGTGGAACACGAAGAACATGTCAAATGACAGGAATCGTGTTGGTTAGTAATAGCAGTCTGATTTTTGCATGAGAGTTTAATGAAAGGGTAACAAATGAAGTGGATGTTCTGTCCGACAAAATATATGGGACGTTTTCGCAATCTGGCGTTCCAAATTTTTGAACTGTTCCACAATTAAAACTTCCCCTGTTCCAGTGTTCCCGTACATCAAAGTTTGTCTGACTAGACACCGTTAAGCTATTAACAAATTTTCAGCTTGCTATTAATCAACTTTTTTTTGGCACCCGGGATCCAGGCCTATAACAAAATTATTTGTGACTCTAATAAAGGTGTATCATAAATTAAAATATTTAAAAAAAATTTAAATCTTGTTGGTAGATCGCTTGAAGTGTGGCGCTTTAGCCTTCTGTTTGCCTGGGTCTCATTAGATTCTTCGCTAGCCTGTTCCTCTTGGGATAGTTTTGCAGTCGTATGTCGTATTTTTGGGAATAATTGGCAATTTCTTCTTTGACAGTCTTCATTTGAAGATCACGATTGATGTATTCATTGTACCACGGTACATTTGTGAGGTACATTTGTGATAATGCGGAAGGTCTTCGATTGGATGTCGATATTGGATCTCGACGCAGATCCCCACAGTTGGATACCATAGCTCCATATTGGCTTAATCACTGACTTATATACTAAAATTTTATTGTACAAACTCAGTTGTGACCTTTTTCTCATCAGCCAGTACATTTTATTGAATTTCAGACCCAACTGGTTTTTTTTTCGTGAATATGTGTTTCTTCCACGTTAATCTGCGGTCCAAGTGCATACCTAGGTATTTTACATCATCCCTTTGTTGTAGTACCTAGTTGATTATTTAAGGAGACGGTTGGGCACGTATCTTTTCGATTGGTGAACGTTATATGTACTGACTTGCTTTCGTTTACTTTAATTCGTCATGTTTGTAACCAGATCTTTATTTTATCGAGATTTGTCTGGAGCAGTTGCGATGCGATGTACGGGTTTGAGTAAGCTGCAATGATTGCTGCGATGTCATCTGCATATGTGGCTGTGATGATGTTTTGACTTGTAGGAAGATCTGCTGTGTAGAGTAGGTAGAGAATTGGTCCAAGAACACTACCCTGAGGTACTCCAGCTTTGATTGGATATAAGTTAGTGTACTGATCCTTTACTTTTACAAGGAAATGGCGGTCAGAGAGATAGGACTTGAGGATTAGAAAGTAGTTGAGAGGAAGGACTTGAATCTAAATAATAAAATAAAATCGAATAACAAAATTCATTAAACTATAAGGCAAGCCGCACACCAAAGAAACATGAAACGAAAAACATGAAACATGAAACGTGAAACATGTTTCATGAAAATAAAACACTGCTAAACAAATCTCAAAGTCCGCCTACCAATGAAACGAGTGTGATTCATGCTCATGGCACATTTTTATTTTCGGAGAGTTTCATAAATCGCCGGACGTATATTTGTTTAGCAGTGTTTTATTTCCATGAAACGTAATTTACGTTTCATGTTTCTTTGATGTGGAATTGCTTGCTGCCTTAGCCAAGCCGCACACCAAAGAAATATGAAACGAAAAACATGAAACGAAAAACATGTTTCATGAAACTAAAACACTGCTTAATAAATCTCAAAGTCCGCCTACCAATGAAACTAGTGTGATTCATGCTCATGACACATTTTTATTTTCGGAGAGTTTCATAAATGGCAGGACGTATATTTGTTTAGCAGTGGTTTATTTCCATGAAACGTAATTTACGTTTCATGTTTCTTTGATGTGCGGCCGGGCTTAGGCAGCAGCATTTTTGTAGGTTATAAAAAAAAGGAGACACTTGCCTTCATAAATCTTCTAGTTATAATGCAAAAAGAGATATGGTAGGTGAAAATAGTTTGATTTTTGGTACATTCTCAAATTGGTGTATTCAACTTGAAATAACAGAGAAACGGTCGATTTAAGGTGTATAATGCTACTAATACCATTTGTAGTGCTGGAAAGGACCTTTAAAATGAGCTATATTAAATGTCTATTACATTAAAACTAAGCGAGATATGCTGCAAACAAAATTGATAACTAATGTATTTAAACCAAAAATGAGAAGTAATTTTAACTCCCATCCACCAAAATGTAAATGCATTGTTTTCCTTCTATATTCCCTTCTTGCCTGCCTAAGGCACATCAAAGAAACATGAAACGTAAATCACGTTTCATGGAAATAAAACACTGCTAAACAAATATACGTCCGGCCATTTATGAAACTCTCCGAAAATAAAAATGTTTTATGAGCATGAATCACACTCGTTTCATTGGTAGGCGAACTTCAAGATTTGTTTACCTGTGTTTTATTTTCATGAAACGTGTTTTACGTTTCATGTTTTACGTTTTATGTTTCTTTGGTGTGCGGCTTGCCTAAGGAGACGGTACACCTTATGTCGTTGACAGAAATGTAGCGATACATATGCAACACCACCAAACAAATGATACATAAAATTATACAACTTGTTGGAATTTGTCTTTCGTACTCACACTACGTTTTGAAACAACAATTCTGCTGTTTCAACCCTCAATTCTAGAGTCCGGTTGGAATTTGCCGAGTATGAAAGGTACAGAGATTTACACTCTTAATAACATGTACAAGTTGTACGAGGTCCGTAACACATAAACGTGCTTGGTGTTTTAATTTGAGTGCAGGTGGTAGTGAAGGCCGGCAAAAATTAAGAATAATGGCGGCATTAGGGGAAAAGTCCCATGTAAGGAAAAGTTTTTTGATTTAATTTAGGGTCTACAGCCGTGGGCCACTCTGTTTTCATTTACTCGTCGGCTTTCTGGTCTAATTTATTAAAAAGGAAGTTGGTAACAAAGAAGTTAGTGAATAATCAATAATAAATCGGCTTCGGAAATGGTATTACGGTTGTGTTGAGTCAGCGACGATAGACATATATAGATAATGGGGAGAAGTAAACAAAAGGGGGAAAATGCTTCGGAGGCTTTTTTTTTCAAAAAATTTTTGATGAAGCAAGAAAATTTTTTTAAAAAAAGATACAACAAGCATAATAATGTTCACTATAATTAAAGTAGAATTAATAAGAGGATTTTGTTATTAAAAAAAATATAGGTACCTATCAATATATTATTTAAATATTTTTTTTTGTTGTAGGTAAGTCTTGGTACCTAATCCATAATAGTAGTATAAATATAGTAAGTATACATAGTATATAGTTATTTTCCTAACTAGTGCGGAAAGTGATACTTTCACGCACGAGAGACGACCCGAACGACGTGATAGCGGAGTTCGGGCAAGCAGTCGAGTGCGGGGAAGACACTTTCCGCATGAGTTAGGAACAATATTTTTATCAATTTTTATTTAGAAGTGAAAATACACAAATTAATTCTTTGACACGGTTGTCAAAACCAAACTTTCCACGACGACGATATTGGTTTCCATGACGACGATTCAAAACCATTGTAATTGTCTACTGATCTGACTTTTAAATATTATGTCAAAATAATTTTATTTCATCGAATTATCAGTAGTAATTGCACAAGAGCTCTAAAATTATTGAATTTTTCCCGAGTGACACTTTGACAGTTTTAATTTCACGAGCCGAAGGCGAGTGAAATCATGTCAAAGTGTCACGAGAGCAAAAATTCTATATTAATTTCAAAGCTCGAGTGCAATTTGTTGCGATTATTTCATGAATAAAACTGTTCAAAACCAAAATTTTATTGTAATTTATTTATGTAAGTACCATTAAACACACAGTTTTTATAAATATTTGACGATTGAAAGTCATCACTTTTATAATTTTTAAAACATTAATTGTCATTAATGTCACTGAATGTATTTTTTCGTAGCAACGAAGGGCATCTGACGTAATATACTTAACGACGGGAGATTATCAAAAATTATCGATTTAATTCAGATTTCTGTAGCTTTCTATTGGTCAGAATCTCCTATGAATGAAATAATCGCGCTAATTTCATTAAAACACATGAACACAATAACATAAATTTGAAATAAATGCGTGCGTGAAAGTGGCTGTTTTAGCACGGCCGTAGAAAAAATATTAATAGTAATTATATCATATGCTTTTAGTATTTTAATAAATTCTTCATTGCACCCCATTTATGAAATTTATGTAATATTGTAGCTACTGTACATTATTTTCTACTATAAATACCAGAAATGGGATGTAAGAAATTTTAAAACTTGACCGATGCATTTCGGTCATTATAGTTCACTGAAATATTCTCAACTGCTCAAAATTGACAGAGAAGACCAAAATCAGGAATCCGAATCTGAAATTAGTTTTGCTAGAAAATGCTGAGAAATCAGGAAAAATAGGAAAATAGAGATTTTCCACAATTTTTCTCGAAAACAATAATAGCTAGCGGAAAAAATAATTAAACCATCGTGTTTATTGGACGATTTAACATAGAAGTAGATGTTTAAATATTAAAAAATAGATAACTATAGTAATAGTAATTATATAGGGATTATATGGTGTCCCAAAAGTAGCGGGACTGCCAAATATCTCGCGAAACGTACATCGGACCAAAAAACTGAAAAATAGGTTTTCAATATTTTTCAAAAATATATCGAATGACACCAAACGCGGCACATTTTTTACTTCAGATTCGGATTGCTTACGCAAAAATAAGTAACTTTTATTCGAGACATTTTTTGAAGTTGTGGATATATGGCGCTATAATCGGAAGAAACTATGTATCCTGATACCCTAAAAAAATTATAGAAACGGTCTAATATCTCGAGAACTACACTTCCAAGTGAAAAACCAAAAAACACTTGTTTAATATTTTTCAAGAACCTATCGAATAACACTAAAAACGACCCAATAACACTAAACACTCCATCCCATGGAGGTTGGGGGTAGGGGGAGGGGTTGATGGCAACTTTAAAATCTTAAATATTAACCACCATTTTTTTTCATGAAAAAATAAGGAATATTTATTCGAGACATTTTTTAGAATTGTTGATGTATGGCGCTGTAATTGGAAAAATACGATTTATTAGCTCCATCTATCAACAAATCTAAAAAATGTCTCTAATAAACTTACTTTTTTATGAGGTATTCAAATCTGCAATAAAAAATGGGGGTTGCTGTTTAAGATTTTTATTTTTTCAATAAATTTCTCCCATTTAATTTTTTTTATAACATTAATATTTTAATGAGACACCATGTAAACACAGTATACAATATTCTAGCGTGAGTCAACAACTAGCAATTTCTCTGCGTGCTGATATTTTTTCAAAAATTATGAAATCAAATCACGGGAGTTGCTTGTAATTATTTTCTCTACAAGTTGTTGGTAGATAAGATCATTCGGTTCAACGTTTTATAACAGATTGATTTATATTCGCTATTCGGCATTACACATGATTAAGAACAAATTTATGGGCGCAACGAGCAATACAATATCTTTCAATTAAATAAAGATATACTTGGAAGTATGAGGAATTTTCTTTTTATTTTATTACGTTGAAATTTCTATGGGTTTTTTATATTTTAAAAAATTTTTATCTCCCATTTTCAGGAGCGTCATTTGACAGCCCTGAAAATGACTGAAATTTACAAAAAATTCATCAATTTTATTGCTATAGTATTTTATAAAGTATTGTATATATAATGCTTGCCCCCCCCCCCCCCAATCAAAATTTCAAATGATGCCCCTGACCATTTTTAGTATAATATACCTACTAAATATACCGTATATTATACAGTACGCGACGTGTACTGTTTTGTGTAGTGAAAAGACATATTTTCTACTATAAAGAAAATTTTTCTACTATACTTCAAAAAATCTACTATAGAGCGTTTCACGTTAAGTACAGAACGTTGCCTAGATAGGGCTACGTAATTCTTATGGATGATAGAAGCGCGCCGTCTGATTAGAATTAATCGTATATAAGTATGGTTTATTTTTTAACCAGGAGGAGTAAACTAAAAAGACAGATTCACACCCAAGAAAGTCACTAGAATAATAACCAAATACATCTTCTTTTTTGGTTGATCTAGTCGGCCCTCAACGGTAATCCATAAATATTATATTAAATTAATACGTCGCTAAAGAGTTCCAAAAACAACTGATTTTTATATAAAACAGACTAACAATCTAAAAATTAAAGGAGTAACACAGAAAACACAAAAATCGCCGATATAACTTAATTAACCTATAAAATGTCACTAGTGTCAAAATTTGATAAATGATAAATGTCATTAGTGTCAAAATTTTATAACAGTGGAGTAAACTTGCCTGCGGTTGGACCAATTACAAACAAGCAATACAGCGCGGTAAATTTGAATCACTCCTCTTGGTTCAAAAACAAACAATAGTCTAGTAGCAACACGTGTCTGAGAGTTTTAGCAACACTGATGTGCATAAGCCAAACGTTATGTTCTTAACGTGAAATACCGTATAGTAGTTGTATAAATCCTGTGTTTGCTGTAGAATTTTTGAGGTTAGAAACTATTATTATTTCTGAGGATTGGTTATCAAAGTTCTTTATAAATAAACCAATACAGAAGTAAAAACTTCGAGATGTATTCTGGTATAAAATCGTTTATTTAAAAACTATAAAATGTCATCGATTGCAGAACGTTTTCGTTCTAAACAGAACATCTTCAGTGCATCCTGCCGAGTATTTTGAAACTAGCACACCAAGTACCTAGTATCTTCGAGCAGGGAACCATGGCACCCTTTTAGCATGTGTTCCACTTTATCCATTAACATCGACTTGTAGTCATAACATTTTAACATATTACATTATGTAAACCATATATGATGATGTTAACACTATTTACGGTGTGCTAGTTTCAAAATACTCGGCAGGATGCACTGAAGATGTTCTGTTTAGAACGAAAACGTTCTGCAATCGATGACATTTTATAGTTTTTAAATAAACGATTTTATACCAGAATACATCTCGAAGTTTTTACTTCTGTATTGGTTTTTTAAACTATGGTATACAGCCAACTATTGGGATTTTCCCATTGATTTTTTTTTCTTTATAAATGGCAGTGGCGTTTTCCGATATACAAAGAATGAATTTTTTTTTTTGAGTACTAAGCGAAACCTTTGACTTTAAGTGAGTTAATAGACGATATCTAAAATGCAATGAATCAAAGATTTATCGATTTAGCACCACAAGAACACAATAACTTAGATGAGTCGGTGCAATTTTTTTTATGTTTTTATCAAATCTTTTAAACCAAGATCCTTAGGAAAAATACGCCAAGTTGTTGTATCCGACAAGCTAAGCTGTTCCCAACGGCGACGAATCGATTCTTCATTACTTTCTTGTACACCATCCGCTGCCGCCGCTATATTTTCTTCAGTGCGTGCTGAATGTGGTCTATTTGGTCGCGTGTTCCAAAAATTAAAACTGGGTTTTAAACTTGTAACACCAGCGTAGATAACAAAGGCAAAAAAAGATAATATGTAACTCGACCAATTAAACAAATATAAAAATATACTTGGTGCTACGTAACTTTACGGAGTACCTCGGTAGTTCTAAGTCTTCAGAGATCTAGGGGTGTGGATTCTTAATAGATTTTAAATATAATATAAACTCAAATGCTCGGGGGGTGCCATAATTAAAAGAAAATAAAAGACGAAACATACTTAAAACTTAAAAAAATAATTAAAGTAACAAGTTAATAAAAATGTATAGGTAGTTATCATAAGATGCAAACACATTTACATAATAGTAGATTATACCACGAGTCAATAATGATGGCTATTATTCCCGAGGAATATTTACGAACCGAGCCGCGTTAGCGGCGAGGGAGTAACATTCCGAGGGAATGAGACAACTCTACTCTACTTTATCTACGACAAATTAATTAATTTAAGATTTTTAATGAACAACTTTATTTGTTAAAAACATTAAAATTAGTAATAGTACAATTAATAAACTGAATTGGTTGAGAATCATCATTAACTTTAGTAGAGTTTTTAATACAAATATTTGGGATCTCGATTGCTGTAGAACAAGAAGATGGTACATTACTGTTTATCTCTTTAGCGATAGTATCTGCTGTAGTTGCCTTGTTTCTCATAGACTGATCAATGTATCCTTCAGCTACCTGTGTTGACTTCCAGCCCCCATGACGCTTTAATCCAGTTAAATCGCCTCCTCCATCAATATACAGAGTGGCAGATGATCTGCGATAACAATGGCCGGTATAACTTTGAGGATTTGGCAAGTTTAAATATTTGGCAATCTGCCTACCAATATCTGCAAATTTGTTCTTTCCTATACGTTGTATTGTACATTTAGATTTTTGATAATTTAGAAAGAATGAATTTATTTTCACATGTGACGGACGGAGATCGATGTATTTCTTTACAATATTGTAAAACGTACTGTAATAAAATAATAATAATAAAATATACTATTCGTTTGACAGTGACACTTTTTGAGGTTGATTATTTTGTTTCCGTGGTGAATTTTGTGATTGTTGTGCCAGAGGGATTAATAGCTATTAATCCCGCATTATTAATCCCTAAGGGATTATTATATGGCATTATATTGCAAACACCACAAGTATACATAATACATATATTATGTATCAGTCGTAGATAATAGTAGATTATACCACGAGTCAATAATGATGGCTATTATTCCCGAGGAATATTTACGAACCGAGCCGCGTTAGCGGCGAGGGAGTAACATTCCGAGAGAATGAGAGCCATTATTGCGAGTAGTATACTCTACTTTATCTACGACAAATTAATTAATTTAAGATTTTTAATGAACAACTTTATTTGTTAAAAACATTAAAATTAGTAATAGTACAATTAATAAACTGAATTGGTTGAGAATCATCATTAACTTTAGTAGAGTTTTTAATACAAATATTTGGGATCTCGATTGCTGTAGAACAAGAAGATGGTACATTACTGTTTATCTCTTTAGCGATAGTATCTGCTGTAGATGCCTTGTTTCTCATAGACTGATCAATGTATCCTTCAGCTACCTGTGTTGATTTCCAGCCCCCCTGGACGCTTTAATCCAGTTAAATCGCCTCCTCCATCAATATACAAATTGTTGTGCCAGAGGGATTAATAGCTATTAATCCCGCATTATTAATCCCTAAGGGATTATTATATGGCATTATATTGCAAACACCACAAGTATAATACATATATTATGTATCAGTCGTAGATAAACATAAATATATCATGACCTACCTTAGTGTTCTCATGTTGATTTCTCACTTATGAACAAGAGAAGGGATCAGATAATAATATTATCAATAAAAAAAATCATTATAAAATGAATCAACTTTTTATTAAAATTAAAAAAAATTAAAAAATTAAATGATGGATCTCTTGTAGACAATATAAGAGATTCTGTTTACAAAAACAATAAAAAGGTTTACAAGCAATACCTTGTCATATAGTCCTGTCTTTATTCTTCACGTTGTGAATGTTCAAAGCACGCACTTTTCACTGAATTTAGATAAAGAATAGTACAAAAATGTTTATTTTTATGAAAAGTTTCAGCAAAAAAAAAATAAATAAACTTCTAAATCTGCTCATATTGACTTTTTAAAATATTTAAATAACTTCTTGAAGTATTTATTATTAATATTGACACCTAATGCATGACTTTATCCATGACTGCTTCCAAAAAGAAACTTAGGTAGTGTATTATACACTAAAATAAACTGGCTCTTTGCCTAACAGCGGCATTTGGCTTGTGACTAGGAAGTCACGAAAGGAGAACAGTTTCTCACACTACATTTTCAGGAACTTAAAAACTTGATTAAGAACTATCTCGGAACTTAATCTTCGAACTTAACTTTCTCAGAAAACCGCCAAAGCGGCTTCTGCCGAGGCTCAACAAACCTCTCTCTTTGAAAGCCAAAACTTGAATTCTTCAATCTCCTAACATGAATTGAATATTCTCCTAAACAAAACGCTTCCTTCCAAACCCCACTTCATTTCTCATTCTACCCTACTCATCCAATCAACCAATAAGAAAGAAGTTTAATCCTTCCTTCTTTCATCATTGACTAATAAAAAAAAGAATGTGTGTGTACTTTGTACGCACGTAAGAAGATGTTCTTCTATTATATAATAGGTAATTTAAACGAAGTAAATATACTTCAAAGGTTATTTGTACTTATTTTATTTAAAAATCAAACTAACTTTCTTATCTACCACTTTCAAAAAAGATACTTACAATCATAAAATCTATAAAAAAAAAATAAAAAAATAATAACTTGCTTGGGGCTTGAACCCACTTCACGTCTACCGCGCCGTACGAAAGTTGACGCCATTTCAAACTGCACCAAACTCTCGTATACGTCATGTGGGAATTTGAAACATTCAACCAATAGAGTTATAGCCACTGGGCGATCACTCTTAATGTTTCAAATTCTGTTCAACAAAAATGCTTAGTGTTTATAGTTTGAAATAAACAGATGGCGTTTGTAACAATAAAAAAAAATGTGGGAATATACACAAACTAAACGTTTACACCATAAATTTATATGAATTTAATAAAATTATTAGTTTGATTTTTGTCGAAATAAAATACAACAAAATACAGAGTAAGAAAACGATATATGAGATGAAATTTGTAGAAAGTTTGTTCGTAATCAGATTATGTAAATTAAAGCATTGCCTACTAATAGGTAACTACATTATTTTGTTTACATTTTCCAAATAGGTAGGTATTGAAACTATTAGGTATTTCCAACTGAAACATTTAGAATTACGTACCTGCGGCTTTTCAAAACTATTTAAAAAGTCACTATAATTATAAATTTGATTTTATTTCTGTCCACACATCAATAAAAACTAATATTATACAATATTTTTGTTTACCGATATCCTTCATATTGAACAATTATTGACAGATCATTTCAAAATTTCAACACCCAATCAGAGCCCGTATAACAACTAATACCATACTGTCGGTGTGCGCATGCGCGCGGATCAATCAAATTTTACCCTCAATCGATTCGCCGCTAAAGAAGAATATCTTCAAAAATAACTAAGCTTCCTACACTTTTTATCGACCAATAGGTAAAAACAAAACATATTTGAAGCCCAACCTACTTGGTATGGAATCATCCAAAATTAGTTTGCAAAGTCAGCAAAACTCACTTCGTTCTACAGTTCTCAGGAAAGATATTGCTGAGTGCACAATCCTACACCTGCGCTTTCTGATAATGATATGAGTACGTATTGTGTATCTAAACTCCAAAAACCGCGGCGCCAAAGGCCATTATATTATACAATGTAACTTTTTTTTTATCACAAACTGAACACAGGAAATCGAATACAGATACCTATGACCGTAAAATATAATAACGTCTTTCTTGAACAAGACGGATAAACTACAAGATCTCACGTATTTTTTTGGAAAAGAGATAAATTCAGTGAATTTACTTAGCATATGAAGCGATATTTTTATGTCTACAGGGTGAGACAAAAATATGTAACAATGACATTTACGATTTTTGGTTTCTGGATGAGGCAAATTGATTGAGTTCTTTTGAACCGTTTCAAACTTAGTGATGGTATAGTGAACTGTGCGTTCGGTAGGCCGATTATGTGAATAATAATGGCTCTAACCACACGGAACACATTCCTCATAGAACGCCTATTTTCGTAATACAGCTGAATAATTTCTAGACGCTGTGCTGGACTAAGTCTTTCCAGGATGAAATGTCAAACAATACTGAATACAAACGCAACGTCAGGTGATACGATTCTTGCACAATCTCCCGTCAAATCTCCACAAAAAAATACCTCTCAGTGAATCACCCTTTAGATGCTCCATAAGCAGATTCGCTATGGATCAAATTCTGATTTCAATAGAATAACACATTGCATATGTACACATAGTATACCTGAACACATACGACAGACAAAAGAACACAAAAAAATCTTCTTTCCTAATATTACTTAATTGATATACAGGGTGAGTCATGAGGAACTGTACATACTCCTACCTCGTATAGAGGCTCCTATGGGGAATAACAAATGACCATTAAAAAGTGTCTGCTCCCATTGTTTAATAATATACAGGGCGAGTTTGGCATTTTGACAGAAATTTGTATTCGTCATAATTTTTGAACGGTCAGATCGATGTGTCTCTTATTTTGGCCAATCGTTACACTATTACCACCTAATCAACTAATTTATTCAAAGTAGAAAAAAATCAGGTCCGGCTTTAAAAAAATTAGTTCGTTTGGGTCTTAGAAAAAATTTCACCCTGTATACGCTTTTTGAAAACTCTAATATGAATTTTACAAATTAGACAAATAGGCAATTAAAATGGCATATTTATTTTTTTCCGCACACGATTACTTAATTTTTTATAAAAAAATCAAATTTCACTATGAATTAAAAGTTTGGTAAAGTGAACCATAGATTTAAAAAAAATAACTTTTATTACAAAAATTAATTTTTTTTGCACAAATAAGTACTTTATGTTACCATCCAATCAACTGATTTATTCAAACTAGAGAAAAATTTGGTCCGGATTTAAAAAATTAGTTCGTTTTGGTCTTAGAAAAAATTTCACCCTGTATACGCTTTTTGAAAACTCTAATATGAATTTTACAAATAAGACAAATAGGTTATTAAAATGGCATATTTATTTTTTTTCCCCACACGATTACTTAATTTTTTATTAAAAAATCAAATTTGTCAAAATCGGAATTTTCTAAAAATGAAAAAAAAATGAACTCACGGTTTAACTCGCTACAACTCTGTTCCATTTTAATATTTTTTTTCTGACATTTTTACAGCACATACCTCTTACCATTATGAAGACTATGAAAATTGTAGTAGACTTTCAGTCTTCTTCTTGTAAAAGTTGCAAACTTGTAAATCGCAAAAATTAGGTGGAAAAATTTAAAATTTATCAATTTGATCACGTATATGTTAAACTATAGAGTCCAAAAGAAGTGTTATGGGAAGTTTTAGATCTAGACGTGTTATAGAAAAAAAATGGTAAAACTTTTAATTTTAAGAAAAACGTTGTTTTTGTAAATTAATTTTTGTAAAAAAAGTTAATTTTTTTAAATCTATGCAAAAACTTTGCCAAACTTTTTATGCATAGTCAAATTTGATTTTTTAATAAAAAAATAAGTAATCGTGTGGGGAAAAAATAAATATGCCATTTTAATTGCCTATTTGTCTTATTTGTAAAATTCATATTAGAGTTTTCAAAAAACGTATACAAGGTGAAATTTTTTCTAAGACCCAAACAAACTAATTTTTTAAATCCCGGCCGGATTTTTTTCTAGTTTGAATAAATCAGTTGATTGGGTGATAACATAAATTAAATATTTGTTCAAAAAAAATTCATTTTTGTAATAAAAGTTATTTTTTTTAAATCTATGGTTCACTTTACCAAACTTTTAATTATTCATAGTCAAATTTGATTTTTTTTATAAAAAATTAAGTAATCGTGTGGGGAAAAAAATAAATATGCCATTTTAATTGCCTATTTGTCTAATTTGTAAAAATCATATTAGAGTTTTCAAAAAGCGTATACAGGGTGAAATTTTTTCTAAGACCCAAACAAACTAATTTTTTAAATCCGGGCCGGATTTTTTTCTAGTTTGAATAAATCAGTTGATTGAGTGATAACATAAATTAAATATTTGTTCAAAAAAAATTCATTTTTGTAATAAAAGTTATTTTTTTTTAATCTATGGTTCACTTTACCAAACTTTTAATTATTCATAGTCAAATTTGATTTTTTTTATAAAAAATTAAGTAATCGTGTGGGGAAAAATAAATATGCCATTTAAATTGCCTATTTGTCTAATTTGTAAAAATCATATTAGAGTTTTCAAAAAGCGTATACAGGGTGAAATTTTTTCTAAGACCCAAACAAACTAACTTTTTAAATCCCGGCCGGATTTTTTTCTAGTTTGAATAAATCAGTTGATTGGGTGATAACATAAATTAAATATTTGTTCAAAAAAAATTCATTTTTGTAATAAAAGTTATTTTTTTTAAATCTATGGTTCACTTTACCAAACTTTTAATTATTCATACTCAAATTTGATTTTTTTTATAAAAAATTAAGTAATCGTGTGGGGAAAAAAATAAATATGCCATTTTAATTGCCTATTTGTCTAATTTGTAAAAATCATATTAGAGTTTTCAAAAAGCGTATACAGGGTGAAATTTTTTCTAAGACCAAAACGAACTTATTTTTTAAATCCGGGCCTGATTTTTTTCTTGTTTGAATAAATCAGTTGATTGGTGGTAACATAAATTAAATATTTGTTCAAAAAAAAATCATTTTTGTAATAAAAGTTATTTTTTTTAAATCTATGGTTCACTTTACCAAACTTTTAATTATTCATAGTCAAATTTGATTTTTTTATAAAAAATTAAGTAATCGTGTGGGGAAAAAATAAATATGCCATTTTAATTGCCTATTTGTCTAATTTGTAAAAATCATATTAGAGTTTTCAAAAAGCGTATACAGGGTGAAATTTTTTCTAAGACCAAAACGAACTTATTTTTTTAATCCGGGCCTGATTTTTTTCTTGTTTGAATAAATCAGTTGATTGGTGGTAACATAAATCAAATATTTGTTCAAAAAAATTAATTTTGGTAGTAAAAGTTAATTTTTTTAAATCTATGGTTCATTTTAGCAAACTTTTAATTCATAGTCAAATTTAATTTTTTTATAAAAAATTAAGCAATCGTGTGCGGAAAAAAATAAATGTTATTTTAATTGCCTATTTGTCTAATTTGTAAAATTCATATTAGAGTTTTCAAAAAGCTTATACAGGGTGAAATTTTTTCTAAGACCCAAACGAACTAATTTTTTTAAAGCCGGACCTGATTTTTTTCTAGTTTGAATAAATCAGTTGATTAGGTGGCGATAGTGTAACGATTGACCAAAATAAGAGACACATCGATCTGACCGTTCAAAAATTATGACGAATACAAATTTCTGTCAAAATGCGAAACTCACCCTGTATATTATTAAAGAATGGGAGCAGAAACTTTTTAATGGTCATTTGTTATTCCCCATAGGGGCCTCTATACGAGGTAGGAGTATGTACAGCTCCTCATGACTCACCCTGTATAATTGGTTGACTAGACAATCTCTGACAGATGAGACGAATCTCGTGGTTGCGTAACTTGAGGGAATGGTAATGGTACGGATGCACATCAACCGAACTATTCAGAGCAGCAGCATCTAAGATCAGAATAGCCATGATGATTGCCAACCTCCGTCGCGGAGATGGCACGTGAAGAAAAAGAAGACAATCTCTGACTCGGAAGACTCGGTATACTTTAAAGAAAATAAAAAGAGTTATTGCGTCACCGCTAACCGATCGGATCTATGGTTGGAATTTCAGTAAAATTTGTTTTGATTGCTTTGTAGTCGGTAACAACCGATTGTAAATTACAGATAATTATTACCTGTCACAAGTGTCACTGGTGCCAGTTAGCACTTGTTGAAATATAGCGAGTATTCTTTTCTCGCGACATTTTCTCATTGTACGTGGAGAAACGGTCTCGGAATGTCGACGTAAAAGTTTGTTAAACGTATTATGTATGTACAAAAGCTAACACTACTAAGTACCCATAAATCATGCTTTAGAATTTAAATTAGGCTCTTTATTACAGGCCGGTAAATATACTTTAGATATCTTAACACTATACTTATCTCTTCTCCGGAGACCTGGAAATTACTATGAACTGGTAAATGTACATAATATAAATTCTATGACATCACTCGTTTCCATTTTCCAAGATCCGTTTTAGTTAGTTTATTAGCCTATTTCTTCAATCTTTATTTATTCAAATGTTTTACAGATTTTTTTTAAACAATTATTATTCTACAATAGATTTTACTTGTACATTTTGATACTGTCAGTAACATGACGAAAATCCGGTTGTTATATTTTGTCTTATCTTCGTTTATCTTATTAACTCTTTCGTTCACCGTGTCCTCAATTGAGAACAACCTATTCTACAATTTTTTGTATGTAGCGTCACGTGTTTTTATCCTTGTAATACATTGTCTACGATTGTGGACATCTTATTCCGTCCAATGAGTACTTGTTCATGTTCAGCTCTGTATAAGTAAAGAAAAAAATTGTTTTGCAAGATACTATTAAACGTATTATGTATGTACAAAAGCTAACACTACTAAGTACTAATAAATCATGCTTTAGAATTTAAATTAGGCTCTTTATTACAGGCCGTTAAATATATTTTAGATATCTTAACACTATACTTATCTCTTTATTCTTCGGCGACATGGAAATTACTATGAACTTATAAATGAACATACATAAATCCTTTGACATCACCTTTTCCATTTTCCAACAATGGAGCGATCTTGTGTTTTCGTCAAATTAAAAATCGGCTGATTATCACGATAAACATGAATACAAAGAAAAACTGCTTCCAAGTTTACATGAACCACCTGTTATAGTTTTGGATAAGGCCCCATCTTCTTTCTTCCTTGTGTGCTGTGCTTGTTTTCAAGCGTTGGCTATCGTCGTATTAACAAGCTGATGAAATGTTTCTCGGTCGGCAGTTATATGAAACAATTCCTCGATATTAGAAATATAAGATAATAAAGGTACAAATAAAAGATAAAAACTATTTTTATTTTAAGCGAACCGAATTATTACAATATACACACACCGGCAAAATTAGCCGAACACCTTAAAAATGGGACATGTTTGATGTCTTGAATTTCCTAAACCAATGGTCCGATTTGAGTGATTCTTTTAGTATGTTATAGTCTTATTATTTAAGAATATCATTGTAATAATATTGTTGCTAGACAGGTAAATATCATTTTATACCGGGTGTACCAATCTTACTGTGTTTTTTTCTTAAAAAGTTTGGAACATCCTGTGGAATATTCTAGCATATGTAAAATATTAAAATTAATACTCTATTGTAGACTTAGGCTTTTTTAACATTTTGCTTTTTGATTCATTTACTTATGTGAGATAATAAAAAAGTTATGTGCGTTAACAACTTTCCATGTTTTTCATCAATAAATCCTCATAATAGGGGAGGAAATTATACTAAATTTGCAGTTACTCGAGCGTTATGGGGACCTATTGGATTGTGAAGATTATGTGCTAAAATCAGAAAAAGGTTAAGTTTCCCATAAAGTGGGGGACTTTTCATTTTTTAATCTAATTTTCCATTTGAAATAATCATTTTTCTCCGATTATAGCGCTATTTATCCATAATTCGAAAAAATGTATCGAATAAAAGTTGCTTATTTTTACGTACAGAATCCAAATCTGCAATAAAAATTGGGGGCCCCTATTTAAGATTTTAAATTAAATCCCCCACCCCACCTCCGTGGGGGCTCGTGACACCCCACGGTGAGGGGTGGGGGGTAAATTAAAATTTTTAAATACGAACCCTGCGATATTTCGCGAAATGAACATCAGATCGTAAAACTGCAAAATACACCTATTCAATCATCATCATCATCATTCTCTTTGCCTTATCCCTATGCGGGGTCGGCTTCCCTAATTGCATTTCTCCACACAATTCTATCTTGGGCCATATCAATGTTAATCCCCTTTACCAACATGTCCTGCCTTATCGTCTCCCCCCAGGTCTTCTTTGGTCTTCCTCTCCTACTCCTTCCAGGAATCTGCACTTCAGCTATTCTTCGTATTGGGTGGTTAACGTCTCGACGTTGAACATGACCAAACCATCTTAACCTATGCTCTCTCATTTTGGCATCAATTGGTGCCACACCTAGACTTCCCCTAATATACTCATTTCTAATTTTATCCTTCTTTGTCACTCCACTCATCCATCTAAGCATTCTCATTTCCGCCACATGCATTCGCTGTTCCTCTTTCTTTTTCACTGCCCAACATTCAGTTCCGTACATCATAGCTGGTCTTATGGCTGTTTTATAGAATTTTCCCTTCAGCTTCATTGGAATTTTTCTGTCACACAACACACCACTCGCTTCTTTCCACTTCATCCATCCAGCCCTAATTCTACTGCATGCATCTCCATCTATTTCTCCATTACTCTGTAATACCGATCCTAGGTACTTAAAACTATTGCTTTTTACAATCATTTCACCATCCAAAGATACCATTTTATTTGTAGTAGCTCCATCTTTAAATGAACATTCCAAATACTCTGTTTTTGTCCTACTAAGTTTTAAACCTTTTTCCTCCAGAGCTTGTCTCCACTGTTCCAGTTTTTGTTCTAAGTCTCTTTCACTATTTCCTACTAACACGACATCATCAGCATACATTAAGCACCATGGAATGTTACCCTGTATTTTCGCTGTTATCTGGTCCAAAACTAATGAGAATAAATACGGACTAAGCACAGAACCTTGATGCAATCCTACTTTCACATGAAATTTATCAGTCTCTCCCACACCTGTCCTAACACTAGTCGTTACTCCCTCATACATATCCCTCACAATCTTTACATATTCACCAGGGACTCCTTTCTTATTGAGTGCCCACCACAGAATCTCTCGAGGAACTCTATCATATGCTTTCTCAAGATCAATGAATACCATATGAGCGTTTGTTTCTTTACTCCTGTATTTTTCCATCAACTGCCTTATAGTGAAAATTGCATCTGTTGTTGATCTACCCTGCATAAAGCCAAATTGATTCTCGGATATTTCGGTCTCTTCACGTATCCGTCTATCAATTACTCTTTCCCATATTTTCATGGTGTGGTTAAGCAGTTTTATAGCCCTGTAGTTTGTACATTGTTGTATATCTCCCTTGTTTTTGTAAACAGGTACCAGTATACTGCTTCTCCATTCGTCTGGCATTTGTCCAACTTCCATAATTCTATTAAATAGACCTGCTAGCCACCTTGTTCCTGTCTCTCCCAATGCTCTCCATACTTCCCCAGGAATATCATCTGGTCCTACCGCTTTTCCTTTCTTTATTTTTTGAAGCGCTTGAGCCACTTCCTCATTGGTTATTTTGGTGACCATTGCTGCTACTGTCTCCGTTGACTCTACAGGCTGTCTGTCAAATTCTTCATTTAATAAGCTGTCAAAGTACTTTCTCCATCTCTTTTTGACATCCCTTTCGTGAACTAGTATTTTATTATTTTCATCTCGGATACATCTAATCTGATTAAAATCTTTTGCTTTCTTTGCTCTCTGTTTGGCTATTTTATATATCTTCGTTTCGCCTTCCCTGGTATCAAGTTGATCGTATAGGTTTGAATACGCTTCTGCTTTAGCTTTTGCTACTGCTACTTTCGCTTCCTTTTTGGCGACCATATAGTTTTGAAGATCTATGTCCGATCTGGTTTCTTGCCACTTTTTATATAATTTTCTCTTCTCTTTTATTTTTCCTTGTACTTCATTTGACCACCACCAAGTCTCTTTATCTTCAAACTTCTTTCCTGACGTTTTCCCAAGTATTTCAATAGCCGTCTCTCTAATAATATTGGCCATTTTTCTCCAAATTGTGTTAGGGCTTCCTTTCATGTTCCAACATATTTTTTCTACTATTCTTTCCCTGAATAGACCTTCCTTCTCATCTTTTAGCATCCACCACTTGATTTTTTGTGGTCCTCTCCGATATTTTTGTTTAGTTTCGCTTTTTACTTCGATGTCCAGAACAAGCAGCTTATGTTGTTGGCTTACTGTCTCACTAACTATTACCTTGCAGTCCTTGCATTCACGTATGTCTTCTTTCCTTATCATGAAGTAGTCTATTTGGGATTGATGTTGTCCACTTTTGTAGGTAATAAGTTGAGTTTCTCTCTTTTTAAAGAATGTGTTAACAATCGCCATATCCAATGCTGTTGCTAATTCTAGCATGTCATCTCCAGCTTCATTTCTAGTTCCAAAGCCTAATCCCCCATGTATTGTTTCATATCCTGTCTTGGCTTGGCCCACATGTGCATTGAAATCACCTCCTATTATAACTTTCTCCTCCGCTGGAATATCACTCAGTATGTCTCCCAATTGATCATAGAAAGCTCTTCTTTCATTCTCACCCAGACCTGTTTGAGGAGCATACACACACACAACATTCAATACCTCTTTATCAATTACAAATTTCACTGACATCATTCTATCACTCGTTCTTACAACTTCTACTACGTTATCTTTCATTTCACTATCAGCAATTATACCAACTCCATTTCTAGTGTTACTACTCCCTACATACCACAATTTATATCCATCACCTAGTTCTTTCGCCCTTTGTCCTTTCCACCTAGTTTCTTGAATACAAGCAATTTGAACTCTTCTTCGTTTGAGCGCATCCACTAACTCCAGACTCTTACCTGTAAGACTACCAAGATTCCAAGACCCTATCCTGATTTTTCTAACCTGTAATGGTGTTCCCCCTGAGATAGTCCTCACCCGGAGATCCGAATGGAGGCTCATTTTACTTCCGGAACATTTTACCTCAGGAGATGCCATCATTTCAGTATAAGTTATTATTTCGTTTGGAGAAGGTCTTTTCATTATTATGGCCTGAAAAGATTTTTGGATATTTGATGCCTGAATGCCTTTTCTATCAGCACCATACCCTGCCCTGTCCTGCACGTTTAGCCAATACACCACCAATGCAATCAAAGTGCAGTATTACCCCACACCCGCCTGCATTTTTCTGTATAGGCCAGGATCCCTACTGTAAGGACTGCCCTATAAGCCAATGTATTGTTGCCCGTATCCCGCCACTAGGAGGCACGTACTTCATTCGGGATACAAGCAAAATACACCTATTCAATATTTTTCAAAAATCACCAAACACGACCCCATCACGGTGGTGTGGTGGGGAGTTACTTTAAAATCTTAAATAGGAGCCCCCAATTTTTATTGCAGATTTGGATCCTTGACGTAAAAAAAGCAACTTTTATTCGCAACATTTTTTCCAATTTTGGATAGATGGCGCTATAATCGGAAAAAAGGATTGGTGGAAATGGAAAATTAAATTAAAAAATGGAAAGTCCATACCAAAATGGAAAATTTTACTTAACTTTTTTTTGATTTAGGACCTAATAATCACAACCCAATAGGTCCCCATAAAGCCCTACCATTACCTTACACCCACACTTTATAGAAAACTTACTTAACTTTTTTTAGTTTTAGCACCCACTCTTCACAATCCAATAGGTCTCCATAACGCTCGAGTAACTGCAAATTTAGCATACTTTCCTCCCCTACTATGAGGATTTATTGATAAAAAGCATGGCTAGTTGTTAAAGCACATAACTTTTTTATTTTCCAACATAAGCAAACGAACCAAAAAAGAAAATGTTAAGAAAGCCTAAGTCTACAATTGAGTTTTAATTTTAATATTTTATATATGCTAGAATATTCCACAGGGTGTTCCGAACTTTAAGAAAAAAACACAGTACGATTGTAACACCCGGTATAAAATGACATTTACCTGTCTAGCAACAATATTATTACGATGTTCTTAACTAATAAGGCTATAACATACTAAAAGAATCACTCAAATCGGCCAACAGGTTTAGGAAATTCAAGACATCAAACATGTCCCATTTTTAAGGTGTTTAGCTAATTTAGCCGGTGTGTGTAATACAAAGAAATTAAGAAAGGTGTTTCCTCTACCGTGTATTCTTACAGACTGAAAATCAAAGACAGAACACAGAACTAACACCGTTCTCACATCTATATGTAACATGACACTTTTATGCAATTTTAGGTAAGAGTGTATCGACCTAATGGGTCGGAGAAGTGGCCTGCCCATGAAGACTGCATGTGTTTATTCTTAACGCTAACAAAAATAATAATTTATAAAGTAAGTTATCAATCGAAGTAGCACAGAAAACGACAATAAATATCGTCCCCATACCACCAGATTGACCAACAGGTGGAATACTTTCTTTGGTTACACCTCCTAAGATTTTCAAAATTTATAAATCATACAGGATGCCGAGGAAAATAAGATGAGAGAATTTTAAATAATTCACAACTCATCTGCTCAGCGTGGTAAAAGCACCAACAAGAAAGATTCGTTAATACTCAAACAAAAGGGTAAATGAATTAAAAATGTATAAACATTCTCAATTTCTTTGCAACACGAAAATGCAGCAGCTGCATAATACTATGGTCAAATCTGAGAGTGCAGGAAGAGTCTATACCGGTTTCGGGGGTTGTTTCCCCCTCATCAGTAGTCCCATATCCTCTTCTAATCGAAGCCTAGACTCACTCGTCCAATTCCACATTATTTGTCATGTGGAAAAATAGGGTAACTGAACGTTTTACTGTTTGACAGTTGTTTTGAATATAATTAAATTATGTAGTTTAAATTTTGTGGAAGAAAATATTAAAATATAACAAAACAGTTAGAAAACAATATATTAGATGAAGATTGGTAGAACTTTTGTTGGTAATCAAATTAAGTATGTAAATCAAAGCATTACATACCTACTAGATAAATAAATCTACGCCAAAAAATCATAATTTAAAAATAAAAATCAGACCTAATTTGGGATTTCTCTCTAAAATCCCCATTCTTGAGAAAATAAATGTACAGTAGAGCGTCGATTATCCGAACGTCGATCAACCGAACGACCGCTTATTCGAACTATCGACTCCCGCGTCCCGCACTCGAATACCGAGCAAGCGTTAGTAATTGACGCTTAAAATATCTTCAATTTTCTTCAATATTGTATCCAAAAATAATTATGTTGTTGCAAAGACTGCACTTTTTTGTTTAGTTGCTAGTTGTCATTATCAAGATATAAATAAATATGTAGGTATATAAATATGGCTTTTATTCACTTGTGGATAAATATGTATGACTATAAATATGTATCAATATATTGTAGTTCGATTATCCGAACAAATCGGTTTTCCGAACACCTATGTCCCCCAATTAGTTCGGATAATCGACGCTCTACTGTATTTCAACCTAATCCAAATGTATAATTACAATATGATTATAATAAAAACTACTTACCAAATTAGAATGAGTTTTCCTTGTCCAAAATAGTCCAAAAGTCCAAAAATATAGGTATATGAAAACTATTTAAAAAGGCAGTATAACTATTAACTAACTTTTGTTTGTTGTTTCTTTTCACACAAATTTTAAAACGCAACAACCATAAATAATCTAACTACAGCTGTGCCACAACCGCCATATTGAATAATTTTTGACATGTCATTTGAACATTCATTCAGAACAAAGTTATAATGCGCATGCGCCAGGATCATAGGTTTTAACATATAAAAATTCACCCTCATATCGCCGGTAAAGAAGTATAACTTCAAAAATTTAGCAACGAATAACATACTGTCTCTGTGCGCATGCGCACGGAATAATAAAAATTCACTCTCTATCGCGCCTAAAGAAGTATAACTTCAATAAAATTGTAGGTAAATGTGTAGTTGGTATATTTTAATCAAAATTTAAAATTTTTTTTTAAAATCCAAAAGGATTACATTTAGAACGTTTTCGGACTTCTACAGGGAGACCAGGGAGTGTTTTACTTCACGTTAAATTTTAAATAAAATATTGATTACTGTTATTTCTGTAATAAATATTCATTTTCTTTAAAATCCCTAGACCTATGAGCGCACCTGCGTACAGGCTTAAAAATAATCTCTAAACCATATCTATTTATACAGTAGGTAGAGGTACATGATTTATACACCTCACCCTTTTCTTTGTGTAACAGTGATTCCCTTTCAAGGTCAAGGGACAAGTCTTTTGAACGCTCCTCCGCTGACAACTTGGTTTAAATGGCCCAATTTATGGAGTATGTGAGATGTGAAATGCGGTTTGGAGGTATGGTACATTATTATGACTATGGCTACAGAAATACGATACCGTTTACGAGTTAAACCTTGAAACTTTTACTCACACTTTTACTAATAAAATCTTGACATGCTTTAGCAATAATGTCGGTAAAGGATCGTTTAAACACAGCGACAAGTCAAACAACTTATCAAGGTCAATCGAGTTGTTGCAACTTATCATTGTGTGTAAACGGTGCATCGCACAACTTATCAAAGTTGGAGTTGGGTTGAAGGTGGTATCGCGTTGAATCGCAGCGTCTAAACAGCGTTTCAACTTGTCATCACAACTAGTTGCTGTGACTTATCGTTGTGTTTAAACGACGCTTAAGATATCGGTATATTTTCTGCGATATGCTTTGACATTTTAATAGTCTGTTTGTACTTAAACTTGATGACGGTTAATTAATAAAATTAAACCTCCCATAATTATTATGAAATAAAAACACTAGTATATAATATCTGGGGGTCTGATAACCTCCTTATCCGAATCCGATTAGTTAGGACGTTGCGATCTCAAAAAACATTAGTTCTATTAGATTGTCTATTAGTTTATTTTTTTAGACACACATAATAATATAGTCAGTCCAATATAGTCCAGTATAGTCAGTCCATATGGTATTCATTGATCTTGAGAAAGCATATGATAGAGTTCCTCGAGAGATTTGTGGTGGGCACTCAATAAGAAAGGAGTCCCTGGTGAATATGTAAAGATTGTGAGGGATATGTATGAGGGAGTAACGACTAGTGTTAGGACAGGTGTGGGAGAGACTGATAAATTTCAGGTGAAAGTAGGATTGCACCAGGGCTCGGTGCTTAGTCCGTATTTATTCTCATTAGTTGTGGACCAGATAACAGCGAAACTACAGGGTAACATTCCATGGTGCTTAATGTATGCTGATGATGTCGTGTTAGTAGGAAATAGTGAAAGATATTTCCATTCTAGGTAAGATTCTAAGGCTTTAGAACAAAAACTGGAACAGTGGAGACAAGCTCTGGAGGAAAAAGGTTTAAAACTTAGTAGGACAAAGACAGAGTGTTTGCAATATTCATTTAAAGATGGAGTTACTACAAATAACATGGTATCTTTGGATGGTGAACTGATTGTAAAAAGTAATAGTTTTAAGTATGATGTACGGAACTGAATGTTGGGCAGTGAAAAAGAAAGAGGAACAACGAATGCATGTGGCGGAAATGAAAATGCTTAGATGGATGAGTGGAGTGACAAAAAAGGATAAAATTAAAAATGGGTATTATATTAGGGGAAGTCTAGGTGTGGCACCAATTGATGCCAAAATGAGAGAGCCTAGGTTGAGATGGTTTGGTCATGTTCACCGTCGAGACACTAATCACCCAATACGAAGAATAGCTGAAGTGCAGATTCCTGGAAGGAGTAGGAGAGGAAGACCAAAGAAGACGTGGGGGGGGGAGGTGATTGGGCAGGACATGTTGGTAAAGGGGATTAATATTGATATGACTCAAGATAGAATTGTATGGAGAAATGCAATTAGGGGAGCCGACCCCGCATAGGGATAAGGCAGAGAGAATGATGATGAATATAGTCAGTCCAGTCTGGATCGCATTCGAACTTGCGAAGTCGTTAATATTCCAATCGACATGTTTCCGTGCGAAACTTAAACATGCCATACGATGTGCCCTCGTTAACAGTGGAGCAGTAGCAGTCATTCTGGCTCTGATTCCAAATTCCCTTAATCTGTTTCTAATCGAATTGGCGCTTATTCTAATATTACGGGTCGTGGAATGATCTTTCGCAGTTGTTTAGCTGTAACATGATGTGTACGCAAAGTCTGCAGATGTCAATAACGTTCATCTGCGGGGTTAGTGCACCTGGAAAGTTCTGGAACTGGTCTTCTTGTGTATCCTCCACTTTCTCTATACTTTCTTAAAGCATTTAAAATGCTGGATTGGTGGATTACCCATAACATCAGCAATATATTGCTGCGATTGTCCATATCCAATTAAAGCTACAATTTGAACTGCTTGTTCTGACGTTATATTTATAATACTTAATTTTGGTAAGAACGCACCTCCTTATTGAAAACTCAAGCAGACATAGTGCACAGATCAAATTTTCGAACACAAATGTCCAAAACAGATATTCTCTTTTAACAACGTATAGCGATACGCTTTAATTACTATTTTTGCTAATTTTAATATTTTTTCTCAAAACGAAATAATATGGGTCATATAAAGTCACCGTTAATATACAAACCAGACGCTAAGAAAGACATGGTTTTACGAAACGAATGCATCCCCTGACCATATGTTTTGGAGTGTCAGCTCAACAAACTGAAGTCCCCATAAATTAATTACCATAATAGACCATTATGTCAACAACTCACTTTGGGACATGCATTCGTTTTTAAAACTGCAGAAGTGTGTCTGTTATCATGCGTCGACCGTTTCACACGTTGGCCAGAAGCTTTCCCGATGCCTAATCAAGAAGCAGACACAGTAGCCAGAACATTTTTTTCTGGTTGGATAGCTCGTTTCGGCACTCTCAAGCGCATCACAACAGATCAAGGCCGACAATTCGAATCGCATCTTTTTAAGTCAATCTGCAAATTAACTGGAACTACCCATTTAAGGACAACCGCCTATCATCCTCAAGCAAATGGTATGGTAGAAAAGTTTCACCGACAGTTAAAAGCAGCAATTCGATGTCATGAAAACATCCGATGGACCGAAAGCCTACCTTCAGTGTTACTGGCATACGAGCAGCGTGGAGAGAAGATTTAGGTACTTCAGCCGCCGAACTCGTGTACGGAGAACCATTGTGTTTGCCAGGTGAACTATTGTGTTTTCGTCACAAAGAAACACCGACGACAGTGCTCACATATACCTAAAAACGCTTCGAAACCATTTCGAAAACCTCCGTCCTACGCAACCGTCGCATCATGGATCCAAAAGCACCTTCATTTTCAAAGACATGAAAACCACCTCTCACGTTTTCATCCGCCGTGATACAATCAAAAGCAGCTTAGAAAACCCATATCACGGTCCTTTTCCTGTAGTCAAAAGAGGTGACAAGACTTTTGTCGTCCGTGTAAATGGAAAAGAAACAACAATTTCCATAGACAGATTGAAGCCAGCGTATGAGCTTCACGAAAGTACCCATCACGAACCAGAAAAAGTGACAGTATCCAACAAAACAAACAGCAGACCTAAGAGAAAGGCCAAATTTACTGGAAGTTATCACGAAAGTGTAGAGTAATAGTGAATTCAGTGATTTTTCTTTCTCGTATAAACATTGCGTTGTTTTATTTCCTGTTATTTTCAATTTTTCATCGTATGTATTTATTAGTATGTATTATCTATCGTCTTAGTCTCTCGGAGGGGGGTATATAGCGATACGCTTTAATTACTATTTTTGCTAATTTTAATATTTTCTCTCAAAACGAAATAATATGGGTCATATAAAGTCACCGTTAATATACAAACCAGACGCTAAGAAAGACATGGTTTTTCCGCTAAAACCAAGACGCTAAGCACTACTCGCTACGATCGACCCTTTTCCGAGATCTAACTAAGCAACACATTTTTGTTAGGGAGCGTTCAAGTATTACGTAACGCGGTTTTTCAAGATTTTTGACCCCCCCTCCCCCCCTGCGTAACGCACTCTTATGGGAGTTTAACTATAGCGTAACGCAATTTTTGAAGATTTTAAACCCCCCCCACATCCTGCGTTACGTAATACTTGAACGGTCCCTTACCAAAATAAATAAATGTTTTACTGTTCGTCGTTAACTTATTTTTATTATTTTTAATTAATTCCGTCAACTCACACCTACAGGAATAAACGTTTTGTTTACTGTTTTTTTTTTCTGCAAAACCACGCTTCAACTTGAAATGTCATGGGTATGTAGACACCTAAAGAAGACGATGGACGAGTACCTATTATAACATTTTGCTAAAAATTAAAAATTATTTTTCAACGTTTTTCTCTTTCAAAATTATGCGTTACTTTCTGTGATTAGTGTATATTAATTTCCTATCAATAATTTAAAAATATATTTAAATCTACAAACACAATAATTCTATTTCGAATCAACTAATAGTATATTGTGCAACAAGTGCAGAAAGGTACTAATTTCTCACGAGTTTGAAAAGTTGCGGTACGAGCGCAAGCGAGTGCCGCAATTCAAACGAGTGAGAAATTACCTTTCTGCACGTGTTTCACACTATACTTTTTCTACAAGCACAGTTTTTCCTAAAAATAAAAATCACAATTTCCAAACGACGATTAATTATAATAGGTACCTATGTGATAAATTTTAAACTGTATTTAATTAATACCTACTAATCAATTTAAATTCCTTATACCTAAATAAATTGCACAGAAATCAGTTAAAAAATTAATGCACTGCCTTAATTTGTTTAAATTTAAACAAGTATTACACATTATTGACACTATATTTATGCAGTCACGGATTTACACAAAACCTACTTCATTCCACGTCTCTTGCACAGGTTGCTAAATCCTTATTGGTTATTTGATAATTATAAAATGTTTAATAAGAATAAAATTGTAAAATAAAACAGTTGTAACATCCATAATTTAGTTTCTATGCTATAGTTAAATATAATAATTGTCTTATAGGTTATATATTTTTGTCTAAAGTTTAACCACGGATGTAAACAGAATATAACGTTACTCAGAATGCGGTAGTCCACGGATGTAAACAGAATATAACGTTACTCAGAATGAGGTAGTCAACTGTGCAGAAAAGAACTTTGCGGCACAGAAACGTCACTTTGCGGCACAGAAACGTCACTTTTCTGCACACTAATGTCAAAAATCTTATACTGTGAGAAAATATCAAGTTTGCTAACATAAAACCGTGCAGAAAAGTGCACTTTGAATAGTGGTTGTAGAAAAACATATATTTACTATTTACCCGTGCTAAAAGAGACTTGCACAAATATTTGTTTGTTCAGTATCTTGACCTTTTGATATTGTACACATCCGTTCAGGTATGGTCGTATTTTGTTTATAGAAAACCTGATTTCAAAGACATTCAGACCACAAGATATAATAATCAAGCTTATAAAGTTACAATTTCAAAATCTATTTTAACACCTTGAGAAACGTATAAATTAGCTGAACATATACAGGGCTGTGCGTAAAATCGGTTAAAATTAACTTTTCCGGAATCGTGCTACAAAAACTTACGCTTGGGGTTTGGGGTAACTATGGTACCGTACCAAAATACTCTAATAATAATTCATTTAAATTATACAGTATTGTTTGAAAAGTTATACAACAAAGCACTATAGTAAATTTAAATTCAAGATGCAGTAGAAATAAACAAATCAAGACACGTTAAATGCTACTAGGAGCACTCCCGAATCATAATTTACAATGTATAAACTTTGGAAATCATGATTTGGGATTTACAATGTATATACATTGTAAAATTATTCGGTTGTGCTCCTAGTAGCATTTAACGTGTCTTGGTTTGTTTATTTCTACTACATCTTGAATTTAAATTTAGTATAGTAACTGAAATAATTAGTTTTTAATATTAAAAAAATATACATTTTTTTTATTTTGACCTTTTATTAGAATTTGCTCTTATTAATTATTTTTACAGTCAACGCCTACAAATTTTTTACTATGAGGCGATAAACTACTCCAGATAATTGAAATAATATTCGAGAATAATATTTCAATCAACCATGATAGCTATCGTCCACCCTAGACTAGCTCAATCTTCCAAGTTGTGAGTCCACCTTGTCCTAATCAAAAACATGAACAGTGAAATTCCAGAAGGGAGCAAATAAAACAATAAGTTTAACTAATCATGTTACTTGTTCATAAAAATATAATAAAAATATGACTTAGTAAATTGCATTAACAAATATATTCAAATTCTTCCCAAAAACTAATAAGTCTTGGATTATACTTATGGCTTTTGGTATTCGATGGTAACTTCTTGATGTTGAATGGTACTGCTGTAGCTGTAGACTTCTTGTAGACCTGGGCAGATGTTGTGGCCCTAGGTCCCTGCAGCTGAAGGTGGTAGTTAGTTGTTGCAGCCTAGATTTCATGGTCCCATTGTTGTCAGCCTTACTGTCATCGCCGGCGATAGGCTTTTTTGAAGCTCCCAGAGGGAGGACGGTGATCTTATCCAAAAAACTAGAACAGTAAAACAAATATCAACAATCAAGAAGATAAACCAACGTGTGCCGTCTGCCATTCTAATCGTCAGAAAGAGTAGCAGATGACAAGAATAAATTAAATGAAATTTAGATGAGGAGAATAGTTAAAATTTGATTACCAAACGTGCATATATGTAAATTAAACATAATATATTTAAAACTAAAATATCAGAAACCATGCTTTTGACATTGGAGGTTAGATATAAAAATTTTTAGAAAAAATGTAGAAATGTAATTATGTACAAACAAATAATAATGAATTCTTACCCCAAGAGAATGAAAGTCTGGAAATAGATAAGGCCTTATGGGCTCATCTCTTTAAATAGATAATTTTTCCATGTCCCTTCCATTTTCATTTTGTGTCAGCGGGTAGGGATGAAGTGTCACTTTCATGACAGTGCGACGTTTGAAATGACGACCAAGTACTATGAAGTAGCACGCATGTTCCGTATTGAAAGACAAATGCTTACAGAGTAAAAATATACAGGGTACGTTCAGTATGTTCAATCGATGATTTAAATGAAAAGAGATATAGTAAATAGAAAATAGAAGATAATAAAAGAGGGCGCCAACGAGTTTTTAACGAAGAAAACTGGTAAAACAAATAGAAGAAAATTATTGTTAATGCAATATTAAATAAAATAAAATAAAATAATTATTTAAAAATAAAATATCAAAGATGTGACGTTTGTAACGTTACGACTATCTTCTCGATATATGCTGCAAATGGGTTTTCTGAAAGTACATACTTACTTCATATTTTAGTTTTCTATCCAGTGATCTCGCACAACAGCTGTATCTTCGATTTGTATAATGTTGGATCCATCTAGCAAAGGTTTTTGATACTGTGGTATTGCTGTTAGAAAGAAAAAATAAATTTATCGCAGTTTTTACAGTTTTGGTGAAAATTATTGCTATTGTGTCTCTGGTTTAGAACATTTGGGAGTGACAGTTCTTGTGCAAAGTTTTGTAAAAAAATCCTTTGCCTGCTTAGGCGAAGATTAATTAGTACATACATTTCATTTTAAGATGCTTTTTAATCTTTTTATATTCAAGTAAATATAAAAAGATATTCATAGTTATATTCATGAATACCTTCATTTGATTGTTCAGTTACGCGCTTTTGAAAGACGACTGTTGATTGGTTGACGCAACATCCCTGTTAAGCTAGAAAAATGATCTTAGATAATTAAATTGGTGTACTATATGAAACCCACACATCTCTATAATGTTTGTTGGATTCTAAATCATAACCTGGTCTTCTTTTGTTCATCATGAGATCTCTAAAACTCAACAACCACTGTATGCCTTTCTATTTACATTTATTTAAATAAAGTATATAATATGTATAATATTTCTTATACTCTTTTCATACATTTTATATCACCGTACCGCAGCCATGTGGCTGCGGATACAGGTTGCGTTCATTACTGCGTAGCACACCTGTACAGGTAAATACAAAATCAGGGTGATTGATTAGTGTGATAAAGCTTAGTAGATCCGCTATAGTAATAGATAGCAATAAAAGTTATAACAAAAATTGTAGCCAACTTTGAGCTTCACATTACAAAATTAAAATTAGTTAAAATGTTACAAGGTTCGATAACATAGTGGCAGACCAAACTTTTGTTGTTTTTTTTTTAATGGAACACCCTATATTTTATTTTATATTCGAAATCTTCTTAACTTCCCCATCACAAAAATATAAAGGTTTGTTATGTTATACAGGGTATTTACAAAGTTATAGTCAATTTTCTATGAAAATCGTAATAAGTTCAGCTCTCTGTATAAATAAAAATAAGCACAACAGCAATGGTTTATTGGTGCCATATTTTTTGTTGATTGTCAAAATTTATAAAAATGGTTGATATTGCTAATTTTCTTTATATCGAATACAGGGTGAGTCAAAACGCAAGTATATTATTTTCTCAGTAATTTTAACCCTAATTAAGAACTTGCTCTAAAAATGAAAATATCTCGAACACCAACAAATTTAGACATAGGGAATACAAAAATTAAAGTACGTTAATGGTACTTTTCGATAGTGATATAAAATACAGGGTGTTCCATTTAAAATTTCTGAGAAAAGAATGTACTTGCATTTTGACTCACCCTGTATTCGATATAAAGAAAATTAGCAATATCAACAATTCTTAAAAAATTTTACAATGAACAAAAAAATATGGCACCGTTTATTGGTGCCATATTTTTTTACTCGGTTTTGAGTTTTAACCTAAACATAATATGTATATGTTTTCAGTTACCTGTTTGCTTTACTTTTGCGATTTTGAGATCTTCTTAGTTTGCCATAGATTTATCACAAGTAATCTTTAATCGTATTTGTTATTCAAATCCTTAATCATTGTTTCGTTTTCGTGATAGTACATCACGTGATATCATGTACATATTTTCTCGAGTATTTTCTTATTTCCTTATTTATAACAAATCTGCAAAAGTAATGTGTTAAATGATGCTAAATATCATCAATAATTTAATAATTTCCTGAAGTAAATAAATGAACTTAAAAAAGTATATAAGATATCTCTGTCTTGTGTGAGTATATTTTTCTATTAATTCTCGTTACCAAAGTAAAGTGATAATTTGTAGTTTTTATAAGCAACTATAGTTTTATGGCGTGTTACACGAGACCATTATGACCATTTTTCACATATTAATATTATGTTATTTAGTTTCTATGCATGACGATTATCACGAAATTCTTTGATACGGTCAGACATGGACATTTCGGCGTGGCAGCGCTCATATATTTCATTTAAATTCCAGACATTCTTTAGTTCTTTATTCTCATTCATACTATACATATACGAGTAGTATCCCTGAACAAAATACACAACGATATTATTTACATTTTATTCAAATTAGGCGATAGGACTGGTCTGATCATGAGCGATTTTAGTTTCTCGGAGAAGATTATGCTATGAGGGTTCATATAAGAGGTAAAACATTCATAAAAACGCAAAAAAAAAACACAAATTAAAAGTATTGAACGACCTTATACAAGCAGAATAAATATCGTGCCATATCAAAATTATCTGAAGTTGGCGATCACCATTACGAAAGCTTAATCGTCTGCAACATGGAATAATTGTCCTGCATTTGATATCTTAGTCTAGTCCTAGTCCATTCACGAAGTGTTTTAACAAAGAAACTTGTTTTCTTCCTACACTTCTACGGCGTTCTATTTTGCCTTTCAGGATCAGTAACAGTCCTTAGTAATTCTTTATCATTGTTGACCCTCCTTAGCACTTCTTTATTAGATTTTCTTGCTGTCCAAGGTGTCTTCAGGTTCAGCATCTGTCCACATTTAAAATGCTTCAATTCTTTTCATGTTTGATATTTTAGAGTCCACATTTCCGCAAAATACAAAAGTGCAATTATAAACTGAGAAGATTATTGCAAAGATAATAATAATAATGCCAAACATACATTCACGAACGAACAATAATTTAACTCACTACCAACATGAAGGATCGACTAAGCTGCCAGTTCAACCAATACTGAAATATTTAAAAGGCTTTTAAAAATATTTAAACTTGTACTTGCGCCCCCTGCTAATAACTGTCAGTAGTCGATGTAGGATCATTTTTGTTTAAATTTCCAGCATCCAGGCATCAGACCTGCACAAAACTGAGATAATTCTGCATACTGTAACGTTGTCGCTGTATTTGATGCTCCAGGTAACAAAATTCAGCCGAAGACAAAGGCTCGCTTTTTAAGACATTTTTATTTAGAATCAAAACTTACAAAAGATAAGATAATTAGATGTCTATTAAGCCATATATTAGATGTCTATTAAGCCATATATTAGACATATTAGATGTCTATTAAGCCAGATCATCCATTTCATAAGTCCATATTTGGAATAGTTTCATATTTTTTTGCTAATTTTTTGCTAATTTATTACCACAAAAACAAATTTTTTGCTCCACCCCTAACCGAGAAACAATGGTTGATGTAGCTTAATATTATGTCACATCATCGATAGCCATATCTCGCGAACCTAAAGAGCTAGAAAATCGTACGACGCGGCATATTTTTTTGCTAATTTATTGCGGTCGATCTGCATATGCAACATACCCCAATACCACCCTGCTTCCCTTACAGCTAAACAACACCCCCAAAAAACAACGAAAAATCCTAAAAAATGATTCTCATGATATGGTTGACAGTTGATGTTCAATAACAAATTTTTTTCTATGATAAGTACTATCGATCCAAAGCTTATTTTAAATGTTTTTTAATGATACTTATGCAGGTATTATAAAAATTGAGTTATCCATTGCATTTTTTCGGTATGTCAAAAAAAAGTGTTTCATTTTTTGTTTATTACATTTTCTGTTATATGTATCTCGAAAACTGCTCGATGGATTTTAATGATCCTCATCTCTTTTTATTTTGTTAAACGTGCAAAAATATGAATTTTTCATTTTACCATATCAATGTATATCGAACCATATCTCCGAGATTTATCGATCGATTTTTGACTATTATTAAATATAAGTCACTTCGATACCACTCCGGCTACACTCATAAAAAAAGTAGTTACCGATCTTGGAAAAAGCGTTCTTGAACGAAGAAAGGCTGTTTTCTAGAGCCAAGAGTAAAATAAATTACAACCAAGAATTTTTTTTCAATACATTCTTATGAAGAATAAGTTCTTGGCTATAGTTTATTTTACTCTTTGCTGTAGAAAACAGCCTTTCTTCGTTCAAGAACGCTTTTTCTAAGATCGGTAACTACTTTTTTTATGAGTGTAGCCGGAGTGGTATGGAAGTGACTTATATTTAATAATAGTCAAAAATCGATCGATAAATCTCGGAGATATGGTTCGATATACATTGATATGGTAAAATGAAAAATTCATATTTTTGCACGTTTAACAAAATAAAAAGAGATGAGGATCATTAAAATCCATCGAGCAGTTTTCGAGATATAACAGAAAATGTAATAAACAAAAAATGAAACACTTTTTTTTTGACATACCGAAAAAATGCGATGGATAACTCAATTTTTATAATACGTGCATAAGTATCATTAAAAAACATTTAAAATAAGCTTTGGATCGATAGAACTTATCATAGAAAAAAATTTGTTATTGAACATCAACTGTCAACCATATCATGAGAATCATTTTTTAGGATTTTTCGTTGTTTTTTGGGGGTGTTGTTTAGCTGTAAGGGAAGCAGGGGTGGTTTTGGGGTATGTTGCATATGCAGATCGACCGCAATAAATTAGCAAAAAAATATGCCGCGTCGTACGATTTTCTAGCTCTTTAGGTTCGCGAGATATGGCTATCGATGATGTGACATAATATTAAGCTACATCAACCATTGTTTCTCGGTTAGGGGTGGAGCAAAAAATTTGTTTTTTACGGCTAATGACAGCAAAAAATTAGCAATTAAATATCAACCGTCAACTATATCACAAAAATCATTTTTCAAGATTTTTCGTTGTTTTTTGGGGGTGTTGTTTAGCTGTAAGGGAAGCAGGGGTGGTTTTGGGGTATGTTGCATATGCAGATCGACAGCAATAAATTAGCAAAAAAATATGCCGCGTCGTACGATTTTCTAGCTCTTTAGGTTCGCGAGATATGGCTATCGATGATGTGACATAATATTAAGCTACATCAACCATTGTTTCTCGGTTAGGGGTGGAGCAAAAAATTTGTTTTTGTGGTAATAAATTAGCAAAAAATTAGCAAAAAAATATGGAACTATTCCAAATATGGACTTATGAAATGGATGATCTGGCTTAATAGACATGATAATTAGCCTTAATTACTCGTTAATTTCGTTAATAAAATATATTTGAAACCTACGTATCGAACATTAGGTTCGGGTCGGTGATGTGACGATATTAGGTAGGTACATGAATGAATACCGACGATCGCGTGAATTAGGAATTACATTTATTAATATGAAATGGACGTATATAGACCAGGGCATGTAGCACTAAAAACACCCGAATAAATAAATTTTTAAATACAGCACCTAGAGACTTGCAGTTTTTTGCATTATCTTCAGGATGACGTCAGGAAAAAAGTCTACTATTCAAAAATGGGTGGAAATACATAATTGCATTGTAAAGTGCATAACATGCATCCAAAATTGCTGAAATATAAAAATAAAGTCAAAATCAGAATACTAAGGAGCAAAATTTATTATTTGGGGGGTTTTTGGGGTCACTGAATACGATTACGCCATCAGAACTGATCCCCGGATCACCTGGTGCCCAAGGTCACAGCAAGAGACGTCATCTTCTGGAGTTTCGATGGTTTTCGGCGTTAAATCGATGCAAACGGATTACCCACGAGTTTTAGGGTTCGCTAAATAGGAATATGATATCAGAATTGACATCCGGTGTACCTGGTGCCCAGAGTCGCTACTAAGGCACGTCATCTTCTGGAGTTTCGAGTGATTTCGGCACTAAATTAATGTAACTGAGCTACTCGGGGGATTTTTGAGGTGGTTAAACACGGAAATGCCATCAGGACAGACCTTAGGATCACCTGGTGCCCAAGGCCACTGTAAGGGACGTCTTCTTCTGGAGTTTCGACGGCTTTCGGTATCAAATTGATGCAAACGGATTACTTACGGATTTTTGAGGTCGCTAAACACGAATATTCCATCAACACCGACTCCCTGTGCACCTGGAGCCCAAGCTCACTGCAAGGGTCGTCCTCTTCTGGAGTTTGAGAGATTTCGGCAATGAACTGATAAAAATGGATTACTCGGGAGTTTTTGAGTTGTTAAACATGAATATGCTATCAGAACAGACCTCTCGATCACCTGGTGTCCAAGGTCATTGCAAGGGACGTCATCTTCTGGAGTTTCGAGGGTTTTCGGCATAAAATGGATGCAAATGGATTACTTGGGGGGTTTTAAGGTCGCTAAAAACGAACATGCCATTAGAACAGACCCACGGAGCACCTGGTGCCCAGGGTCACTGCAAGTGTCGTAGTCTTCTGGAGTTTCGAGAAATTTCGGCATTAAATTGATGAAAATGGATTATTGAGGGGTTCTTGAGGTCGCTAAATACGATATGCCATCAGAACCGAATCCCGGAGAACCTGGTGCCCAAGGTTATTGCTAGGGGCGTCATCTTCTGGAGCTTCGAGAGTCTTCGGTACTAATTTGATGCAAACATATTACTCACAGGTTTTTGTGGTTGCTGAACGCGAATACGCCATCAGTATACGTACCTAAGGCAGGTCATCATCTGAAGTTCCGAGGGTTTTCGGCATTCAATTGATGCAAACGGATTATTTACTTATCGGATTTTGGAGTTGTTAAACACGATTGCGTCATCAGAACAGACACCAGAGCACCTGGTACCTAGGGCACGTGATCTTCTGGAGTTTCGAGGGTTTTCGGTACCTAATTGATGCAAATGGATTACTCATGAGTTTTTGGGGTTTCTGAACATAAATACGCCATCAAAACAGACACCGTAGCACCTGGTGCCTAAGGCACGTTCTCTCATGTGGTTTCGATAGTTTTCGGTAATAAACTAGTGCAAACGGAGTTTTTGTGGTTGCTGAACATGAACATGCCATCAGACCCAACCAACGCAGCATCTGGTGCCTAAGGCAGGTCATCTTCTGGAGTTTCGAGTGTTTTCGGTACTAAAATTGATGAAAACGGATTACTCATGGGTTTCTGAGGTGCCAGTATACGAAAACGCCATCAGAACAGACACCGAAGCACCTGGTGCCTAAAGCACGTTATCTTTTGGAGTTTCGAAAGTTTTCGGTACTAAATTGATGAAAAGTGAATTACTTTTTGGTTTTGGGGTTGTTGAACACGAATATGGCTTACATGAGGAATTCTGGAGTATCTTGTGATTACGGTAATCACTAATAACGTCAACGCATAATAACACTCATATAAAAAAATAAATAGATCAACATAGTAGAGTTCGTATTCCGCAAACCCAAAAACCCATGAGCAATTCTTTTACATCAATTTAGTACCAAAATTTTTCTAAACTCCATAAGATGATATACCTTAGGCATCAGGTGCTCCGGTGTTTGTTCTGACGGCGTATTTGTCTTCAGCAACCCCAAAAACCCATGAGTAATCCTTTTGAATCTATTTAATGCCAAATACCCTCAAAACTCCAGAGGATAACGTGCCTTAAGCCCGTGTGCTCCGGTGTCTCTTCTGATGGCGTATTTATGTTTAGCAATCCCAAGAACCCCTGAGTAATCTGTTTACATTAATTGAGTACATAAAACTTTCGAAACTTGCAGTGACCTTGGGCACCAGGTGATCCAGTGGTCTGTTCTGATGGCATATTCGTGTCGTAACACCTCAAAAACCTCCAAGTAATCCATTTTTATCAATTTAATGCCAAAATCCCTCAAAACTCCAGAAGAGGACGTTATTTGCAGTGACCTTGGGCTCCAGGTGCACAGAGGGTCGGTTCTGATGGCATATTCGTATTTAGCGACCTCAAAAACCCTCCAGTAATCCATTTGAATCAATTAAATACCGAAAGCCCTCGAAACCCCAGAAGATGACGTGCCTTAGTAGCAACCCTGGGCACCAGGTACTCCGGAGGTCAATTCTGATGGCATATTAGTACTTAGTGGCCCCTAAAACCCGTGAGTAATCCATTTGCATCGATTTATTGCCGAAAATTATCGAAACTTCAGAAGATGACGTCTCTTGCACTGACCTTGGGCACCAGGTGATCCGAGGGTCAGTTCTGATTGCGTAATCGTATTCAGTGACCCCAAAAACCCAAGAAATAATAAATTTTGTTCCTTAGTTAGTCGAGGAAATGAAGCATTTTGGCTCGCAATTTTTTCGTCCAGCATGGATTTACTTGAAATTTTCACACAAGCTAATGAATAGTCCAAGGATCATTTTCTATATCATGCCGCTGTACGCTAAAACCTTGGGGGTGGTTGCCACCCCATCTCGGGGGTGGGAATTTTTTATTACATTTTAACCATGCAAATCGATGTAAAAAGTGATTCTAAGAAAAAAATGTATTTTACATTTTCTTCGTAAAACTAATATTTTTCGAGTTATTCGCGCTTAAAAGTAACAGTTTTTCGTCGAAAAAATCAGACTCTTTTAGAGGGTTTTTTGAGAATACCTCGAAAAATACGCATTTATTCAAAAAAACTGTAAATAACAAAATTATATCTTTTAGTATCATAAACTAAATTCTTTTTCTATAATATCTTTAAGACCAATACAAACCGAGATACGGCATGTTAAAGGTTGCTTTTCTCGTCAAATGCATAATTTGAAATACTCAAAGCCAAATAACGGGAAAACTTAAATAATCTTTTTTCAAGTATACAATTAATCCTTTCAAAGAATAATAATAAAAAAATTCTAGCATGAAAATATAGCGACTTATGATCAAAAAAAGGTCGGTACCTGCTTTTCTCTACGAAAAAATCAGTGAAAATAACCACCTAACTACCCTTCTAATTAAAAATTGGTCTTCCCCTTTCTGTAATTCCTTGTATATTTGTATTGTCAATACAACCAAAAAGTTTGACCTATTTAAAAAGCATAATTTTAAAAAAATTGGAGTTTAACGAAAAATTGATTTTTTGCAATTTCGTATTTTTCACCTTTTCCTTCAAAATATCTCCGAAAATACTGGAGAATGAAAAAAATGATTAACAAATAAATTGTAGCTTTTTTAATATTTAAAATTATATTTTGCATAGATTTTCACTAAAGTAAATAATTAGCGAGATATAGCTGTTTAAAACCTCTATTTACGAGCAAACACCCCCTTATTCGAGCCCTTTAAACCCATTCCAATTAAAAACTAAGGGATCTAACGGAATTTAATTTACATAGACTTATAGCTCTTCAAAAATCCTACAAAATCGTTTTTGAAAAAACTTTCTATCGCCAAAAATGAAGGATCTATGTTTATAAAACGAATTTTTTTTTTTCGAAATATTTGAATAGTCCGCTTATGGAACATTTTCAATGCATGTATAATATCACAGAACTGGTTCGTATACTGGAAGATGACCTAAAAACCATTTGTATTTGTACTTCTACATATAAAATAAATGTTTTTGTAATTCTTTAATTCTAGTTTTTTTCTGTATAGATCTATTAAAATATCTATTTATAAAAATTGTAATCGGTAAGAGGATCGGTACGTATTTTCGGCTGCAGTGCTATTCAAATGGGGATTCATTTTTTTCGAATCCTGAGAAAGCTAATAAGTATTTTTGAAAAATTTAAGCGCAGAATGAAAGATTACGTTATTAGCGAGGGCCGAAAGTCCCTGAGAACTTCTATAATGTTTATTTTAATAAGTTACAGGGGTGATAAAGTAAGAAAAAATTTAATGTGATTTTTAATTTCAAATATCTCATTTAAAATAAACTTTTTATTTATTCTAAGGGACTTTCGGCCCTCGGTAATAATTTAGTCTTTCATTCTGCGTTTAAATTTTTCAAAAATATTTATTGGTTTTTTCAGGATTCGAAAAAAATTAACACAATGCCGTGGTAATATTTTCCAAATCTATCTCTGTCTTACAACGCACTCAGCCGAATATAATATTGTCAGCATATATTGTCAGTCAGACACTGACAATCAGTGACAATCACGACAATTTTAAATATTTGACATTGCATCGGGAATATTTTAAGTTATTAATTAAATATTATTGAAATATAGTGTATTTGATAAATAATTGATTTAATACGTAAACTTAAGGTGATACAGTAGCGATCAACAGGTAGCCAAAACGCGTTCCAAGATTACGGCTATAATTTTGAATATTTTTTCGAGATACTTGGCACACCTATTCGTAATATAATATAGAATGGCGGTACAGAGCCCAATTTGAAAAATATATTAATATGTGGAAATTACTCTGTAATTAAATACGATATTAAAAAAACGAGCCTGTACCGCCATTAAGAAGAACAAAAAAATACACTTTCTTCAAATAAACTTTTTTATCCGATGCCTAGATTTTGTGTCATTTTGGAACTACTAATGAAATAAAAAATTTTAGTAGTTCCTAAATGACACAAAATCTAGGCATCGAATAAAAAAGTTTATTTGAAGAAAGTGTATTTTTTTGTTCTTCTTAATGGCGGTACAGGCTCGTTTTTTTAATATTGTATTTAATTACAGAGTAATTTCCACATATTAATATATTTTTCAAATTGCGCTCTGTACCGCCATTCTTTATTATATTACGAATACGTGTGCCAAATATCTCGAAAAAATATTCGAAATTACAGCCGCAATCTTGGAACGCGTTTTCGCTACCTGTTGATCGCTACTGTTTCCTCTTAATAAAAAGTTATTTATTGTGCATTATTTGTGGAAGATCCAAGCAGAGAATACATCAGGATAATAATATATTCTGTGATCCAAGTATTTTGTTGTTAAAGATGTTCAAAATTGTAAGCGTTCCATAACAATATATTATTAAAAAATCACTTTAACACTTTTCCTCTTTTCTCGATTGAGTATTAGTTTTTGTTGTACAAATAAATTATTACAATCACTGAATACATAGTGAAAAAATTATTACATTTTTTAACTGAATTAATAATTTGCAATTATAAAAATAACAGTTATCCAAAAACATTCAAAAGCCATCTCTTTAAATTAATGATGACATTTTCAAGTAGAATGACATTCTAGTAATGTTTACATATCCATACCAGTGTGAATTTTACTACACGTAATTTGCCGTGTAAAGACAGATAAAGTAGGGATACACGTAAAATATTTGCGAATTATGTACCCATAGCCTTAAGGGTGGATTTTAATAGTTGAAATATTATGATATTATATCCTAAAGCATAAAACAATCAATATTTTTAGCCAATCAAAACCAAATTTTACCCATATTATAGTTTACAATATTTTTATATAATTTTTGATAATAAGGGGTAGGTTACACCCCTAAAAATAATCGATGCCCTTGAGCATGTTATAGAATAGAATATGAAGTACAGGGTAAGATGATCCTAATCCCAAATTTTTATGCAAATCGATGCAAGCCGAAATTATTCTTTTAGGATAAGTAGTTTTTTATATATAGCTCCAACAAGGGTGGTTTTAAGGGTTGAAATATTATGATAGTATATCTTAAAGCATAAAACAATCATTATGTAACTAATTAGAACCAAACGTTGACAATATTATAGTTTAAAATGATATTTTATAATTTTTTACAAGTAGTTTTTTTAGGAGTAGTTTTAACCCCTAAAAAACCAAAAGCGTACAACGGCTCAATATAGAAAATGAATTAGAGGGTGAAATGAGCCTAATCCCAAATTTTTGTACAAATCGATGCTGGACGAAAAAATTGCGAGGTTTTGCCATTTTTTCAGCTTCATTTCCTCGACTAAGTATACTGATTTTGACTTTATTTTTATATTTATGCAATTTTGGATGCATTTTGTGCACTTTACAGTGCAATTATGCATTTCCACCCATTCTGGAACAGTAGACTTTTTTCCTGACGTCATCCTGAACATAATGCAAAAAACTGCAAGTCTCTAGGTGCTGTATTTAAAAATTTATTTATTTTGTGCTAAATGCCCTGGTCTAATAATAGGACATCTCGCCAGGGGAAAAGACATGTAAGGATGTACGATCAACGCTCGTATCGGATAGGTAAAAGAAAAAACCGTCGGATTCGTTCAGCGCGCCAAAACGATGGGGAAAATGGTCGGGATAACTCACCTCTTATACCTCGTTGTTGTTTATTATTCTTCGATCAACGCTCCAAGAATAATAATCAACTAGGCTTTTCATTCCGTCTTTTATATCGTCCGAGACGGTATAAAAACACGTTTTACTTAATTCATTGGCGTACTCTAGACTTAGAAAATACTTAGAAAAATTTTCGGACCTCACCACGACATTAACACAAACCGGTGTAGGATCAGAACCAACATCAAATTAAAAGCACTTTACAATGACACCGATATTGTCCAAGAAATTAAATCACAGCGACTAAAAGATGGACAGGCCACGTGCACAGACTTCATAACGAAAGACTTGTAAAACTGGTATAAGGAGATTCCTACAGGCAAAAGACCACTCGGACGTCCCAGAATGCGATGGAGAGATAACATCCAAGCAGATCTCCGAAAAATGAACATCCCATTTGACCCTAGGTTGATGGAAGACCGAACAAATTGGAAGAAAGTTGTACAGTCAGCCAGGACCCACCCAAGGTTGTAGCGCTACGTGATGATGATGACTCTAGAGACGATAAAATTATATTATCGTTACAATACGCACCAAGTTTTTCTAGAGGCCTTGCACCTTGAGGCATGCGTTCTAGTGATGTAACGAATATTCGTATTCGCATTCGCGAATATTCGCATGTTTTTGCATATTCGCATTCGCATCCGCATTCGCGAAATTTGTGCGAATGTTTTGCGAATATGAAAACCAGAAAAAAAATAATATTAAGATAATATTAGGTTAATAAAATCAAAATCTATTCAGTTCTCATCTTTTTTATTAAGAAAAGGTAACTTAACGTCAAACATGCATCTATTTTTAAATGGAAATATGCAGGACACAACAGCAGACAAAGAGACGGAAGATGGAATGAAGCGATAACTCACTGGAGATCTTGGGACTACAAAAGAGGAAGGGGCAGACCACAGACGAGATGGTGGGATGACCTAAAAAGATACGCAGGGACCAGATCGACAGCATTAGCAATGAACCGAGAAGAGTGGAAAAATAAGGGGGAGGCCTACGTTCAACTTTGGACAAATGAAGGGCAATAGATAGATAGAACTTAACCTTGTATAATCACATTATCAGCCTTCACTTTTTTTATTATTTGGTATTATGTAATAAAGCTTAAGATTCAGATTGATTTATACTAAATATCAATTAACTTTTCATTATAAAAGGAAACATTACAAAAATAGAAACAAATTAAAAAAAATGAATATTCGCATCCGCATTGGCGAATGTCGGTAGCAGATATTCGCATTCGTATTCGCCAATGTTCGAGAAATGACATTCGTTACATCACTAATGCGTTCGGTTATTCCGTTTCGTTTGAAGACACCTGTAGCAGTCAACGATAAATAAATATAAAGGTGGAAAAATACAATTAAACCTGTTAAGACGTGACTTTTGGATAAAAATAATAACAAAATATTTTTTTGTAAACAGTGCCTACTTTAAATTATTGTGAAAACTGTTATAGGTCTTGGGCCCACACTTAAAAAAATATTATCTCCCTCATGAGACTTTTTGAAGTTATACTTCTTTAGGCGCGTTGGTAGTAAATTTATATGTACGCGAATTAATCAAAAATCTTGGTCCTGCGCGCAGCTGAAACGTTAAACGTGCTCTGATTGGGTAATTACAATGGCCTGTCAATAATTGTTCAATATGTCGATTATGGGTAAACAAATGTTGTGTTTATTAGTTTTTATTGTGGTGAGGGCAGAGAAAAAAGCAAGATTATAATTGTAGTGACTTTTTAAATAGTTTTTAAAAGCAACAGGTAAGTACGTAATTGTAAATGTTTCAGTATCGCAATAAATAATTGCATAGGTACCTTCCTTACCTATTTGGAAAATGTAATATAAACCAACCTAGTATGTAATGCTTTCATTTACATAATTTGATTACCAACAAAATTTCTACCAATATTCATCTACTATTGTTTTGTTCATCTTATTTTGTTCATCTAATTTTGTTCTTGCTCTGTTTTGTTGTATTTTAATACTTCAATTCCACAAAAATCAAAGTAATTTGGTTAAATTCAGAACTGTCAAAAGTTTAAAACGTTCAGTTGGTCTATCTTCCAACATGATCCATGTCTCCGTAGCCAAAATCTAAAGATGCTTGAATTTCAAAACTAACCGCGCCAATGTACGCGGGTTCAATCCCCAAAACAAACTTTTATTTTTTTATTTTTTTTATACATTTTATGATTGTATACTATATTATTATATAATTTTTTTTTTCAGAAAATACGTATTTAGTTAAAAATTTTCAACAATATTACTGTTCAGAACAATGTGTTTGTGTGTGTTTTATTCTTTTATTTTTTTAATTTTTGGTATTGTTTTAATAAAATTTTTTGAAAAGTAGTAAGTATTAAAATTAGTTTAATATTTAAATAAAATATAAATAAACTGTTAGTATATTAAATTCGTTGAAATCATAATAATAGAAGTATAACTTCTTACATGCGTACAAAGTACACGCACATTCTTTTTTTTATTCAGTTATTCATGTCGAGTCCGACAACTTTTTTATTTCGGAAAATTTTCAGGAGGGGGGCATTTCGGAAAAATAAAGGTTCCTAAATTTTGGTGCGTGCGAAAAATGGAGTACATACCCTTAAAAATTTGCCGGACAATATTACCAGTAAGTTTTAAAAAATTTTAACAAACAATCCTGCAAAAATCAGCTGTGAGGGTATAGATTTTATGACTCTTTATGATGCGCCCCCCCCCCATTTGGGGGGCATAATGTGGTAAAATGATGATTTTTTTACAGGATTGTTTGATAAAAATACTTACAATTTGCTGGTAATATTGTTCGACAAATTTTTAAGGGCACTCCAGTTATCGGATGCACCAAAGTTTAGAAACCTCTATATTTAACCTCAAAAATTTTCAGTATTAGAAAAGTTGTCCGACTCAACATGAATAACTGAATAAACGAAGTCTTGTGAGGAAGGTAAACATTTTTTTTTCTATGGATGCTATACAATATGCATCTTCTCTCACTACTTATATACATTCAAAACAAACAATTCCTCACGCAGTGTGAAAAGTCGGCAATTGCAGTGAGAAATATTTTTTCTCGCGGGTTCTCCTACGGTCTTCCATACTATGATCGCCGTTTCCATGGTAATATGCACAATACAAGCACAATAAATGTTGTCAAATAAATGTATTAAGCAAAACGTACCAGTAATTACCTTTCAAAACTGTTCAAAAATAACTGTTAATTAGAATTTTAAAAAATAAGGTATATAAATTTTAAGAATATTACCAGAAAACGGCAGTTCTCGCCAGTGGCACACACCCACACCCCCCTACACGCAACACTATATATACACGAAATTTTCGATTTTATAAATCTGACTGAATTGAAAATTGGGCCAACTCCCATCTTAAAGTTCAGGGAAAGACTCACCCATTTATATGTCAACCATCCATTTTGGTCCAAGGGTGTGGATTTTACGGCTTCTTATTTAGGGTCTGTTTTTCGTTCTCGTCCCCAAAACTCCCAAAAACTTCGAAAATTTAAGTCCGACCTTTGCGGCTTCTAATAGCACCTTTCCAACGCGTGTCTAATTTTGAAAATCGGTTGTACCAATTTCTAATTAAAAAAGGGAAAATGTTTGTGGATATGTATGTATGTATGTATGTATGTATATGTGTGTGGAAAAGTTAAACCGATGTGAATTTTTTTTCTGTTTGAAGAGGGGGTCAGGGCCGATTCAGAACCGGTGTAGTTTGTGACTTTTGACCACCCGTAAGACAGCTATAGGACTTGGTAGGTACAAAACGGCATATTTTTTGGGGTATATATCTTCGGTTCAAGAAGAGACAGGAGAACCGCAAATACACCAAATCGATAGTGTTGAGTTAAGCTTTCAAATGGTGTGTAAGCTGTCAGGATCAGACATACACACGGCTCAGTATAGCCGAAAAACTGAAAAACAAACTTTGGTTTTTCGACAATTACTCAAAATTTCAACCTACGAATTGCGCCAATAACTGAGCGTTTGTAGAAGGACTCTAGACGAATTTAACGGTGTGTACCTCATATCCGGGAAAATTCAAATTTTTAAGTTATAGGCGTCATAAGTATGATCAAATCTATTATCTATGCGAAAAAACTCAATAATTCCTGTAATAGCTTCAGTTATCATACTTGACCTTAGATGCATCAGATATTACTTGTCAATACGTTTCAAACTCATGCTTAGTGATCAAAATCGGTTAAGCCGTTTAGAAGTTATTAAGCTACAAAAGTATAATCAAATTAACGATTATTCCCGAATGGTATGTTATGTTATGTAGTTGTAGTGATTACGACGCTAAATTTGATCTGGCAACGGGCAATCCGAGTTTATTTACCGACCATCCCAATATTTTTTTTAATATATTTCGAATAAAAAATCTAGTGTACATTCGGTGGACACTAGATCATTTGGGAGGTAATGCGACAAAGGCGACCATTTATAAAGCTTAACGTGTAATCGAGAAACATTGCATTCAACTTCATACATTTAATTTATAAATACCTTTGAGAAACTCCTGATACAAGAATAAAAAACCGCGAAACGCCGTAAAAATGAGTGGCGCATACAATATTCCAGCTACAACAGATCTGATATGAATATTACGTGGCGCGAAAATGTATTTTTATTTTGATGCAAAACAAAATTCTAGTTTTATTTTAAAATATTTTTCCATAATACTAAATTTGAAGTAAACGCACCACAAAAGAATTTCAAAATTCAAATTGGATCAAAGTTACTCATTTGTGACGCGTTTAACTTCAAATTGAGCAAATATTATGGAAAAATCTTTTAAAATAAAACTAGAATTTTGTTTTGCATCAAAATGAAAATAAATTTTCGCGCCACGTAATATTCATATCAGATCTTTTGTAGCTGGAATATTGTATGCGCCACTCATTTTTACGGCATTTCGCGGTTTTTTATTCTTGTTAAATACCTACATCTACATAATATGTATATGTATTTTATTTCAATGTATGCATATAATATACCTAGAAGCACCTAAATTATTTAATTTTGAAGTTTGAACTCTTGACAAAACAGCATCCAAAGAAAAAGTACAGTGTACAGCACATGAGAAAATGACATATTTCTCCCTCGCTTGATTTGCGACCCTCGCCTCGTGCCTCGGCTCGTGCCATCAAACTTCTGCGCTCGTGAGAAATATGTCTTTTTTCTCATTTGTTGTACAATACACTATTTTACGTGTGGGCCCCAAGTCTATTAACATTTTACTTTAAATAACAAAGTTACTAGACATCTTTAGTATAATTTAAAAGAATGGTAATGCAATCCTTTAAGAAACTTATTTAGTGATAAAATTCGCATTCGTGGATTAGTCGCAGATGGTTTCGTAAAGTTTCCAGCAAGTTCTTGAGACTTGAGAGTTCCTCTCGTGCTCGTGTCTCTCTCAAAGGGTTATATTTCCATTTAGAACGGTTTTATGAAACGGGCGGGCCGAAATCAACTACATCTTTTAAGATCCAATTTTATTTACGGGATAGACGTGAATTATGAGAAGTTTTGAAGTTTTTGCGGGGTGTTTGAGATGCTGGTGGAGGAAAAGTGGTCGAAAACGTCGCTTATGAACGAGTGGACAACGAAGGGATGCATAATTTATAGTGCTTTGTGAGCGCCTGCAGCGATATAAATATTTATAGGCTTTGACTGACTTGAAAATATCTGTCTGTGTATATCAACGGGAACTTTTATTTTGCTATTTTTTAAACGAAGCTTTTAAAAAGCTTTTATAGTAACGTTGTATTAATTTCTACAGTCTAATTCTCTACAGTCAAATGAAAAATCGTCACGATACCTGAAATAGATTGAAGAGTCAATTTACTCAACAAGGGGAGTCCGGTATATAAATGTAAACATTTCGTTTACACAACTAATGCCAGTTAAAAGTGCCGCAGAATGGCAGAATTAATTAAAAATATTAATTATAAATAAATAATAAAATTACTTTATTGAATTTTAAAAATATTACCATCAAAAATGGTGTGCAGAATAATTTTGAATTCGGTTCCGCTAATCAAATTGATTTTTTTGTCCTTAAAAGTAGAAAAAAAGTTAAATTTCTCTTCCTTAATATTTTATCGTCTAATAATTTTAACTATACTAATATGCAAGTTGAGTACTAATGATTAATTTTCATTATTAATTGGATATTAAAATACCGGCAAGCTCTTATCTTTAAGCGACGCTTATCGAATTTCTTAAACATTTATATCAAACATTGATACCGCCACTTTTTTGCCCATTCTGACAAAATTCCATTTCTACTATACACTTATCAGTTCAAAGTCCTTTAAAAGAATCTTATCTTCGCTAAATTTAAAAATGCTGAATCCTTTGAAAACCCAGCCAAATCCTTTGAAAAGGTGTATTATTTCTTAAATCATCTCGTAGATATCCTAAAATTTCGAATATATTAAGTTTTATTAAATTTCAAACAATTATGAAAAAGTCAGAAAATACAGAGATTTAAAAATGCAAAGAAAAAGCTGGAAATGAGGTACAAAATTGTTATGGGTTCGGTATTTGTAGATTTAGTATGCACTACACGTATTAGAGAAATCTACTCGTCATCAATAAATTTAAACCTGTTTAACGAGAGAATTATTGACCCATTTAAAATCAATTACACAAAGCATTTAAATAGTATAATTAAACAACACAAGCAAAATGACACGTCTATGACGAATAATATACAGGGTGTTTCATTAATAATTGTCCATATAGTAACTGGAGAATCCTTAGCACAAAATACGAAGATTTAACCTAAAACACTTAAATAAAATGTGGTTCCTTACTGAGTTACAGGGTGTTTTATCTAAAAATTTAAAAATTATTTTTACTCAGTATTTTAAAACCATTCGACATATCCTTTTCATACTTGGCAGGAAGTATAGGTACTGTACCAAGCTACTAAATTATATTAAACAAACGTTTATGGCTATTACCAGAGGCGTACGACGAGGCAAAGTGAATGGTTGACCCTTTCCAAATTCTACGCCACTGGCGAAATTGCTATTTTAGTTCAATTTTTGGATTCTCCAATACTTTCTATGAAAATAATATACTCTTCATTTGTAACGATAAAGTCATTAGTTTTCGAGATATTTGAAGTTAAAAATGAAACGACACGGTTATTTTGATCAATGTATTGTGTCGCTTCATTTTTAATTTCAAATATCTCGAAAACTAATCATTTTATCGTTAAGAATAAAGAGTATATTATTTACATAAAAACTATTGCAAAATCAAAAAATTACATTAAAATAGCAATTTCGTCAGTGACGTAGAATTTGGGAAGGGTCAACCAGCCACTATCCCCTGTCGTACGCCTCTGGTAGTAGCTAGAAACGTTTATTTATCTTAATTTAGTAGGGTGTACACTGTACAGTGCCAAGTATGATAAGGATACGCCAAATAGTTTTAAAGTACTAGGTACAAGTACAAATAATTTTTAAATTTTAATCATATGAATCATATCATAAATTAATCAAAATAACTGTGCCGTTGCATATTTAACTTCAAATATCTCGAAAACTAATGACTTTATCGTTACCAATGAAGAGTATATTATTTACGTAGAAAGTATTGTAGATTTTAAAAATGGCACTAAAATAGTAATTCCTCCAGTGGCGTAGAATTTGAGAAGGGTCAACCATCCACCATCCCCTGTCGTACGCCTCTGATAGTAGCTAGAAACGTTTGTTTATCAGAATTTAGTAGAGTGTCTAGTAGTCGCACTTTCTGCCAAGTATGAAAAGGATACGTCGAATAGTTTTAAAATGCTGAGCAAAAATAGTTTTTAAATTTTTAGATAAAACACCCTGTAACTCAGTAAGGAACCACATTTTATTTAAGTGTTTTAGGTTAAATCTTCGTATTTTGTGATAAGGTTTCTCCAGTTACTATATGGACAATTATTAATGAAACACCCTGTATAGAATAAGATTAATTATTGTTACTGGTTTAAAAATTACGACTATCCGAGAAGTTCCATAACAACCATATCTCGGATGAAGTTTGGACATGCTTGCTATCCGGCACATTTATACAAAATAAAAATAATTGATAACAATTTTTGTGATACTTGTAATGAAACGGCAGACTTAGATCATATATTTTTTAATTGTAAGAAGTTTAAACGTTTACGGTCCCTATAATGTTATGTATCTTTTGGCTCTGAGTGATAAACGTATTTTTGATTTTATTTTGTTTTTTCTATATGACTGTAAAATTAAGTTCTAGAAGACTAGACTTAACAAATACATAGGTCGGTCAGACTTAGATAACCTTAACTTAGATTACTATTTAGATAATTTAGATAAGATATATTATGTTTATTTATGTTTTGTTTATATTATGTATAATTGTTTTGTTTGTATTATGTTTATATTATGTACTACTTACTTTGTTTCTGGCCGCATGGTCTTATCCTAAAGCCAATAAAAAAAAATTGTACAAAATAAATACACAATTGGATGCTTGAAAATCCATGTGCTATTGGTCAGAAAAACCAAATTTAATATAGAGTCGACACAATAGCCCAAGCTGTAGAGACAAAAATGAATGATTTTGAGCAATTAGGGAATTTTTGAAACCTGCACATCGAAAGTACATAAAAAAAACTTTAATTTGAGCTGTGCTAAATTATGGTAGGGGAGCCCAAGCGAGGATTTTTGCAGTTACTCGAGCCCGTCAGGTTATCACATGAAGAGAAACCTTGTACCCTGTAAATATACCTCTACCATATATTGGCTCTTAATACAGGGGGGTTCGTTAAGAGGGGTCCGAAAAAAAATATATCCTTAGAAAAACTCAAAATCGTCAGATATTAAGATAAGGTAAGTTAAGTACATGCAAAACAGTGTATTTATATATTTCAAAAATCTGACGATTTGACTTAGGAAATGGGAGTTACAAAGTTTCACAAAAAAAGCGAATATTTCGCGAAATGAAAGTCAGATCGAAAAATTAAAAAATACGTGTTCAATATTTTTCAAAAATCTATCGAATGGTACCAAACACGAGCCCCCCACCCCCACGGATAGGGGTGGGGGGTAAATTTAAAATTTTAAATACGAACTCTGCGATATTTCGCGAAATGAACATCAGATCGAAAAACTGCAAAGTACACGTATTCAATGGTACATTCCATGTCAAATCACTCAGGCAAAAAATTTTGGATCTCCGATTTGTCTGAAAATTGGTATATAACTTCTGCGGGACGTAAAAATAAGATATTTAAGGTCAAAAAATCTTCTTCTTCTTTTTTTCTCAAAATGTTATTTTATGCGATTTTACAGTGATTTGGTGTTTATTTAAACAAATATGCATTTTCTGTCGTAAAGTATCAATGAAAAACATAATATTTTAATAGAAAGGACTCAAAGATGTCATTATATGGCATTATAACAAGTTATTTTGAATCAAAACAAGTTTTTGATCAAATTTTATAGTGTAAAAAACGTTAAAATACCGTTTTTTACATTTTCCTCCATTCCCAAAATACATCATCATCAATTTGGCTGAAAATTTGCCCACAGATAACCAAAAGATAGGACTTTAAGTGGATAGAAGGATTTCAATTATATTTTAATACCAAAAAAGTTACATGCAGTAATATCAGACTCAAAAGTATATATTAGTCCAGTCGGGATAGCATTTGACCTTGAATGCCGAGCTGCCCAAAATTTTATTTTTCTGATCTTTAGGGGAGTCAACAGTAGCCTAAAGTTAAAATCACGAATGAATTCCTCCGTTACGTTAGCCGCCATCTTGATTTTAAAGGAGAACCTGTTTTGCTCAATATCTCCGCCATTTTTAACTTTTCGACAAAAATGGTAGGAACTGAAATTGTTTCAAATAAATCGTATTTATAATTATTACAATTTCTTTTTAACAATTTTTGTCGTGAGGTCGATATTTTCGAGTTAATTTTAGTTACAATAGACGCCTACATTTTTGACTATAATATTGCATGTAACTTTTTTGGTATTGTAATATAATTCAAATCCTTCTCACCACTTAAAGTCCTATGTTTTGTCTATCTGTGGGCAAATTTTCAGCCAAATCTATTATGATGTATTTTGAGAATGGAGAAAAATGCAAAAAACAGTATTTTAACGTTTTCTTCACTATAAAATTTGATCAAAAGCTTGTTTTGAATCAAAGTAACTTGTTATAATGCCATATAATGACATTTTTGAGTCCCTTCTATTAAAATATTATGTTTTCTATTGATACTTTACGATAGAAAATGCAAATTTTTATAAATAAACACCAAATCACTGTAAAATCGCATAAAATAACATTTTGAGAAAAAAAGAAGAAGAAGATTTTTTGACCTTAAATATCTTATTTTTACGTCCCGCAGAAGCTATATACCAATTTTCAGACAAATCGGAGGTCCAAATTTTTTTTTGCTCTCAAATTGAGTGATTTGAAATGAAATGACCCCAATATTTTTGAGAATCTATCGAATGGCACCAAACACGACCTCCCACCTTTAAAATCTTAAATAGGAGCCCCTGTAGCCTTCCTCTCTAGCTAATTTCAGTTGGTGGATTAGAAATTTCCTTTGCTGTTGTAATTCTTTTGAGTAATTTTCCGTAATGTATATTTTGCTGCCCTTGAGTCTTCGTGTTTGACTTAGTATTTCTGTTTTTTTTTTTTTCAAAACCTGTTTAAATTCTATTTTGATAGGTCTGGTTTTATTATTTTGGTTTCCTACTCTATGGATATCTTGTATCTCCTCGTTTTCGTCTATTGAAATGTTCATTTTTTTAGTTATTTATTTAACTTTATTTTGTAGGATTGCTCTATTTTCATTTGCTCTTTCATCTACACTATGTATCACAATGTTTTTCTTTATTTCTTTTTCTAGAGCCTCGATTCCTCTTTCTTGTAATTTCATCTCCTCTTTGATTTCCAAGTTCTCCTTTTTAATCATCTCATTTTCTAATTTTAGCTTATTTAGTTCGATTGATATAGCATCTATTTTATTTTCTACCCTTATCTCTCTCTCTTCCATTTTATTTTTTCCAAAGTTTTTCCATTATTTTTTCCATGACTATGGATACTTTGGATATGGATACTGACTATGGACTTTTCCACTCAACGATAAAGGTTTATCGCAAGTCTACCCTTCGGAGGAAGCGCTCTTCTTTGAATGGTGAAATGTAGTTTGTTTAGATTTTAAATTTTAAATCAGATAGTTCGCTTTTAAATTAATTTGAAATTGACTTTAGCCGTACTTTATTTATTTTGGTTTCAACATTATTTATACTATTATAATTTAATACATTTATCATCCAACAGTCCAGAGGATCCAAAAACTATTTTAAAAAATATGGAATATTCTTACCTTGAATTGTTACGGCTATGTTTATGTTATTGTTATTTTAATACCTTTTTACTTAGGTATTAAATTCTGTCACATAAACCACGCGTCTTACTTGTAGGTTAATAAATTAAATTTACACTTCCACAATAAAAGCTTATTAAGTTTCACTATATAATTATTATAAACAGCTTCACTACTATTTAAGTTTTATTCGTTGTTGTTTGTAATTTTTAAAATTCACTTTTTACCACTAAAAACTTGATTTTTAGACGATCGACCTAATTATACGTGTCTTCTGATATGTGATTTTTAGACGATCGACCTAATTATACGTGTCTTCTGATATGTAGCCAGTGGCGGAACCCCAAATGAGAAAAGTGCACAAGAGATTTGAAGTTGGAGCTAAGAGTTAGGTTGGCTAGGTGCTACGTTTTCTCAACTTTGTTTTATGAAATGGAAGCTTGGACCTTGAATGCTGTATCAATGAAAAAACTAGAATCATTCGAGCTGTGGGTGTACAGAAGAATTCTGAAAATATCGTGGACAGAATACGTCACAAACAAAGAGGTTCTGAGAAAGATGATACTCCGGTCAACTTACGCATCCGAGGCTACAAAAATTACCATCAAGCTGAAAATTGGCAGGATTGTTAAAAATACCATCATAAATGAAATCTAAAAAGTCCTCATAAATCCGACCCCTGCTATAAATTTTACGCGGGCTCAAAGGTCACCAAATATGGTTTTTAGCGATTTTCAGCGAAACGCTAAGTTTTATGGTAAAATTAGTGCTAACAAAAAATGTAGATTAGATAATTATCTATAAAAAATGCCTTGTTACTTTTTTTCCTGGGAGCCACCGTTTTTGAGATATAACGATTCAAAAAGTGGTAATCGTCATAATATGCGCACACGTTTCCACACCACCTTTGAGGTAGTGTACTTAGCGCGTTTTTTAACGTGGTTTCCCCAGTAGGCCTATTCCACGGATCTGTTATGATTCTGTTTAATTTAAAGCTATTTAATAATTTATATTGGCAAGGGTTAAAAATGATTAACCTTTATATAAAGCGGTATAAATTAAAAAAAAAGGGAAATTTATCAAACTGGTTCATAATTTTCTAATACTTCTGCTTCCCTTGTTCTTCTTCTCATTGTTCTTCTTCATCTTCTAGTTCTTCTTCTTCTTGTTCTTCTTATTATTCTTCTTGTTCATCCTGGGTGCAAGTAAATTGTCCCAATAATGACACATCGCAAGGCTCCTCGATAGAATCAAATGAATCCTCAATTGTTGGTGATTCAACATTGGAGCACGACCGGTTTTGACCATTAGTACATGCTACCGAACAAAACAGTCCAACTTTTTTGCAACCACATTTAGCGCTACATCCCTTTTTACAGTTGCAAAAAATTGTGTTCAGGAGTTTTTCCGGCGCAGGGGGGAGTAAAGTTTGAATTGGTTCTAATGAACTGTCGACTAATTTCCATTCCCAGTCTTTTGGATCTAGCTGATAACCAAGCCACACTTGAACTTGGTAATATACCCGAAAAAGATGTTGATGAGCAACCGCTGAGGTTGGAGGAAGACAAGATAACTGCACTTGTTTTTTGTTTCGAGTACTTTTAAAAAAACATGCATATCGAAACTTATCTAAGCACGTAGTTTTCTTAGGCGCTCCATACATAGAGAGAAGAAAGCTAATTCCGTTGGAAATAACTTCTTGTGGAGTTGAATTAGTTTTTTTTAAAACTTCAGCACATTCAAGTAAATCTTGTTTTTCAAACATTTTAAAAACAGTCGTTTTACCTTTTACCCCTCCTGAAAAATGCAGATGTCGTATCACAGCCAGTTGTGTACATTGCGTGTAAAAATAGTATATGATTTTGACATTTTGCAAAAGTAGATAAACTTTTCGATGAATATATTTCCGATTGGTGTTGAGCTTTTCCAGGTTTTAAAAAAAAGATAGTTTTTTCGATTGGAGTTCTACCAGTGAGAGTAGTACGAGCAAGTCTACATCTTCACCTACAACAATAGTTGTATTTGTTAAATTGAATTGCTCTATGGCTGTTTCAATTATCATTACATCAAATAATACGCGCAAATACGCGCAAATAAAACAATATTCTGACATTTTTGTTATAACAATGAAAATAACACGAAATACACGATAAAAAAAATATAGGTTTAACACGTATTTTCACTCCGGAGTAGTACTCAAGACTAATTAATACCTCGAGGGTGTCATCTACCTGAAGGATTTCGCCACCCAGGAAAATTATGGTGTAAGTTGCATAAGTATTTATTAGTACTTAGCAATAAACATTTTGCCTAGAAAGTTGTCTTTCATTATTATGTTCAAACCCTTCGGAGAAGAGAATAGGTAGGGTGATTAGATTAGCTGACGAACGTGTTTATTCCGACAAAACCCATCTTTGCAAATTGAACTAAGGCGCATAAATAAAAAGAATTATTATAAATTAATACTTTGTCATTTGTTGTATTTTGTTGTGTATTTTTGTTGTGGTTAAGCCGTAAAATTCAAATAATTCTTATTATTTTCGCGTTACATTCACTTTGTAAGGATTTTTTTGTTGGCACTGTCATATAATACAGCTTATGGATTGCATCCCTCGGTAGACCGCAAGCTGTATAATAGAATATTATGTTTACTTGTATTACAGCTTCACTGATGTATATACGCTGTGAGCTCGTACGTAGAGGGGATATTTACAGATTCGCGAGCGCCAGTAGTGGCAAGTCTGTAAACGTTTACCGGAAATTTGACTTAAATGTCAAAGTGATTAATTTAAAATTAAAATTAAAAACATTAATTATAAAAAATATTAGTTGTGGTATATATTTTTACCTTAAATATACTTACGTTTTAAATACTGAATTTAAGTTTTTTTAATGTGCCGTAATATGTAATTATAATTTAATCAAAATCGATTACAATTTAATTACTTTTTTGCGTTGTAAATGTTAAGCGATAACAATTAAATAATAAATTTAAAAATTACCGGTGAAAGTTGAATTAGTAATCCGCTAGGAGCGCCACCAGCGAAGCTCAGAGCGTATACCTGGTGTACTAATACATATATTATGGCGATTAGAAGTCTTTCAACTCTTTGAATCGTTGTATCTCAAAAACAGTGCCTCTTAGGAAAAAAACTATTAAGATATTTTTTATAGATAATTATCTAATCTACATTTTTTGTTAGAGCTAATTTTACGATAAAACGTACCGTTTCGCTGAAAATCGCTAAAAACCATATTTGGTGACCTTTGACCCCGCGTAAATTTTTTAGCAGGGGTCGGATTTATGAGGACTTTTTAGATTTCATTTATGATGGTATTTTTAACAATTCTGCCAATTTTCAGCTTGATGGTAATTATTGTAGCCTCACTCCTATTTTTGAGTCTAACTAGACCGGTCTATGAATAAAGAAATAGAAATCTTAAATACCATCAAAACAAGAAAATTGGAATATCTGGGAAATATTACACGTGGAGAGAGATACAACTTGCTCCAATTGATTATGCAGGGAAAGATTCAAGGAAAAAGAAGCATAGAGAGATGCAGAATATCGTGGCAGCGCAACCTGAGAGAATGGTACGGATGTACATCAAATGCACTTTTCAGAGGAGCCGTCTCAAAAATTCGAATAGCTATGATGATTGCCGACCTCCGGCGCGCAGATGGCACTTGAAGAAGAAGAAGTTTGGTAGAACTGTTGGGCGGCATGTTTATGAATTGTAGAAATGGCATGTAGCCTAGATGATATATCTGAAGCAGATATATCATCTAATCCACTAATTGCATGAGAGTAAAATATCTAAGAGAATTACGAACATAGTAGCCAAAAAAGCAGTAGCTCAAGCAATCAAAGTTGCATTGAAATAAATATGCAAAATGGAATTGTCGATTTCAATAAATGAAAAACCACAACAAATACGACGTAGGTGTAAAACAACTTTTACAAAAATATCGAAACCTTGGATTTTAACTCCGGTTAATAACAATTTCACAACATCTCATTTAATCTCCGTAGGTGAAACTAATAAAATTAAAATTAAATCCTTATTGGTATCGATAATTTTATTTAATTCGTGTTAAAATACAAGGGTGCGTCAATAAGTCCGTGACTTTTTGAATCAAACACACGTTTTTATATAAAAAGTTATTCCATTTTTAAGAAATAGTCACCCGGGCTAAATCTGGAGAATGGGGCGGATGAGGGAGCAATTCGTAGCTTAATTCATTGAATGTTGCCATGAAAACTGTATACATTTGTGCACCCTTGCATTGTCCTGGAGGAAAAGAAATTTTTTCTTGGCCAAGTGCGATTCGTTTTTTTTTCAGTTCCTTACTGAATCGACACAATAAGTTGGTATAATATTCGCCATTAATTGTTTTCCCCTTTTGGAGGCATTTAATATGGATTATATCTGCATCCCAAAAAACGGTCGTCATGACTTTATTGGCTGACAAACCCACATTTGCCTTCTTTGACGCCGATTCATCCCGAAAACTCCACTGTTTTGACTGCTGTTTGGTCTCCGGTGTGTTGTAGTGGATCCAAGTGTCGTCTTCATGCTCCTAATGTATATCAAATACTTTCAAAATGTGATATCGATAAACTTTAATTACAATTTACGCTGTTATTAATTAAAATTCAGAATTGGCGCAATGATATGAAATGATTAAAATTTCGAGACCAATCTATTCATGTAAATTTTATTTCATTATATTTTCTATAAGATGTGTGCGGTGTCCTTTAGATCGGAGTCAAGTGAGAGTTGCCTGTTGACAGGAGCAGTGTTGCCATTTCAATTAAGAGGCGGGAAATTCAAAAAGTCACGGACTTATTGACTCGCCCTTGTATGTACATTCAACTGCGACGTTATCTCATACAAGAACTTATGCAAACTATCTCTATTGACATTCCAATGAAAATAAAAATAGCGAAGAAAGTTTTCTGAATGTTCTCTGTCTATGCATATGCGGTTATTCACCTATTTCCCTATTTGATTTTTTCTTCATTTACATAATCACGATTATGAATAATAAGAGAAAAGTAGGTAAATTGAAATGTTATTTTGTCAACGATTTTACTCTAAAGTTTTTACTTCGATGAAAGCATTTTATTGACTTGTCTATGTCGCAATCTTAAAGCAATAAATCAAGAAATAAATAAAAAAAAGGAGTGTTTAGATGTTTTATTTTAGACGTTTTATTAGGTTTTTTTAAGAAGCTACAATACGCATACTTATTATCTGTTAAGCATTGGGGTAGGGGAACCTAAGCGGGGATATTGCGCGTTACTCGTCAGAAAATCACATGAAGATAGGACTCTTAATACAGGGGCGTGCGTTGGGGGCAGTGTGTAAAAAAATCTTTAGAAAAACGCGCAGACGTCAGATTAAGACATGGTAAGTTAAGTACATGAAAACAGTGTATATTTCAAAACTCTGACGAGTTGAGTGGGGCGTAAAGAAATGGGCGAGTCACAAAGTTTCACAAAAGAGCGAATACTTCATAAAATGAACATCAGATCGAAAAACTGAAAAATACGTGCCCAATATTTTTCAAAAATCTATCGAATGATACCAAACACAACTCCCCCCCACCTCCGTGGGTTCGGGGTTACTTTAATATAGGAACCCCCCATTTTTTATTGCAGATTTAGATTCCTTGCGTAGAAATAAGTAACCTTTATTTGAGACATTTTTTCGAATTATGAAGAGATGGCACTATAATCGAAAAAAACGATTTTTGAAAACGGAAGATTAAATTAGAAAATGGGAAATCCCCACTAACATGGAAAACTTAACTTTTTTTAGTTTTAGGATCTAATCTTCACGGCCCAATAGGTCCCCATGACACTTCAATAACTGAAAATTTAGTATCTAATGCTCCCCTATTACAACAATACATACACGAGTAAAGCAACTTGTGAAGCGGTAACGATTAAGTTCATTTGAGATTCTAATTAGGAATGATTTTCACCATTTTTTGCCAAAAAGAAAGAGATCAACTTTATTTTGAGCATAACTTACTTTTAATACTAGAAACTTTTTTAAAAAACAAAAATGAAACTTTTTCAATACTTTAAAAAAGTTGTAATGAGTTTTCCCTAAAAATTGCTTAATTTGTTGGTTATGTCACGTTGAAATATTCGATTTGGAATTTGACGAATATGAATCTATTTTTCATTAGCCCACAACTCTGCTTCTACTGTGCCTAAAGACCTCATACATACACAATTTTTTTAAATTTTTTAAAAGCTATATTTTTGCTAAGAATTTTTTTTTTTTTTTTCGATATAACATATATGTACTTCCTTTTTGAGTTATTTGCGAAAAACCGTATAAAAACATGTTTTTTTTTGTTGAAAAATGAACATATTCACTCGCAAATAACTTGAAAAGTATTGACTTCGTGAAAAAACACTATAGAACAACAGTTGCTTAGAATAGTTTATCTATTTTGAACGTATATTTTTTCACCCCCCGAGAAGGAGTAAAGGTCACCCCCAGGGCAAAAGCACAATATCACTTTTTTTCTTTGACATTTTAGTTATATGTAGGTATATATATATAAATCGGTTTTAAAACGTCTTGCGACGTTGTCCGATGCCTAATTTCCATGACACTCTATCATCCCATTGGCCCTCTCTAAGATCTCTTGCGCTCATCGCCTTCGTTACTCCCTCTCTCCAAGATTTCTTGGGTCTTCCTCTCTTTCTGCGGTTTGGTGGTACCCATTGCATAATTATTTTAGGGAGTCTTGAGTTATCCATCCTCTGGACGTGTCCGTACCATATCAGCTGTTTTCTTTCTATGTCTGTTGTTAGAGAGCCGTCAACCCCCATTCGCTGTCTTATCTCATCATTACGTATTCTCTCTCTGCGTGACACTCCTACTGTTCTTCTAAAAGCGTCCATTTCTACTGCCTCTAGTTTTCTTCTGTTGTTTTCGGTTATCCGCCAAGTTTCTGCTCCGTACAATAGACTGCTTTTAATAAGAGATTCCTAGATATTGTGTTTTCTTCTTTTTCCTATTTCATGATTCCACAGTACGCTGTTTAGACAACCTATTGTTTTTCTGGATTGTGTTATTCTTCTCTTTATTTCTTCATCATCTTTCCCCGTTGTGTCAAAAACGATTCCTAGATATGTGTAATGGTCGCAGGGCATGATGATTTCATTATTTTCTAATGTGATCGATAGTTCGGTACCTATTGGCAGGTATTTTGTTTTTTCTGTATTAATTTCTAGTCCCCACTTTCTATATTCTTCTTGTAATTTCCTTGTCATGTACTCTAAATCATCTTTATCGTTTGCTATAACAACCTGGTCATCAGCAAACTGCAATGTATATAAGCAAATCTCTCCAAGGTCTACGCCCATGCCTCTGCATTTTCGTTTCCACTCTTTCAATGCTTTTGCAACATATATTTTAAATAAGGTCGGTGATACACAGCACCCCTGACGTAGACCTTTATTAACCAGGAAGCTTTGCGATAATCTGTTTCCAGTTTTTATTTGTGATGTTGACCCTTCATACAAATTTCTTAAGGCTTTTATTAAGGTGACACTAATATTCGTCTGTCGTAACACGTTCCAGAGTTTGTTTACAGGAACTGTATCGTACGCCTTCTGCAAGTCAATAAACATGAGGTGGGTTTCTTGATTTGTGCTTAATTTTTTTTCTATTAGTTGTTTGAGGCAGAAGATATTATCAGTACAGCTTCTTCCTGTTCGAAAACCGGATTGTTCTTCTTCCTCTTGGTCTTTGTACTCCTTCTCAATGCGGTCTCTAATTATTCGTCCATACAAACGGCTGAATGTACTAGTCACTGATATCCCTCTATAGTTTTCACATTTAAGCTTATCTCCTTTCTTATGGATCGACGAAATATAAGCAATTTTCCACTCGTCGGGTACGGGAAAACCATTTATAAATTGATTTATGCACCAAGTGACGGTTTCAAACAATTTTTGTGATCCACATTTTATTAGTTCGGCTGGGATATCCCCTGGTCCTGGAGACCTACCGTTTTTCAGTTCTTTTATAGCTTTTCTAATTTCTGTCACTTGTATTGTTATATCTTCTCCTTCAATGTTAACCTCTGTTGGTGATTGAGTTAAGTATTCGTCCCTATTTTCTGTCAGAAATTCCCAATAGTACTTTTCCCATTTTTGTGTGGATATTAATTGAATGTTTGTGCTCTTCCTTTCGTTAGTTCTTATTTTATTGAGGAACTTCCATGTTTCTGTACATTTTCTGTACATTATATGTAGGTACATGCCAAATTTCATGTCAATCCAAGAGGTTCTTTAAAATTTGGAGGTTTTGCAATATTTTATCGTGAGTGAATGGATAAATTACAGTTGTGGTTAGTTCCCATTATACAGGGTGAGTGGGGAGGAACACTGCAAACTTTAAGGCTGTATAATATACGTAGTAATAATTAAAAATAACTCATATGTTGTTATTCGATTTTCATTTGTTTCCGAGATACGGGGTGTTAAAATTTTTCTTACAAACTGACGATTTATTTATTGCTCTAAAACTGGTTGAGGTGTGCAAATAAAATTTGGTGGGTTTTAAGACGTAGTTATTGCGCATTTTTGACACACAATTAAGAATTTTATATTGGCCATTGGCGCGCGTACAGGTAATGGTCTGAAATTTTTTAAAGAAAAAAAAATAGTACGCCACTGAAATATTTCAAATTAAAAATTATTTTTGAATTCTCTGATCAATTTCTGACAAACAATCTATTTTCATGTTTGTTCATACAACACTTCGTTTTCATGCAAAAAATAAAATATCTTAACGCTTACACAGTATTCGAAATAAGTTTCTACACATTCATGTAGAAACTTCGTCGAATACTTTGTAAGCGTTAAGATGTTTTATTTTTTGCATGATAACGAAGCGTCGCATGAAAAAAAGGGAAGACAGATTTTTTGTCACAAATTTTGAACAAGAAAAGGTTTTGAAATTTTTAAATTTCAAAAACAATTTTAAAAAAGTTTTGAATAATTGTAAGTTTTAAAAATTTTTTTTTAAAATTTTAAAAGAATTTCAACGCACTTCGCACCTCCCACATCGCACCTCGAACCTCGCACCACGCACACCGCACGTCGCACCTCGCACAAAAAATTTCATAAGAATTTCAAAAAAAAATTATCTTGCAAATAATTTAAAAAAAATTTAAAAAAGTTTAAAAAAATTCCAAAAAAAAATTTTAAAAACATTTTTAAAAAATTTTAAAATTTACTTTTACAAAAAATAAACAAAATAGAAATAAAAATTTAATTTTTAAAAAGTTCAATATAACTTAAATGCTTTTTTGTGCTTAATATGATATTTAAACTAAGATTTTCTCAACCATTTTAATATAATATGTACTGTATTATCTTTATCTTTTTTTGTCCGATATATTGGAAAAGCTAATAGGATTCTGACGTTTTATGAATAATAAAGGGAATTCTTTTGGGCCGATCAATCGCCGCTATGCGAATTGTTTGAGATAAAACACGAACATGATACGCATTCACAGCAACTCGAACTCGACTCTCCATTATTCTTTTATCGGAGTCGCCAAACAGAAATCTGCTGATGCTGAGCCAGTGCAAACATTCTCGAATGCACAAACACCCTTCAATAACTATATGATGTCGAAAATTAAACAAGAATGAAAAAATGAAAAAAAAACACGTACGGCATATATATTTTGTATATGAAACTATGTATTGATTTTAAAAGTTAAAAAGAACGATATATGTTTTGTACTAGATGGAATATTAACCCTTAACACGTTGACGGACAGAACGTCTATAGACGTCTAATTTCCGTTGATCTAATGTGACACTACGTCTATAGACGTCATTTTTAAAATAACGAGTTGTGACAAGAAATGTCACATTACATCTACAGATGCATATTAAATGTGACACGATGTCCATGGTCGTCATCCACATGATTACAAAAAATGAAGAAAAAATGGTAAAAAACTCTAAAAAACTTAAAAAATTCAACAATTTCCCTAATCTACTTTGCAAAATACAAAATAGTGTCACAACACTTGCTTATACATTTGACGCGGTGCACAGTGGTGAATTTCGCCGAAAACTGGCCAAAATGTAAAAACTTAAGTTTATAGGTATACCCCGAGAAATTTGATATGGACCTTGCTCCCCGAGAAATTTGATATGGTTTTTGAGAATCATAAACGGCCGTCAAGGGTAGAACAATACAAGCAGATCATGCATGGGCGCCCATATAAAAAATTTTAGGAGAGGGGCCAGACGTGAAGATGTTGCACATTACATTTTGTATACTTTGGATTACAATATATAGTTTAAAGCAACAGAAAATCTAGGGGGGCCGTGGCCGTGCCCATGGGTATGGGCGCCTATGAGATCATATATTTATATTAGTGTAAAGTTGTGATTAAATAACAGCGGACCAAATAAAAATTACGCGTGTTATACAATAATATTGGGGCATTGTTTGGTTTTCATTTAGAACTATAGACGTGTATTATTTTGTTAGTTTATAGTGGATGCTATGTCTGGAGGTAAGTAGAGTATTTTAGTATACTTTTTAGACTTTTTTTCGTAAAATATACTTTATTTACAACATATTTGCAAAATATTGGCAAGAATTTTCAATCGTTTTAAGTTTTCCAAGTTTTAAAAAGGGAAAATTAAAAAAGCCTACTTTGCTCAGCAAAGATATTTTGCTTAATAAATAGTTCAAAATGTATATAAATAATCCTCAAAAAATCATCTGCAGCCAGGTGCAACCTTAGCGGAATTTTTCATTTTAAAAAAATATAACATGCTGGAGAATTTGTACATTAAGAGACTTTAATGCTATATGGTCAGTTAATAAAGTAAGAACAAAATATGAAGCATCTGATCCAGTAAATTTACAGTTTTTTTACACAAGAGCCGCAGTTTTTTGTTATTTTTTTTTTTTGCTTTCTTCTTCTTTTTTTTTAATCTTTAAGTCCTTTTATTCTTATGTGTAATCCTATGTTTTTGCTTCCTTATTTTTATATTTTTTAATAATTTTGATCGTGTAAGCCAAAAATTTTAATTTTTTAAAAATGAAATGCATTAACGAAACTTTGTGTTAAGAAGCCACATATTGGTAGGTAATATTTATAATTAATCGGATCCATTTACAAAACAATTAAGATGTATTAAGAGTTGATCTACCTATTTTTGGAAAGTATCGTTTATGCATTTTATTTTTAAAAAAGGCAAAATTTTTGAACTCACGACCAAAATTATTAAATAATATAAAAATAAGAAAGCAAAAAGATAGGCCTATACATAAAGGTAAAAGGACTTAAAGATAAAAAAGAAGAAGAAAGCAAAAAAAAATAACAAAAAACGGCGGTTCTTGTGTAAAAAAAACTGTAAGTTTACTGATCAGCTGCTTCATATTTTGTTTGTTCTTACTTTATTAACTGACCATAACATTAAAGTCTCTTAATGTAGAAATTCTCCAGCATGTTACAGTTTTTTAAAATGAAGAATTCCGCTAAGTTTGCAACTTGTTGCAGATGATTTTTTGAGGAATATTTATATACATATTGAATTATTTATTAAGCAAAAAATCTTTGCTGACCAAAGCTGACTTTTTACTTTTCCCATTTTAAAACTTGCTAAACAGAAAACGATTGAACTTTCTTGCCATCATTTTGTAAATATGTTGTAAATAAAGTTTATGTTAGGAAAAAGAATCTAAAAAGTGTATTAAAATACTCCATTTACCACCAGAAATAGCACCCACTATAAAATAACAAAATAATGTACGTCTATAGTTTTAAACGAAAACCTAACAATGCCTCAATTGTATAACACACTTTAATTTTATTCGGTCCGCTTTCGTTCAATCCCAACTTTACACTAATATAAATATGTGATATGCTTGTATTGTTCTACCCTCAACGGCCGTTTATGATCCTCAGAAACCTACAGAGCAAGATTTATATAAAATTTCTCGGAATATATAAACTTAAATTTTTGAATTTTGGACAGGTTTTCGGCAAAATTCACCACTGTGCGCTGTCCGTCAACGTGTTGACCGACATGCGGTATGCCATACCGCACCGACAATAAAATTTTATTGTAAAACGTGTTTTATAAAAGATTCCTAAAACAACAGGATATGTGTACCTTCAAGTTTCATCTAATTGTTCCTGATCTTAACTGCTGCCGTTTTAGTATGGTTTAGTCTTTGAGCTACGTTGACGTAAAGTTTTCTTGCGGTATCGCGTACCGCATGTCAGTGTTCCTATAGTTAAAAGCAGTTCAATGTATTATTTCGCTATTAGTATGGCAGCAAGTTCATCCAGTTGTTCTATCTAACTACTATCAACATTATTTTACTATTTTTTAGTTCTTCTTCTTTTGCCCTTTAATTCGTCCAATTTTGAACATAGGCTTCCCCCAGTTTCCTCCATTCGCTTCTGTTTAGTGCTTTCTGTTTCCAGTGCGTTCCTTCTATCTTTTTAATGTCGTCTCCCCATCTCGTCTGGGGTCGTCCTCTTGCTCTCTTTCCTGTCCATGGTCTCCATTGTTGTATCGTGCTATTCCACCTATTGTCCGTTTGTCTAGCGTTATGACCTGCGAAGCTCCATTTTAGCCTGGCTATATGTTGGCCTGCGTCTTTGACTTGTGTTCTATTTCTGACCCAGTTGTTTTGCTTTTTGTCTGTCAATTTTACTCCTAACATTGCTCTCTCCATGGCTCTTTGTGTCTTCATTATTTTATCCATGTTTGTCTTGGTCAAGGTCCATGTTTGGCATGCGTATGTGAGAATTGGGAGTATGCACTGGTCAAACACTCTTGTTTTTAAGTATTGTTGTATTTTTTTATTCTTTAGGACCCATTTTAATTTTCCAAATCCTGCCCAGGCCAATCTGACCCTTCTTTTTACCTCCGCTGTTTGGTTTTCCTTATTTATTTTTATCATCTGTCCCAAATATATATAATCATTAACCGCTTCTATTGTGGTGTCGTTTAGTATTACGTTTCTATTGTCTTGTTTTTGTTTTGGCAAAATTCATTTTTAGACCTATTTGTTCGGATTCATTTGCTAGTTCGGTTAGCATGGTTTGTAATTCTTCAAAACTTGACGCTATGACTACTACATAGTCTGCATATCTTAGGTGGTTTAGTTTCTTTCCATTTAGGTTTATTCCCATGTTTGTCCATTCCATTGTTTTGAAAACATCTTCCAGTGCTAATTTAAATAAATGAAAGAAGTGAAAGAAGTATATTAAAGTGTGTAAATGTATTTTAATTTCCTTAGCTAAGCGCTTTCGACATAAAAGTCATCTTCAGAGCTAATGGTCAATATATAAAAAGTACCGGCTACTTAGGATTGTATTTTCTTGCATCGCATTAAGAAATTTTGTAATTCTGGTCAACTGTACAACTCTGGCTGATGAAAGCTAGTTTTAATTTTTCTATAATAAAACAATAAGAACAACCACTGGGACGATACATACATATAAAAATTTTTCATGGTACAGGTTTTACCCAACCATTTTGAAGTGATATGAGCTGGCGACTGACCCAGTGGTTGTTCTTATTGTTTTACCATAGAAAAATTAAAAATTAAAACTAGCTTTCATCAGCCAGAGTTGTACAGTTGACCAGAATTACAAAATTTCTTAATGCGATGTAAGAAAATACAATCCTAAGTAGCCGGTACTTTTTATATATTGACCATTAGCTCTGAAGATGACTTTTATGTCGAAAGCGCTTAGCTAAGGAAATTAAAATACATTTACACACTTTAATATACTTCTTTCACTTCTTTCATTCATTTCAAGTGTGTACAAAACCTATCAGTCTTTCAACTAATGTAAATAGTTTAGGAGAAATAACATCTCCCTGTCGCACTCCTCTGTTAATTGGTATGGGTTTTGTGGTTTCTTCCAATTGTACTGTCATTGTTGCTTTCCTGTATATATTATGTATTAGCATTCTGTATCTGGAATCTATTCTACAGTTGTTTATAGCTTTTTCTATTGCCCACATTTCCACGCTGTCAAATGCTTTTTCGTAGTCAACGAACGCTAAGTGCAGATCTATATGGTATTCGTTAGCTCTTTCTATTAGTGTCCTAATTGTTAGAAGATGGTCAGTGGTGCTATATCCCTTTCGGAATCCTGCCTGCTCTACTGGTTGATACGAGTCCAATTTGTGTGTTAGCCTGTTGTTGATAATCCTCATGAATAGTTTATACGTTTGCGACAGCATTGAGATGAGTCTGTAATTTTTTATGTCCTTTCTGTCGCCTTTCTTAAATAGCAGGATTGTAAGACTTTCGTTCCATTCGTCGGGTATTTCTCCTTTATGTAGACACTGATTAAACAGATTTCTTAACGTTTGTAAGATTTCTTCTTTCCCTTCTTTCAACATTTCAGCAAGGATTCCATCTGGTCCTGGTGCTTTGTTGTTCTTTAATTGTGATAGTGCTGCTTCTATTTCATAATTTTCTATTTTTGGTAATGTTTCTGAGTTTACATTCGTGATTGTTTTCTTGATATATTCCTGAGTGTTGAAGTTTGCGTCTTTCTTTGAGGTGTATAGTTCTTTATAAAACCTTTCTACTTCTTCTGATATCTTATCTTTTCTCCTCTCTTCCCGTCCTGTTTCATCCTTTATTGAAATGAGTAGTGGTTTCCCTAAATTTGGTCGTAAGCATTTTAGGCCCTTATTTCTCTCAATTACTTTCTCGATTTCATTTTCAGTGTGTTTTCTTAGATCCTCTCTGGTTTTTCTCCTAATAAGTTTGTTCAGTTCTACGTATTCTACTGTGGTTCTTTTGTGTTCGCTTATTAGTTTTCGTCTACTTTCCATTAATTTAACTGTCCCGCTACTTAATCTATTTTCTTTTGTTGTTAGTTTTTTGGCAGTTTTCATTACCGCTTCCAAGAGTTTTTCTTTCATTTCTTCATTAATCTTATTAATTTCTGACTCTTCCTTTGCTACTTGTTGTTTATAGTTTTCCCTTAAAGTCTGTCTATATTCTTCTGCGTTTTGTCTTATCCTGCTATGGTCAATAGCCGTTGGTTTTCTTCTAGATTTCTGCGTCTCTAGTTTGCTTATTTCTATTTTGGCTCGTAGTATGCGGTGGTCGCTGCCAGTTGAGAATTTATTAAGTGCAGTTACGTCTTCGAAGATTTGTTTATTTTGGCAGAGGAAGTAGTCTATTTCATTTTTTATCACCCCATTTGGAGAGACCCATGTCCATTTTCGGTTTGGCTTCTTATTAAGTTACCATACTCAACCAATTTTTTAGTTACCAATACCTACTTAATTTTTTTTTGTAATTCGGTATATTAAAGATTTTGCAAGAACCTCCGCCATTTTTTTAATACTATGCATGTGTTCATAATTTTCTTGAAAAGAAAAAGTTTATTTTATTCGGGGCAGTATTTTATTCTACAGCAGTGTGAAGAATAATCATTCCGTACTTGATTTAAAAACAAAGGAGAATAGGCAACGGTATGACATACCGCATAGGGCATAGAGTCTCCGTTCTGAAACATCCACGTCAGTAGTTCAGGGTTAAACGGAAAACTTTTAATTTGGTATTTTTTTTGTAATTTAGGATAGTTATTGAAGGTTTTCACCTCCGATTTCGTTTAGCCTCCATCGATTTTTATGAAAATTGGTGAGTAGTTAGAGGATACCTCAAGAGTCATGGTGCCAACTTGCGCTTCTACCCCGGGAAGGATGCCACCCCTTCTCGGGGGTGAAAATTATTTTATTTAAAATATCACCATAAATAGAGGGATAAATTATTCTTAGCAAAATTTGTTATATAAAGTTATTCGAATAAATTAATACTTTTTGAATTATTAAAGATCAAAGATTAATTTTTCATGATTCATGTTTTACCTAAATCGAGTAAAGTATATTATTCTGAAAAGTATGTACTATAATTATACTGAAAAGTATATCATTCATTCTTAACGATAAAATCATTAGTTTTCGAGATATTTGAAGTTTAAAATTAAGCGGCACAATACATTAATCAAAATGTCTGTGCCGTTACATGTTTAACTTCAAATATCTCGAAAACTAATGACTTTATCACTACGAATGAAGAGTATATTATTATTTAAATAGAGAATATTGGAGAATCGAAAAATTGCGCTAAAATGGCAATTCCGCCAGTGGCGTAGAATTTGGGAAGGGCCAACCATTCACTGTCCCCTGTCGTAACTGGTAGTAGCCAGAAACCTTTATTTATCATAATTTAGTAGGGTGTACGTACAGCGAAAAAAGAAAGATGGCCTTCTTAAAGACATAAATGGAAAAATTATTATAGAAGTCAAAGAGAAATTAAAAAAGTGGAAGGCGTACATAACAGATCTGTTTGAGGATAATAGACAAGAACCGGAAGAAATCGATAGCGAAACGGGACCAGAGATCATAATGGAGGAAATCGAACAAGCCATACGAAACGCAAAAAACGGAAAAACTGTAGGTCCAGACAAATACCTGCAGAATTACTGAAATGTCTAGACGATGAAACTCTTCCTGTACTACTGGATCTGTTTAATGAAGTATATAAAACCGGAAAAATACCTCAGGAATGGTTGGTGTCCACCTTTGTAACAATACCTAAAACAATATATGCCAAAGATTGTTCAGACTATAGGACAATATCACTAATAAGCCATACCCTCAAAATATTTCTAAAGGTGATTCATGGAAGATTATACAGAAAGCTAGAAAATGATATGGATGATACCCAATTTGGGTTCCGCAAAGGACTTGGAACAAGAGAGGCATTGTTTGCATTTAATGTCCTCTCTCAAAGATGCTTAGATATGAACCTGGATATTTATTCCTGTTTCATCGACTTCGAAAAAGCGTTCGACAGAGTCCGACATGAAAAACTAATAGAATTATTGAAAAACAGAGATATAGACAGACGAGACTTACGAATTATCATCAATCTGTATTGGAATCAAAAGGCCAATATAAAGATAGACGAACAAGAGTCCGAGAATATTGATATAAAGAGAGGGGTAAGACAGGGTTGTGTACTGTCGCCGCTACTGTTTAACGTGTACAGTGAAGCCATATTTCAGGAAGCGATAGCGGAACTAAGTGATGGAATCTCTATAAACGGAAGAACAGTAAATAACATAAGATTCGCTGATGACACCGTTATAACGGCAGACACCCTTGAGTCGCTACAAGAATTGTTAAATAGAATTAACGATTATTGCATTCGATATGGACTCAAAATAAACAAGAAAAAAACTAAATTTATGATTGTCTCAAAAACACAACATGGAAATGAAAGGTTAATACTAGAGCAAACCCAAATAGAAAAAGTAAAGACATACAAATATCTGGGAACCTGGGTTGATGACAAAAATGACCAAAGCAAAGAAATTAAAGTCCGAATTGAAACTGCAAGGCAAGCATTTATAAAAATGAAGACACTGCTTACAAACAAAGACCTTCAGTTGCCTCTCAGATTGAGGGCTCTAAGATGCTACATATTTTCTATATTACTATATGGAATGGAAGCTTGGACATTGAAAAGGCAACATATAAGAAAAATAGTAGCGTTCGAAATGTGGTGTTACAGAAGAATGTTGAAAATTCAGTGGGTTCAAAGGATTACCAATGTTAAAGTGCTACGACGTTTAAATAAGGAGTTAGAAATTATGAACAGTATAAAAACAAGAAAACTAGAATATTTGGGTCACATTACCAGTGGAGAGAAATATGAGCTGCTGAGAGTTATGAGTTATTATGCAAGGAAGGATCCAAGGAAAAAGAAGCATAGGAAGAAGACGCATCTCCTGGCTGAGGAACCTTAGAGAATGGTTTAACTGTAGTTCATTACAACTGTTCAGAGCAGCAGCCAACAAAGTGACCATAGCCATTATGATATCCAACCTCCGCTAGGAGATGGAACTTTAAGAAGAAGGGTGTACGTACAGTACCTACACTTTCCGCTAAGTATGACAAGAATATGTCAAATAGTTTTAAAGTACTGGGTACAAATAGTTTTTAATTTTTAAATAAAACACCCTGTAACTCAGTAAGGAGTCACATTTTATATAAGTGATTTGAGTTAAGAGGACACAGTAGCGATCAACAGGTAGCAACAAACGCGGTCCAAGATTGCGAAAGTTCTGCGAACTTTCAAAAGTGAGGCAACAGTGCGTCGGTAATTCGACACTGACAGTGACGTTTATACTATCAAAAACAATAATTTTTATAAACATAGGCGCGAAATGTTGCCAAGTCAGTGACGTTCGATTTCTTGTTATAAAAAAATCGATTTTTAGTAGTTCCAATGTGACACAAAATCTAGGCACTGGATAAAAAAGTTTATTTGAAGAAAGTGTATTTTTTTGTCTTTCTTAATGGCGGTACAGGCTCCTTTTTTCAATATTTTATTTAGCTATAGAGTAATTTCCACATACTAACATATTTCTGAAATTGGGCTCTGTGTACCGTCATTCTTTATTATATTACGAATATGTGTGCCAAATATCTCGACAAAATATTCAAAATTAGAGCCGCAATCTTGGAACGCGTTTGTTGCTACCTGTTGATCGCTACTGTTTGCTCTTAAATTTTAATATTTTGAGGTCTACAATCTACAACTTAAGAGATTGAACATTCTTAGTGAATCACCCTGTATACTGTAGATACGACGATATATTTTGAAAACGTTTAATAATATTATCTTTACGTTCGGCGTTCTTCTGAAGAATATCATTTTAATCATTAATTAAATGTTTTGAAACAATTAATAAAACTGTCAACAACAGTTCAATCACTAAATATTCTATAACATGCTGTCACTGCGTCCTACTAAATATTTTATAGTATTCGAAATTATCGTGGCATTTTGACGAATAGTTAATTAATACCGCAGCTACTTCTGAAACAAGAAATTTACATTATTTCTATGTTTGATTAATAAAATATTTTTATTCTCACATAAATATGAATAACTTATATTTCTTTGTAGAGTTGACTTTTTGCTTGCTGTTTACTTTACCTAGCCCGAATCTTATAAATTTTAACAAAAAATTCTCTGTAGACTATAGATTATAGATCAACGGTAGATAATCAAATATACAGATCAAATCAAAGAGGATTATGTATATCAATTAATGTAATCATCTGCAGTTCACCAACCGAAGAAGTCGAAGAGATAACAGCAGGCTCCAAATTTCTTGGATTCGGGATGTCATAAAAAACAAATTTTTAGAAGATTTTAAGCAGCCAAATCCTGTTGTAAAGCTAGAACTTCGCAGTATTCCCCCTTTTCATTCTTTGAGCGCTTGCCAGGGCGTTTTGACACTCTAAATATCGATATTGGTAGCCAATTACATTAAGTTGGAGTAGGTTTTCCAAATATCACACATATTCCACAACCATTTTCAATTTGTTATTATGTACTCCAACTCCAAAAAACTTTACATCGACCTACTAAAATGAAAAAAATTACAATTGCCCATGAGAACATTTCTACTAAAATTTCAACTGAAAAAATATCGCAAGCTTCTCTCGAAATCACGAGAGAATCACTCCCTGTTCATCCGTGAAAAGAGGTATTGAGGAAAGGTTTTCTCCCCCCCATCGAAAATATTAATGCAAAATCAAAACCCAACAGCTTAAAAGACCCGATGGCGCGTTCAATATGAAGAGTTCAAGAACCTATTTGTTTTGACTTTAATTAATTAATAATTAAAAAATTACATTTTTTTATAAATTCTACTAGATACATAAAATTTTTTCAGCCCGGCAGATATTAATTTAGAGTTTTTGGATCATTCGAAACAAAAAAGGTCTTTTGTAATTAAAGTTGATCGTTTTCGAATTATAAACAAAATAAAATAATAAAAAAATATAAAATTTTTTTTTAAGAAACGCTTTTCTTTAGTTACGAGTGACTAAAATTAAAAATAGTATAAAAAAAATCAACCAAAAAGCAAAAAATAAAAGAAATTGAAAAAATCTAACACATTCGTCAAAGAAAAGCGTGGCGCGTCTTCATCGAATAAACGGTTTTCGCCCCACCCTTTTCTTTAACGAATGTGTTAGATTTTGCAATTTTTTTTATTTTTTGCTTTTTGGTTGATTTTTTTTACACTTTTTTTAATTTTAGTCACTCGTAACTAAAGAAAAGCGTTTCTTAAATTTTTTTTTTTATATTTTTTTATTTTTTACTTTCTAGTCTTACACTTTTCACACATTAAAATATATCGTCATGTTTATTAAAATATGTATAAAACATATGATGAAACTATATGTACTAACATGAAAAGTAGTCGGAATCGGCAAAAAATTTGAAACTTTATTGTTTATTTATGAAGTATAGCGTAAACAATTAACGTAAAAAGTGAAATTATGTATAGTTCATATCATTACCTATAATCCGTAAAAGTTTCAAGTTTTTACATTGTAAAAAACGAGAGAATTTTAGCATTTTCCATTAAAATCTTTTTTTTTTATTTAAACAATTAACAAACATAGAAACAATTTTTTTATTGACTATTCGTGAATTGTTCCCTTGAATGCATATGTCTGCAAATTTTCATTAATTGGCATTGGAGAAAAGGCAGTTAAATTAACGTCTAAAGATTTGACGCAAACTATTGAATAAAAAAAAGCGTTTAAAAAAAAAATGACGATTTTCAAGGCTCAAAAACATAAGTAAAAAATATCATTTTTGATATTACGAAGTACCTAAATTCAAGTTCAAACCTTATTCTATTAGTTCTTGAAAAATATTTTGGGCTAATTTCTTAAAGTAACGTTTTAGTTGTTATTGCCCGTTTTCCATAAGGAACCTTGCTCATTAACAATTGAAGACACAAGTGCATGAAGGATCTATGTGAAAAATTTTTCAAAATATGTTTTTTATGTTAAAAGTAAGTTGTTCAAACCTAGAAATCTTTCCAACAAGTCAAACACATCCTCAAATTAATATTTTCTAACTTACTAGAGCGTAAAGGATCTATGTACATAGTAAATTTTAAAATCTAAGTGCATAAAGGATCTATGTACACTGTACACTTTTTATATATAAAAAATATATAATAAATGTTTTTTAAATATCGTTAATAAATATATTAGTTTTAGAACTACGTATCCTATAAATTTAGTCTACTTAGATCTTATAGTAAAAAAGTTCTAGTATAAAAACTTTGACTTCATTTATCTCAATAACTTGAAAATGTCACACAGACCCTTCATGCACTTGTGTCTTCAATTATAAAAATATATTTTAGAATAAAACATGGCAAAAATTCTTATCGTGACCTGATAGAAGAAGGTTTGAACTCGTATTTAGGTACTTGATTACAAAAATAATTTTTTACTTGTGTTTTTGAACATTGAAAATCGTCATTTTTCGTTCTTTTTTCAGTTTTAAAATTGTTTATAAGTCGAAAACGATCAACTTACTTATAGAGAAAAATTACTAAAGACCTTTTTTGTTTCGAATGATCCAAAAAATCTAAAATATCTGCCCGGGCCGAAAAAAATTTAGTAGAATTTATAAAAAAGAAAATTTATTTTTTAATTATTATTTATAGTCTAGACAAAATTATATCGCTACGACAAAAACTCCTGGACGCATATTTACAAATGCTCCTATACTACGGCACCAGAGTGCTGAAATCGATTAGCCTTTGATATACACTATTACGCTACAAACCCTCATTGATTTAGGCACCTATTAAATCATAAGACATCTATTAAATTATGGTGCCTAAGTTTTTATTGCAATTAATATTATTGTAAGTATTGTATATTTCAATTTATTGTATTCAAATAGAAATGTCGAAACTGCAATAAACCTAGCATACTTAAGAATGTGTTTTTTGGCCCTTACCCGAGAAACAAATAAAACAAAAATTAAAAAAAAAACGCCAATGAATAAAAAAAATAAATATTTTTTATTTTTATTTATATATAAGTAGGTACAGATATAATTACTCGTATACAGTGCGTCCAGAAAGTATCGAATAAATTCATTATTTGCTAAATAAACAACATTATTAGAAATTACCGAAACAGATCGATTTTAATTTATGATTTTTTGGCATATATATCATACTAGTGACGTCATCCGTCTGGACGTGATGACGTAATCGATGATTTTTTCAATATGAATAGGGGTTGTGTGATAGCTCATTTGAAAGGCAAGTCAATTCTCTATTTATAGTAATATAAACATTAACATAATTATTTAGACAGGGTGTCCAAAAGGACTTTGCGTAGTTTATTTAATTCAAAATATATTTTACTGCTGTCAGAAAACAGAAATAAAATTATTATTTCAAGTAGAATCATTACTTTTTGCTTAAATTCAATGTTAAAGCTGCTACCCACCTGCCTCTTGACAGTTTGAACATTTAATTTAAGCGAGAAGCAATGTTTATTTGTCAAATAAAAATTTGGACGGGGTCGAGTTCGCTCCCAATGGTAAGAATTTTACCTGAACTAAAAAAGGTAGAGTCCGAATTGGCTCCCATAGACAAAATTTATTTTACCTAAACATGTCGAAAATATCACCCAGCGTTGTCACTTCTTTCAAATTTTCTCTTTTTGTTAGAAACAGGTACCTTCCTAGAAATATCTGTGGGAAAGGAGGAAGACCTAACCCTTCGGTCCTAACTTAACTTTCGGGTATTAGAGTGTAGAGCGCAAACCGGCCGATTTCAGGTAAGAGCGCAAAACGGTCGAGCGCATACCGGCCGACACCGATAATTTGTGTTAAATTTGCCACATATGCCAATGTTGAACTAAAACAAACTCTAAAAGTATTTGTCTAAAAGTATAATTTTCCTATAAAAAGTCTATATCACTATGTAAATTTCCTAAGCAGTATAAATATTACACGATTTGGCAACAATGTCTAATGTTTCCGCGATTATATGAGAGCCTACCCGTATTCATGCGGGAGCCAATTCGTACCCTTGTAAAATATACCTGAACGAAGCGGAGCGAACTCGACTTCACCCAAAAATTTTATTTCTGTTTTATGACAGCAGTAAAATGTATTTTGAACTAAATAAATTACGCACATTCATCTTTTTGTGTCAATTAATTTAATGTAAAAAAAAATTTGGACACCAAAAGTCGATCTGATTCGGTAATTTCTAATAATGTTGTTTATTTAGCTAATAATGAATTTATCGACACTTTATGACGCACTGTATACGAGTAATTATATCTGTACTATAAATAAATAAAAATAAAAAATATTTATTTCTTTTTTATTCAATGGCGTTTTTTTATAATTTTTGTTTTATTTGTTTCTCGGGTTAGGGTCAAAAAACACATTCTTAAGTATGCTTAGTGTGACCAACTTCAATTCGGTCGAACTCGGAACAAGGCTGTAAAAAATACCTGAAATCCGGGACTTTTCAATGAAAATCGGGCCATTTTTTTAATATTGAATTTCCACCAATCACTATTTTATTGATTATTTAACATTTTTATGTTAACTATGATATTTTTGACGAGATTAAACCACAATTAGTTGTAATGATAATTACATTTTTGTTAGTTTTTGCCGTTTCGACTTCCAATCCGGAAATAGTTCTCAAAAACCACAATTTGAGTTTTCGTAGAACTATAATACCACGATATAAAATGCATGCGATTTGGATATGGTATTAGTATTACACTCTAGAAATTGTACTTTTTTTCGTCCCGCCAATTTAATTTGATGTGAATTCTTAAAAGAATAACATTTTCAAAATTGAATTTCACCAAATCGTTGAAAATTCGGATGACCCGGAAGCCTTGTCCGGGACGCCGGGACACGACTTCGTAATTCGGGCCATGTCCTGGATTTTTCGGACTAGTTGGTCACACTAAATGCTAGGTTTATTGCTGTTTAGACATTTCTATTAAAAATTTCGACATTTCTATAAAAAAATAAAAGTAAAGCAACAAAATGTACTTATGTATGTATACAAATAATATTGTAGTACGTATGTTATGAAATAAGAAAATTATGACTATGAATCTGCAATCAATCACAAACAAGTCTGACTAATTGGCTCTGTCAAAGACATTTTTCAGAAAAGAAAAGACATTTCTATTCCTGTTTTTCAAGCAATAAATTGAAATATAAATATACAATACTAACAATAATATTAATTGCAATAAAAACTTAGACACCATAATTTAATAGATGTCTGATAATTTAATAGGTGCCGAAATCAATGAGGGTTTGAAGCGTAATAGTGTATTTCAAAGGCTAATCGATTTCAGCACTCTGGTGCCGTAGTATAGGAGCATTTGTAAATATGCCTCCTGGACAGGCTCTTCACACTTATCATCTGAAACCTGTACTCTTCCTAATAATAAAAATCACAATTTAATATCCTAATTTGATAATTTAAGTTCTGGATCCGATGGTATCCCAACCATATTTCTAAAATATCCAGAATCAACAAAATATCCTTTACTTGATATATTTAATTGCATATGGATACAACCGCGTTTTCCTTCAATATGGACTAATTCATATACTCATACATAAAGCACTTTTTTCCACCAAAATATATCGTACAGTTACTTTCTGGTTTATTCATTCCATTTCTAATTTTTCTAAGGGCACTCACCCTGCATAATTTCGATACATTTCTCATCAATCAAACCGAGGGAATTTCGAAGAAAGGGGAATCTGCTGTATCAAACAAAAGAATCTTTGCTCTGTCGGATATATGAGAATTACCATAAACATGTGTTCTTTGACTCGTAAACAATTACTTGGTACCAGAGGCGTACACCGAAGTAGCAAGGGGAATTCCCTGAATATAATATAGAGTTTTGATCATTTCGATAATTTAACAAATAATTTTCTATAATTCTCTATAGGAGACATATACAGAACCGAGTCCATTCGCAAGGTTTTCTTTTTATTTTTAACCCTAGAACCACAAAGTGGGGTCGCCGGTGACTCCACCGCACAAATTTTTTTGAGATGTGCGTGATTCTGATAAGCCTAAATGTTGTCCGTCCATCTACCTGTCCATCTACCTTCAATATTTAACATGACTCATAATTATTGTGTGCGATGACTGTTTTTATGAAAGTTCACATTTAAGGCAAGCGTCCACAGACCCGCATCGTACGCATCGGACGCATCGTACGCAACGGATTTTAGTTTGCCTTGTACAGAAACTTATGTAACCGCGTCCACTGATCCGCATCGTACGGATCGCATTATCGATTGTCAAACTAAAATCCGTTGCGTACGATGCGTACGATGCGGGTCTGTGGACGCTTGGCTTTAGTCGTATTTGCCGCACATTTCTGATTGTTAACCCCGTCTGGTCTGAGGATAGAAAGGCAGCCATATTTGAGTTTCCTGTGCACAAAATATGCTCTGCACAAAATATATTATGTGCAGAATATTACTTTAGTATTTGTAAAGATTATAAATTATATGAAATTAAACTATTCAACTCCTAACTTGGTATTTTATTACTTTTGCCATCCTAAAAAATATAGGTCAAATAATGGTCTAAGAGGTCAACGTTTTCGAGAAAGTATTTTAAAACAGCTGATTTTTTAATATATTGTTCCGTATGCTTCCTCGAACACCGTACCGGCCATCTGGCTGCTGATACAGGTTGCTTTCATTACTGCACAGCACACCTGTACAGGTAAATACAAAATCAGGGTGATTGATCAGTGTGATAAAGCTTAGTAGATCCGCTCTAGTAATAGATAACAAAAATTGTAGCCAACTTTGAGCATCACATTACAAAATTAGTTTGAATGTTCGATAACATAGTGGCAGACCAAACTTATGTTTTTTTAAATGGAACAGCCTATATTTTATTTTATATTCGAAATCTTCTTAACTTCCCCATCACAGAAATATAAAGGATTGTTATGTTATACAGGGTATTTACAAAGTTATAACCAAGGTTCTATGAAAATCGTAATAAGTTCAGCTCCCTGTATAAATAAAAATAAGCACAACAGCAATGGTTTATTGGTGCCATATTTTTTTGCCAGGGTGAGTCAAAACGCAAGTGCATTATTTTCTCAGTAATTTTAAATACGACACCCTAATTAATAACTTGCTCTGAAAAATGAAAATATCTCGAAAACTAACAAATTTAGACATAGGGAATATTATACAAAAATTAAAGTACACTAATTGTACTTTTAGATAGTGATATAAAATACAAGGTGTTCCATTTAAAATATCTGAGAAAAAAATGTTTTTTCCTTTTGACTTACCCTGTATTCGATATAAAGAAAATTATTAATATCAACAATTCTTAAAAATTTTCAATCTTTAAAAATTAGCAAGAAGCTAAACTTGTTACGATTTTCATAGAAAATTGGTTATAACTTTGTAAAAGCCCTATATAACATAACAAACCTTTTATTTTTATGATGAGGAAGTTAAGAAGATTTCGAATATAAAATAAAATATAGAGTGATCCATTTAAAACAAAATAAAATAAAAATGTATACCATTTCCTTTCCTAAACAACAAAAGTTTGGTCTGCCACTATGTTATTGAGTACTCTGTAACATTCTAACTAATTTCGTAATGTGAAGCTCAAAGTTGGCTACAATTTTTGTTATTAACTTTTATTGCTGTCTGTTACTATAGCGGATCTGCTGAGCTTTATCACACTAATCAAACACCCTGTGTATTGAATTTAAAATTATTTTAAGACGAAATTTTTTTTTGTAATTACTTTTTTTAACCACAGAAATGTCTGGCAATTATAATTCTTATTCCTAATACAGTGGAACCTCGATTATCCGCCAGGGCACCGGACTACCGGACCAAGGGTATGACGGATAATCGAAAAGACGGTTAACAGAACATTAAAAAAAACTTAATTGATCAAACGACTAAGTGACACAATCAATGTTCGAATTTGAATCAACTGAATTATGGTGACACACAGATATTGACTGTAATAATTTTATTATTTTGCTGTGTGTTTTATTTTCGGCTTACGATTCTAAAAATATATCTCAAAAAGCACGGTAGATATCATTTATCATTTTACCTATTTAAACTGAAATTTAATCCAGAGCCCTGAATAAGGACAAAAATTAGTCACATAAAAAAATGCGGGGGTGGCATAACTGCACGTGTACATTTCAGCGAATTTCGTTTGGCTTATCGCTTATCGCAATGCTTAAACAAAATGAATTGATGACTAAATTTTTACTTATGTAGTCAATATAACTTATGTATGGACCCTGACGGTTAACAGAGGTAACGGTTAATAAGAGAGACGGATAATCGAGGTTCCACTGTAATGTTAAAAAAGTAATGACAAAAAAATTTCTTGTTTTAAAATAATTTTAAATTCGATATATTTACCTGTACAGGTGTGCTGTGCAGATGGCCGGTACGGTGTTCGAGGAAGCATAGAGAATAATATATTAAAGAACCAGTTGTCTTAAAATACTTTTTTTTTTCGACGTTGGTCTTGGTTCATAAGTGCTTTTATATTTTGACTCACTCTGTAGTAGAACAATACAATATCTGATTAGAAATCGAATCATTTCGACCATATCTTGTGAACATTTTTCCACTAACTTCACCTTGTGTTTCTAGGGTATTATCATTAAATTAAGATATATTCTTCTTATTGTGCCGTCTTTTAACGAAGGTTGGCGATCACTTCTTTAAACGCTTCTCTATCTTTTGCAACGTGTAATATCTTTTCAACATTGACATTGGTCCAATCTCCGATATTCCTCAGCCAAGATTTCTTGTTCCTTCCCAAGCCTTTTCTTCCCTATAATACTCTTCCTTGCATGATAAAGTGTAGCAGAGAGTATTTTATCTCAATAAATTCTCAACCTCAAGATTAAAAAGTATTCATTATCCAAACCTTAAAGCAGGCCGCGCACTGAATCGACATAGAACAATCGGCTCGGCTAAGAGCAATCGGCAGATTTTGCTATACATGGAAATAAATGAGCCACCGCGCACCGCCTAAGAATGTTCGGCAGTCGACACCCTTAATACCATTGCAATTTTTATAAATAGATAATTTTAATAGATCTATACAGAAAAAAAAGTAGAATTAAAGAATTACAAAAACATGTATTTACCCAAAATTACGAATTTACATATATGTACAAATACTTACGCGATGTATAGCACTCGCTCCGCTGTAGCTCGTGCTCTAAACATCGCGTGCGTTCGCAAAAAGCATACTTCACGAACTGTTTCATTAATAACTATTCTGCGAGGCATTGCATACCGCATGCCATTAGTTAAGGGTTAAAACGCAAACGGTGAATTTTTACATCTCGAGTTTTAATATCAATATTAGGGTCAAATACGAACGCCATAGAAAAACTACCAATACATCAACTAAACTACAATATTCGGATCCAGATAATTCCCGCATGGCTCCCGGCGAAATATCATTATCTATTCCCCCTTGTATCGCATCAGCTGAGCACCACCATGAACATTGAACTTGCCAGTGATGAATTCTCCCGTTGAATGTGTGAAATAGTAAATTATGTCGAGAATGGGTTTGTTTTAAAACGTATCAAATTACCACTCGTAGTTAGAGCCTAGAGGTCTTTGTACAAGTAATGCTAGGTCGTGCATGTGTTTCTGAACTTTTACGTGGTTTTGTTAAAAGGGCGTTTAAAATAAAGCTTTCTTCTTCGCTTACTATCGATTATAGCCTGATTCTTATTACTTTGAAATACATGATTTTTAGGGTGGCCCTTAACATATGTGAGAAAATTTAAATTTTGAAATTTCACCCTCTCACTTCCCAAAAGTGTTCCATTATACTTCAAACTTAAACGTGCGAAATTTCATGAAAATCGGTGAATATTTAGAGGTGGCCCCGGGTCTGGAAGTTTCGTATATTCGTTATTCATGTTAGTATATTGCCATTATAAAATAATGGGATATATAAAATAATTTTAATAATTTATTAATAAAAATAAATAATTTCTATTATCTTTAACACCTATAAGAAAGATTCACTACAGTTATTACTTCTTATGCTGTTTTGTTTTCAAGATTTCGCTTTTTATAGAGCCCGGAAACATTTTTCGATGCTCCGCGACTACTTGCAAGAGGTATTGTAACTGTTCTCCCTTATTAGTGAGTTTTTGTTAAGGTCTTCAATTAGTGCAACTCCTCTTTCTGTCCTATTATTTGTCGTCACGAAATTCTTCACCATCTTTTAAGCTGTCTTGAAACTTTCATCATCTTTCCATTGAACCGGATCTCTTTTTAAAAAGTCATCAGGAAGTCCAAGCATGTTGAAAAATTGTTTGGAGTTTACAGTAAAAACTTTCAGACCTTTGCTCTCCAAAAATGCACAAGATTTCATATCAGTAGGACGTTTTAGAGGGTGTTCAGCAGCTTCATTCTCCATAGCTGCAACCATTAATCTTTTGGATTCTGGAAGTATCCTGGAATCAAAAAGACTCATCGGAAAGAGATGTTCAGATAGATATCATAAGTGTTTTTGAAGTTTTTGGCTCGTTACGATGGCACTTCTTTCGTTAAGGAGCTGTTTCCTAAGTCGAAATCATTGAATGGCGCTTCAATAGCTAATGGTGCTTGTATCTAGTCCCTCAAGTATACTCTGACTGCGAAGAGCGCTGATTTACAATTCCCTTCGGCTCCGAAACTGTGATTAATTGGCTGTGAAGCAACCACATCTTTATAGCATAGATAATTTTAGACCTCCATCTCGCCTCTGCATGGCTCCAGGATAATAGAAACGAACCAGTTGGAAGCCAGTTCAAAAGTACTTTTATCTATAATTGAACAGCTGTCTTGAATCCTTCGAAAATACTTATTTGGAGGCTAGATGATTTACTACTCATTACCTCATCAAACACAGATCTAACTATAAGTTCCGAAATGTGGTGGCGGCAGGCTAAAAAAAGTAAGTCCTTTCTGGAGTTATGCTGAAGAATGGTACATGTTCCAGACTTCGGCCCTGAGTCGTATGCAATATTATCGAAACATAGAGCTGCGACTTCATGAACAATACCCCATTCCTACAAACATTCCAAAATGGCATTTGCCTGAGCAATTCCCGTTCCATTGTGTAATTTTGGAACACCCAGCAGCTGTTCATATCCACGATTGACATTTGACACAACAACAGAAAGGCGATCCACATGTTTCTTGGAAGTTAAGTCCTCCATTAGCTTACCGTCCAAATGAACAATAACAGGTCCAGAAATTAAAAAGTCTTTTTTTAATTTTCTTGCAATCTTGAATCGAGTTATCTCTCTCTCGCGCTGAATATAGTTGCGATTGATGACTAACGAGCTTACATCATGACCAAGACTGGATACTACATCACTAATAATTAATGTGGCTGTCTTGTACGATACCTGGGTTCTATCGAGGGAAGTCGAAAGTTCAGAAGTCATGATTTTGATTCGTGCTCTTTTAGGTAAGGTTTCACCTTCAGAAGTCGCAGCCGCCCCAACGTTAGCATCATCATTGTTGTCCAAGTCCATTTAACCTTCACCAATTTTAATATTCTTTATTCCTGTGCTTAATTGTAACTGATAGACGATTAATTATTAATATCTTTTATATTATTGGCAGAAATTCGTAGTACATGACTAATTTCAATTGCATGGGGTCTCAGGGGCCCGGGGCTACCTTTAAATATTTTCAGATTTCAATAAAAATTTATATTTTTAAGTTTCTCCATAATTGGAACAATTTTAGGGGGTGAGAGGTCCCAATCGTTAAATTTCATTTTTAAGGGCCACCCTAAGTTTTTGTTTTTTTAAATATAGGTATTAGGTTAAAAATTGAGATAGAAGGTGATTTACATAGAATGGACTGACGGATTCCACCGTTACTTCCTCAGGTTCTTTACGATGTTCCATACATTCTAATAAAGATAAAAGTCTTTATTTTGAAAGACAGATAAATTTTTTGCAAAATTAACACGTAAATCGAGTAATTCCAGTATACGCTTTTCCACCAAGCACGAAATAAAGTTTTCTCGGTTTGGTTAACGTCTTCTCTAAAGCCCTCCAAGTTTTTCATCGATTGTCAGCTTTTGATAAACTGGATAGCATTTTTGACAGTTTGGGTTGAGCTTCTCAAAAATGTCTCTAATTAGAGCGAGGTTTTAAATCGGTTTTCGCTCTTCTGTGGTAAATCACCGTATCATGAAAACGAACGTTTTCTTCTTTTTTAAGTTCCATCTTCTATCAAAGGTTCATTTACTTACTTATTTACTCCGTGGCGTTACAACCCTTCGTGAGTTTTAGCCGACTTAGAAACATGCCTTCATTCCTCTGTCTTGAGCAACCTCTATCCAATTCTCCAGGCCCATAGATTTAAGGTCTCCTTATCTCGCCACCGGAGTAGAGTCACAGTATGTAGAGTCATCCACGTGGTCTTCTTCGAGTTGGAATTTCTTCCCATATAATAACCACCTTACTATTCTTTCGTCGGAATGTCTTCTGAGGTGCCCTGCCTATACTAACTTTATTTCTTTTATTATGAGCTCTTATGAATTCTTTGAGCTCTTTGTTAGTTCTTATCTTATATTGTCCTGCTGCTTATCAAGCACAGACCCAAATGTATGTGTTCCTTAGGATTTTTCTTTCCCAAACACTTATAATTGTTTTATATCATTTTATCTTTATATGTCTTGTTAGTTTATTTAGATTTAGATTTTATAAGGTTCTAAAGGGCATAAACACATCTATTGCTGGCTTGTAACCTATTGTTTATTTCTTGGGATCCGTTATTTTGTCTTCAGTTATTGTTCCAAGATACTTAAATTATCTGACGCGCTCAAAGTTAGTCATTGATGGTGATGTTCTGACAGATTCTATCGCTGTTTTGGTTGTTGCTGGCTCATATACATATTATATTTAGTTTATTTTCATATGTTAGGAGCCCCACCTTCTCTACTTTCTTCGCGAACCTGACCAAAGTCTCCTCCATCCTTAACCTAGTGTTTCCTATTAGATCGATCTTCTTATTTAAGTGCCCTGTCCCTTACGAACGTTGGGTATTAACATGGCAATACTGATCTTGCTTAGGACACTTCTGTATAGGTTGATCGATGTGAGCCCGAACCACTTCCGCAGATTTTGGAGCCACCAGTGTCTTCTCCTGCCTGGCCAACGCTTACGCAGTAGACGGACTTATCGTTTGTCAATATGTGGCATAGATATTTAAGTTTTCTTTGTTTAATTGTGCTCACGATTTCTTTCTCTTTTGCGATTCTGTGGATTACCTCTATGTTGGTGACATATTCGGTCCAGGATATACAAAGAATGCGTCAGTACACTCACATTTCGAATTCTTCTAGTTTTTTAATGAGCGTCTCTGTCATCCTCCAGGCCTCTACACCATAATAGTAAGATCGGAAAAATGTAGCATTTAACAGACGTAGTTTTAGGGGAAGAGACCAAAACATTAGATCGATACTGTCTGCAAATGCCAACTTTAAGTTTGGTCCATCTCAATGAAATACAGCAGTCGGTTTTTCGATTCTTGCACTTCTGATTATGTGTTCCAGAGCTAAGTTAAAGAGTTGTGGTGAAAGTGCATCTCCCTGTGTAGGTCCATTGTTTATTTCAAATATCGAAGGTTCATTGCTTCCTAGAAATCATTGGCTACATAGCGTATTATAAATAGTTGAGAATGAGACGTTTTGCTTGGTAAGCCGCTTTTAAATAGAAAAGACCCTAATAAAGCTATCACTTCAGTTGCATATTTATATTTCTCGTGTATCTCTCGATCGAGAATAATTGCTCTATACAGTGTGTCAATTTTAAAACTTACAATGGCTATATCTCACGAACAAAAGCTGATATCGAAAAATGCTTGAAACCGTTTCTAGGATTTTAAGGGGGAACTAAAATGACATGAAAGAGAACTCAGCCCCATCAACCCCCTAAGCCCCACCCATCACAACCAAAAAAGTTTAAATTGCAAACCCCTACTTGTGATACATCATTGAAAAGGCTATAAAAAATGCTATTCAATGGTATAAATAATAATTATACAGGGTGAAGCAATAATTGTGAAACTTTGGCTTAAATGAAAAATTTAATAAGGTTTTGTTGAATTACAAATTTATTAAAAATGTCAATTAAGTAAATATTTTTTGTGAATTCCGTTGTTTGGTAAACAATAATACAGCCTATTTTCAAATTCTGCACGAAATTTAGCAAATGTTCTAGTAATAGTGCGACATGCTTGAGTAATTCTTTCTCGCAATCCCCCAAGCGAAGCAATTTGAGTTTTATAAACAACTGATTTAGGGTAACCCCATAGAAAAAAGTATTATACTATCCTACTATAAAAAGTACTATCCAATGGTATAAATAATAATTATACATGGTGTTAATATCAGCTGGCTTACTATGACTTTTGTATTTGTAATGCTATCTCCCGGACTATTATTTTAAATGGTAAGTGTCCGCTCGTACTTTTTTTGTTAATTAAAACTTAATTTGCCATTTTTGCCTTAAATCAGTTGTTTATAAAACCTAACTTGCGTCACTTGGGAAATTGAGAGAAATAATTACTCAAGCATGTCGCCCTATTACTAGAAAAACATTTGTTAAATTTCGTGCAAAATTTGAAAATAGAATGTATTATTGTTTACAAAATAACGGAATCCACTTTTGAACATTTACTTAATTGACATTTTTATCAAATTTGTAGTTCAACAAAACCTCATTAAATTTTTCATTTAAGCCAAAGTTTCACAATTATTGCTTCACCCTGTATAATTATTATTTATACCATTGGATAGCATTTTTTATAGCCTTTTCAATGATGTATCACAAGTAGGAGTTTGCAATTTAAACTTTTTTGGTTGTGGTGGGTGGGGCCTAGGGGGTTGATGGGGGTGAGTTCTCTTTCATGTCATTTTAGTTCCCCCTTACTCTCCTAGAAACGGTTTCAAGCATTTTTTGTTTTCAGCTTTTGTTCGTGAGATATAGCCATTGTAAGTTTTAAAATTGACACTGTATAAAACGAACATACATTTCGAACGAACAATTCCAAAATATCTAGAATATATTTCATATTTTGTACTGTTCTGATCTGGGAAGAACTCCTTTGGAGTATCAATCGAAGGCCAACTGATCCAGTAGTTCAAGCTGGGGGTATAGATCTGGTAAGAGCTCTCTTCCGGGTCTCGGAGTATTGATCTAAGGCCAAACTGTATTGTATTTTTATTTTATTGAATAATCCATAGTTAAATGTTGAATTGGTTGCAAATGTGAGTCCATGTTAAATGAAGTATAAAAAGACGTACTCACAATCATTTATTGTATTACTCCGACGACCGGTGTCGCTATCTACAATATGCACAACATCATCAGGTCCCGGTAACAGTAAACTAAATGATGACGCTACTGTTACCGGGACCTGATGATGCTGTGCATATTGTAGATAGCGAAACCGGTCATCCGAGTAATACAACAAATGATTGTGAGTACGTCTTTTTTTTATTTCATTTAATCGATAGTTACCTATATATACTTATATTTTTTTTTGTTACAGGTAAGGAGTAGTAACAAGAAAATCTCTTATTACGGTAAGAACTTATTAACAGTAAAATCAAATTTTTTAATGAAAATTAAATTCATAAAATTATCCCTGCACTCAAAAAAATTTAGTTCGTAATATTGATTAACAGTGATTATTGAATAGTATTTCGTTGTAACAACAATTTAATTTTTTGTTTCAACGAACTTTTAGACATCGATGAATGTATTTGGTTATTGTCACAATGATTGAATAATAATTGTGACAATAACTAGAGTACATTAATCAATAACACTCAATTTATTCAGCCAATAGGTTAGTTTCGTATATTTAATAAATAATTGTAATTCTGGCAGCAAAACACTTTCTTGATTTCGTAGATGATAAGCAATTACCTTGGTTTATCGTGACAACAGATTTCATTAAAACAAGGTACAAATGTTGTTAATATAGAGTAATATTTGATTATTCCATAGATGTAAACTGATCGTTATGACAACGAATGCATTAATCAGTCTACCACTGCGTTTAATAACCATAATCAATGCGTTCATGGTAACAATAAACGTAGTTGTTTAAACAATAAATGTTTTGTTTGATCATTTGAAATGTAACGGCTTTTCCTTATTGTGATACCCCGAGTTTCTCTGTGTTACCATTGTTTAAAAAAGAATTATTTGCCGAAGTGCCGAATAATTTCATTTCGTTTTCAAGTGTAGTCCGTACTGGAAGGAAGTTTTCGTGTGTCTATTATCATATTCATTTTTTTCGAATCCTGAGAAAACTAATTAGTATTTTTGAAAAATTTAAACGCGGAATAAAATATTACAGTATTATCAAAGGGGTCTGAAGTACCTGAGAACTTCTATAATGATTATTTTAATAAGTCACAGGGGTGAAAAAGAAAAAATTTAGTATGACTTTTAATTTCAAATATACCATTCAAAAGAAACTTTTTGTTTATTCTAAAGGACTTTCAGCTCTCAGTAATAATGTAATCTTTTATTCTGCGTTTAAATTTTTCAAAAACACTTATTAGTTTTCTCAGGATTCAAAAAAAATGAATGCGTTTAAAAAGAATTTGATCGAAACTTTGCACCTGCGCTTTAAAAAAGGATTAAAGTGTTTACATTTTTGGAATCACTATTTCAAACACTTTTAAATGAGCTGTCACATGATGTACTTTCTCATTTAAAAAAATCAGAGTTGTACCTGTCACCTGAAGAGGGATCGCCTAAAGTTCGAAACATTGATGTTATAATATACTTTGATTATTTTAAAAATCGACCTGTCCGAGCGTTTTTCTTATGTGCTAAAAATAAATAAGTTAATAAGGGGCGGGGGTAACACTTATTCCAGCGCACTGTGTAAGTGAAATCCTATGAGAAATCACACAGTGTAAAGTCCATTAGGTTTAGGACAAAAAACGGGGATTTGCAAAATTATTATTAATCAATAATTAATATCATACATTGAGCTAATGCATTCAGTAATTATTAAAATAAAATACGTTCATAGTAGGAATGAACGAAACTGATTGTAGGGATGAATAGAATTGCTTGTAAGAATAACCGTATTTATTGTGGGAATGAACGGAATTAATTGTAAAAATAAACGGAAATAATATTGTAGAAATAAACGAAATTTATTTCATGCATGAAGCCGTATACGTTAGGAGAAATAACACTGTTATTGACACAACGAATAGTCTTCGTCGGTCAATAATTAACGACGTTGCTGTTTCAATGAATAGTGTTCGTTGACTCAATGAACAGTGTTCGTAATATCAATAAAGTGATATTATGGTATACATAATGAAAGTATTATATATTAATATTGATGAACATCGCTTTGTTGTTTCAATAATACCAAGAATTGGACAAATTTTAAGTATTGCTTTTGTTGTCTGGATTAACATATTTATTAATATTACTTGTTGAATGTGATGATCATTGATTGATGTTTGTTAATAAATTCCCAATACTATACATTTTTTTATTTAATCGTTTTAAGAACTATAAAGATACAAAAGACATAAAAACAGCCATTTTTTTAGACATAGATGATATTTGAGATTTCTGCAGTTGATCTTATAGTCTTCAGCTATTGCTAAATGGGCTGGCTATTGTCATAACCCCCATTAAGTAACCGAACTGGTCCATTTACCGAGGAATGTGCTGTGGACGATTAGTCTAAAATCACAGTCAACAACACATTATTGAAGATACTGAAAATAACCCGTATGCAAGAAACTTCCTGTAGGTATAAACGTTTCGTATAATGTACCCGCATACCTAATTGTACAAATTGTTTCGTCTAACCATCTCACATCCAATCCTTAATTGAACACAAGTAGCAGTCAGATTGAATTAACACAAAAGGTTCTTCCTGTTACACTTTCGCTACGAATAAGAGACCGATTGTTCTAAGATTATCATCAGATATTTCGTTGCTAATTATGTGCGAGAAAATAGCACTTTGTAAAATCGATGCTGCTATACAATCTATTCTGTAACACCAAATAGAGCTGAAGTGGAACAATCTGATTATTATTAAAAACATGTTAAAAGAGAACGGCAGTTCTCGTCAGTGGCGCACAATACCCCTACATGCGACACTATATATATACACGAAATTTTCGATTTTCTAAATCTGACTGAATTGAAAATCGGACCAAATCAAATCTTAAAGTTTAGGAAAAGACTCGCCCATCCATATGTCAACTCTCTTTTTTGGTCCAAGAGTGTGGATTTTACGGCCCTTCCTATTTAGGGTCTGTTTTTCGTTCTCGTCCCCAAAACTCACAAAAATTTCAATAATTTAAGTTCGGTCTTTGCGGCTTCTGATAGTACTGATCATTACCTTTCCAATGCATGTCTAATTTTGAAAATAGGTTATACTATTTAAAAGTTACCGAGCTCAGAAGTATGACTTAATTTTTATTTAAAAAGAGGAAAATGTTTGTGGATATGTATGTATGTATTTATGTATGTGGAAAAGTTACACCGATCTGAATTTTTTTTCTCCGTGTTTCAAGAAGGGGTCAGGGCCGGTTAAGAACCGGTGTAGTTTGTGACTTTTGACAAACCATAAGCCAGCTATAGGACTTGGTAGATACAAAATTGCATATTTTTTGGGCGTATATATCTTAGGTTCAAGGAGAGACAGGAAAACCGCAAATACACGAAATCAATAGAGTTGAGTTAAGCTTTCAAATGGTGCCTAAGTGGTTAGGATCAAGCATACACACGGCTCAGTGTAGCCGAAAAACTGAAAAACTAAACTTTGAAAATTTTGGTTTTTTGACAATTACTCAAAATTTCAACCTACGAATTGCGCCAATAACTCAGCGTTTATAGGACAACTCTAGACGCGTCTAAAGGTGTATACCTCATATCTGGGAAAATTCAAATTTTTAAGTTATAGGCTTCATAAGTAATAAGTATGATCAAATCTATTTCTTATGGTAAAAACGGCTTTTCAAGTTCAATAATTCCTGTAATACCTTCAGTTATCATACTTGACCTTAGATGCATCAGATACTACTTGTCAATACGTTTCAAACTCATGTTTAATGATCAAAATCGGTTAAGCCGTTCAGAAGTAATCGAGCTCCAAATGTATAATCCATTATCGCCGAAATGGTTTATGTAGTTGTAGTGGTTACGACGCTAAGATTGATCGTGCAATTCGAGTTCATTTGCCGGTCATAATTATTAGGATGGCTGGGATATGAACTCTAATTGTCTTATCACAAGTCTGGTGTCGTAACTACTAGATCATTTGGGAGAGAATGTGACAAAGGCGACCATTTACGTGTAATCGAGAAACATTACATTCAACTCCGTACATTTAATTTATAAAAAACTTTGAAAAGCTCCTAATACAAGAATAAAAAACCGCTAAACGCCGTAAAAATGAGTGGCGCATACAATATTCCAGCTACAAAAGAGCTGATATGAATATTACGTGGCGCGAAAATGTATTTTAATTTTGATGGAAAAATTCTAGTTTAATTTTGAAAGATTTTTTCCATAATATTTGCTAAATTTAAAAACGCGCCACAAATAGCCTCAAAATGCAAACTGTATCAAAGTTACTCTTTTGTGGCGCGTTTTACTTCAAATTTCTTCAAAATTCAGAAAAAATCTTTCAGAATAAAACTAGAATTTTATTTTCCATCAAAATTAAAATATATTTTCGCGCCACGTAATATTCATAGGTATTAGCTCTTTTGTAGCTGGATTATTGTATGCGCCACTCATTTTTACGGCGTTTAGCGGTTTTTTATTCTTTTATAATAGGTACTTAACTTACAGTAAAGCCGGCCACTCACGATACTGCGGTGTCGTTCGACAAAATCGTCGATATCAATTCTGCAGTACTGCAGCAGGCCAGCCTCTCTGTGGCCAAATCGTAACGATTTTGTTGGATGCACGGTCACACACGATCAATTTTTGTCAATTAGTCGAATTCGACAAAATTGAACAACGCCACAGCATCGTGAGTGGCCGGCTTAAGCTTGATGTTACAAAGGAAATTTGAAATCTTTTCAATGATATGTAAGTTATTCTGTTAGCTACTATAATATGCATGAAACAATTCTACGTAGCATTAGATTGTATGATTCGTTGAACTACCCAGTTAAAATCGAAGTTGAATAATCGAAGTTCTTCTTCTTTTCGTACCCTGTCCGATTATCGAACGTTGGCGATCGTATTGGCAATAATAACTTTGTTTACGGCAGCTCTAGACAGATTAACGCTCTCAGACATTTCAGAGCCAGGATGTTCTTCTTCGGCCTGGGCCTCCCCTTCCGGCGATCCTACCCTGTATTATGAGGTGTAGAAGGTTATACCTCTCTGGATGTCTTATTATCTACCTATCTATCTTTGAGCCTAAATCTATCCATCTTTGCACATTGGCCTCCCCTTCTCTTTTCCACGGGTTTCTATCCAACGCTGTGGTCATCCATCTGTATCCGGCATGCTTTTTGTGGTCGTCAACTCATCCATAACACCATAACCGCGTTTACAGAAAGTGGGAACTTGATATTAACAAGACACAGGCGGGATTCAGAAAATAACTACACCAGGTTCGCTTTCAAGATGTAGTAGAAATAAACAAACCAAGACACGTTAAATGCCACTAGGAGCACAACCGAATCATCATTTACAATGTATATACATTGTAAATCCCAAATAATGATTTCCAAAGTTTATACATTGTAAATTATGATTCGGGAGTGCTCCTAGTAGCATTTAACGTGTTTTGGTTTGTTTATTTCTACTGCATCTTGAAAGCGAACCTAGTGTAGGCTTTATATCGCCGCCGCCTACGAAAAGTATAACTCCGAAAAATGCCGTTAAGAGTAGAACTTTCAATGAACGCCGCGAAAAATATTATTTTCGATATGATTCTGAAAATTATAATCTCTAATAAAGTGTTTTTATTAGGGAAAAGCGAAAAAATTTATTTTTTGAGGAGTATCAGCAAAAAAACATCATTTCTGTTTGTGGGTCCACGAAAATTATAATTACTAAAAAGTTTTCAGAAATAATTGTTTTCGTCGGAAGAAACAGAAACAGAAAGGGAAATAATTGTTTTCGTCGTCATCTATTATGAACTAAATATTTTCGTTATAAATATTTTGGGAGTTATAATCTTTGCGGACACGCATATAAAAAATTGTATCGCCACCACTTATCAAAGAGTTATTATTTTCACTGGAAATGTATTAGGAATCACATTAATCATATATAGGTACCAGCGATATGTTCTCAAACTACACCAGGGAAATAAGACAAAAATATACCATGTTCGGGACACTTGAGCAGCCAGGTTGCAAATGGGTTTTTTGGGTACTATATACCTAATACATTATAACCACAAAATGCCCGTCACAGTTTGGACGAGAAATTTAGTTATTAACAAATAAGGGTCAAAAATGAGAGTTTTTCGTTTAAATCGGTACAGGTAAAAATAGGGTAATTAAATGTCTTATTTATAATATTTTTCTTTTAGTAGATGAGCCAAGGTTTAAAATAGCGTTTTTTGAATTTTGGTCCGATTATTAATTTGTTGCTTCGGATATTGGAAAATAAAACTAAAATTTCGAAAATAAAAAATTTTCTATAACTTTTGCGAAAATGAATTTAGGACTTTCATATTAGATGAAAAGTTGAGTCAAACAGTCCATACAATGCACAAAAAATTTTAAGACGATGTTTTAAGTCAATTAGTTTAGATTTTATTAAATTTGTTTATCCCAAAGAGCTTTTTTTTCGCAATGTTATTGTTCAGAAAATAATCATGATACAGCAATTCTGTGAAAACAACATGAAAGAAGAATAGTCATATTTTCAACGCATTTAAAAAAATCATTAAAAAGTCATTTTTATCACTCAGAAAACATTTTACTAAAATAGAGTCATTTTTGACTTATAAACAATTTGAATAACTTTGTTAATATTGACTGTAGGCTAAACTAAAACTACAATGGAATTTGAAAAACTGGTATTTTTATACGAATTTTCAAAGAAAAACTTTTCGCCTAGGTTAATTACGGCCAAAGTTATCCACTTTTTTTTATTTAATTGACGGCTACTTTGTTTATAACAATGAAGCAACCTAACTAGAGCCATTTTGAAGTTAGAGATATATAGGTTATGTGTAAAAGTTTGAGTAAACTTTCAACCTCAACAGAGTGGTTAATAAAGCTTTAAAACTGGCGTCCGAACGGAATTAATTTGGTCGGTGGAGGGGAATTACTAAAATACGTGCACGCAAAAAATGAAACTGATTCTGCAAACATATGCTGCGATTAATATCGCTGGAACTTGTTGATGAATTTTGATCATAATTTTTTTAGTTCGTATGTACTCGTAGTCTTATAGAGTACGTTATGTACACACATCCCCACCTAGCATTACAAAATGTTAGGGGGAACTCCCCTTATCACTCAGGGATATGAAAAATAAATTACGACCGATTCTAAGACCTACCGAATATAAATATATAATTTCATAAAAATCGGTCAAGCGGTCTCGGAGGAGTATGGAAACTAGCACTGTGACAGGAGAATTTTATAGATGTAAATATATAGATGGCTATAAATAGGGGTTGGTGATAGAAGAGTGAAAATTAAGGGTTGTATGTATTTTTTAATTCTACATCGTATAAAATTAAGGTAGATAATTTTGTCCAAAAAAAAAAATAAAAAAAATGTCAGGGGTGCAACCCCCCTTATAACTTATGGGTATAAAACATAGATTAAAACCTCTTCAACGTCCTACAGGATAAACGTGTAAAATTTTATGAAAATCGGCCGAGCCGTTTCGGAGTAGTATGGTAACAATGGTAACTAACACTGTTACAGGAGAATTTGATGTATATAGAAGTAACTGCGAATTAAATAATAAAAGTGGCTAACTTTGAACCTAATTAACCTAGGCAAAAAGTTTTTTTCTGAAAATTCGTATAAAAATACCAGCTTTTGAAATCCTAAAGTAGATTTACTCTATAGTCAATATTAACAAAGTTATTCAAATTGGAACTATTATTCTTGCATGTGGTTTCCACAGAATTGCTATGTCATTATTTTCTGAACAATAACATTGCGAAAAAAAAACTCTTTGCGATAGACAAATTGAATAAAATTTAAATTAATTGACGAATCGTCTTAAAATTTTTTGTGCATTATACGGAATATTTGACTCAACTTTTCGTGCAATATGAAAGTCTTATGGCCATTTTCGCAAAAGTTATAGCACATTTTTTTATTTTTGAAATTTTAGCCTTATTTTGCACTTTCCGAAACAAAAAAGGATCGGACCCAAATTCAAAAAGTGCCATTTTAAACCTTGGCTCATCTACAAAAAGAAGAATATTATAAATAAGATATTTAAGTACCCTATTTTTACCTGTAGCGATTTAAACGAAAAGACTCTCATTTTTGACCCTTATTTGTTAATAACTAACTTTCTCGTCCGAACTGTGACGGGCATTTTTGTATTTATAATGTACATATTAGGTATATAGTACCAAAAAATCCATTTGCAACCTGGCTGCTCAAGTGTCCCGACAAAAACCTTATTTCTCTGGACTACACAGCGATGCTTGGACGTCAGTCAAGAGAAACACGCCTATTTCATAAATTTTAAAAAGCGTTTTGACAGGATGCGTCATTATTTACTTAACACATTCGCGGGCGTGTCTGCAATTGCAGACACGTGTGTAGAGACTGTTCTGCTATTGCAGACAATTTGCGTACCACCAGAAAAATATGAGTCTGGTATTGCAGACGCCATGCCCCTAAGAAATGCATAAAATATGAAGGTTGGTATCCCTATAATAATATATCGAGTTTGTTGTCATGGAAGTGACAGCATTTTTCGCCTTGAGAAAGAAAGCAAGAACACCGTGCTCCTCCACCAAAAAAATAGTGATGTTCTGAGGTAAAAAATATACTTACCAAGTGTCCGCGAATGTGTTATAGTATTCTTGAGAGCAAAGGCATAGATGATAGAGAGCTGAACATAATCCTGAATTTATACTGGAATCAGCGAGCAAATATAAAAATGGAAGATGAAGTTCCAGACGTAATAAGAGTCACACGTAAAGTGAGACAGGGATGTATATTATCACCACTACTGTTTAACGTCTATACCGAACAAATTTGCCACGAAGTTTTATCAAACGCAAATGAATCAATAACACAGCTTTACAAAAAAAAAAAAATTTTGGACTATTTGACGAAACCATATGACTAGGAGGTTTTTGGGGTCGCTGATCACGAATCCGGGGTCCGCTGACCTCTATCACGTCAGGTAAAGGTCATTTCAAGGTCAAATCAAGATAAATCGACAATCGCTCTAAAAGAGTATATTAGGGGGTTTTTGGGGTCGCTGATCACGAATCCGGAGTCCGCTGACCTCTCTCAAGAAACTTAATAATCGTGATATCAGGCTCTATGCGAATAAGAATGTTAAGAACATACTACAAATGTGTTTAGTACTTTGTGCAGCGTGGAAGTATGGACTCTTAAAGAGGACAATATAAAACGCATTGAGGGTTTGGAAAGTAGAGTTCTTATATGTTGATAAAACATTTATACGTAGCCTGTGTCTAAATACGTAGCCTACAATACGTCTGGTTTTCAGAGGCTTGTTTTTTCCTTCTTTATTTTCTAGACTTGGATGCGCCCAACTTTAAACATTCAGGACAAAAGACTCTTCTCTTAGAGTTGTTATACCTTAGACAGGAAGTTCCAAATTTGTTTCTTGTGGAAATTCCTCATCGTGGGTAGAATTTGATAGTAATATCAGCGTATGGCGACTAAGGCATTACTTCTCCTTACCCTTACTGATAACATTTACTTCTGCTGTCTACAAGATCTATTCATTATCAGTCCACTTTTCTCCTTCGTCATCCGTGGGATCAGCACTGCATTGTAAAATGTTCAAAAAAGTTTTACAACACATGAATGCCCATTTCATTAAAATAATGTTTATTACTGTTATTATTTTCAACATAATAACAAAATAAGTCTTTGTGAAATTGATTTTGAAAGTACATTATTAAGTTCTTGTACTACGAGTATAATGAGAATAATATTTTGCAAACTTTTTGCATTGTCTGTAAAGAGGTCATAAACAACAATAAAATATTACTTTCCTTTCAAATATTTTCACTACCTATCTAAAACTATTGACTAATGTATCAGATAATTGTGAACCAATTCATTGGGGTGTAACACTAGTAAACCTCACCTGTAATATACCACAGGCGTACGTACCTTTGAATATATTTGTTTTGAAATTTAATATAATGTATGAAAACAAATACACAATAGTTTAATTTTGTTCTCTAAATATTATAATCTCCTGAAGGATATTTGAAATCGAAACTATTCTGTACCAAAAAACTTTCTATGAAGTAAAGACTTCTTGTGCAAAAAGGTATAAATTTATTGAAGAAAATATCCAAAATGAATTTATAAAGTTTCAGAACGTTTTCAGTCCTATCGGACCTTCCTCAGTGAAAAACGTCTATATAGTAGTTGAAACTAGACACATAAAGAAGCCAGAAAACCTTTAAATTACATAAATAGAATAATAAATTGTATCTCAGAGAACGGTAGTTCTCGCCAGTGGCGCATACCTCCCCTACATCCGACACTATATACGCGAAGTTGTCGATTCTGTCACCCTGACTGTCGACTGAATTGAAAAATGGGCCAAATCCCATCTTAAAGTTTAGGAAAAGACTCTCCAATCCATGTTTCAACCATCCATTTTGGTCCAAGGGTGTGGGTTTTACGGTCCTCCCCATTTTGGGTCTGATACTATTCATTATAAATACCATTCAGAAGTTACCGAGCTCAGACATTTCTATTTAAAAAGAATGTTTGTATTTATGTATGTATGTATGTATGTATGTATGTATGTATGTATGTATGTATGTATGTATGTATGTATGTATGTATGTACATGTGGAAAATTTACTCCGATCTTAATTTTTTTTTTCTATGTTTCAGCTATGTAGGCCTGGGTAGGTATAACGGGACATATTTTTTGGGTAAATGTATCTCAGGTTCAAAGGGAGACAAGAAAACCGCAAATACACAAAGTCAATAGAGCTTGAGTTCTGCTTTCATATGATGCCTAAGTGGTCAGGATGGCACATGCACACTACTCAGTATAGCCGAAAAACTGAAAAATTAAGTTTTGAAAATTTTGGGTTTTCGAAAACGAGAAGTTTCTGAGATAATGGAGGCGTTCTTTGTACGGAAACTCTTAAGGCCGGCCGTTGTATGAAAGAGAGGTCCCCAAGTCGCAGTGCAACAGAGAGAAAAGATTCTTTCCCGAGAGATGCTGCCTCTATCGGAGAAATAACGCAATATATATCTAAGCGAAGCGCGGACTCCAGACTTTATAGTCAGCTGATAGTTTAGTTTCAGTACAGAGAGGTATGCAGGTGCGGTCTCGCTAAGATGACTCGAAATCGTTTTATATATGAGGTGCGAACTTTTCATTTTCTAGGAGGTTTAAGGACGGGTTCTCGCTGAAAATTTTACTCGGATAAATACTGTGCTCGTATCTCGTGGTAAAATCTAAACCAAAAGTATTGGAAAAATCTATTTCGCATATTGGTTCATCATAGTTTGTTACCTACTTCTCATGTCCCAATATTATAAAATTATACCAGGGAAGAACAATTATATCACTCAAAATTGTCTAATTGTCTAATTTAGAATGAAAATGTAATTAATGTTTAGAACATTTAATAAAAGCTTATAACCAAGGATGGTACTAAAGATGAGCAATTTGGTCCGTCGGTCTGCCTGACCGCGAATATAACTCCTCCGTCACTGTACCAGGTAGAATAGCGAATGAGGTGTCGAATGAAAGCCTATAATCCAAGGATGGTACTAAAGCTGATAAATTTGACCAAGGCTGTCTGTCCATCTGTCCGTCCGACCGCGAACGTAACTACTCCGTCATTATGCCAGGTAGAATGACAAATGAGGTGTCGAATGAATGGTTATAATCCAACGATGGTACTAAAGATAAGCAATTTGGTCCGTCGGTCTGCCTGACCGCGAATATAACTCCTCCGTCACTGTACCAGGTAGAATGACAAATAAGGTTTCGAATGAAAGCTTATAACCGAGGATGGTACTAAAGATGAAAAATTTGACCAAGGCTGTCGGTCCATTTGTCCGTCCGACCGCGAATGTAACTTCTCCGTCATTATGCCAGGGAAAATGACAAATGAGGTTTCAAATGAACGATTATAATCCAACGATGGTACTAAAGATGAGCAATTTGGTCCGTCGGTCTGCCTGATCGCGAATATAACTCCTCCGTTACTGTACCAGGTAGAATGACAAATGAGGTGTCGAATGAAAGCTTATAATCCAAGGATGGTACTAAAGATGAGCAATTTGACCAAGACTGTCTGTCCGTCGGTCCGTCCGACCGCGAATATAACTCTTCCGTCACTATACCAGGTTGAATGACAAATGAGGTGTCGAATGAAAGCTTATAATCCAAGGATGGTACTAAAGGTGAGAAATTTGACCAAGTACTTCCGGTTTTACAAATGGGACCGGAAATACTGTTTTAAAGTCACCGGAATAGTAAAAGTGATATATTATTCGACGAGCCTTCGCAAGGCGAGAACAAATATATACTTCCGGTTTCTTGAGTGTCTTTCCGTCTGTCCTCCTACATACAACTCCTCCGTATTAATACAGATATGACAAATAATGAGGTTTCGAATAAAAGATTATAACACAAGGATGGTATTAAAGATGAGTAATTTAACATCGGACTTCAGTTTTAGAGTTGCAACCGCAAGTATCTGTTTTAAAGTGACTCAAAGTATGGTATGAATGTAAATGAATATGATCCAAAATTAGTAAAATCGTATATGAATCGACGCAAAGTTACACGAAGAGTTAAAATATCGACTTCCAGTTCTACTTTCGATTACTTTGGATGAAAACCTAGGACTTACGAAGTCCAATTACTTATTAACACATGCTCTTGTGAACATGAACGGAAAGAAATAACACGAGTAGCGTTCATCAGCAAATCATCAACGGCTGATAGCAAAACTCTACGAAACTATATATACGTTATAGTCTAAGATCCGAATATAGGTCGACCTGCACCCATCTGCTTTCCGGATGAGACATTTTTTTATTAAATTTCATACATAGACAAAAACGACTTGCATGGCTTGCCTATCAAATTCGTGTCATAGCTATCCTTAAGGTGGGGTGAGCTTAGAGTTTGAAATAAATATTTCAAGCATATTTTTTTGAATTTTTTTTGAACTTATAATAGAATTCTTAAAATCCCATTGACTGATCGGGTCACAAATGAGGAGGTCCTTGCAGAAGAATGGGGAAAAACCGAGACCATCAAATCTCAAAAGTTGGAATACTTTGGACACATTATGCGAAATGAATCCAGATATGCCCTCCTACAAGCCATTCTCCAAGGAAAAATATTTGGAAAGCGAGGTCCAGGAAGAAGAAGAACATCCTGGTTAAAGAACCTCAGAACCTGGTTCAACTCAACATATGTGAAGCTTTCCTGCATTGCTGCAGATAAAATAAAGATTGCCATGCCATGGAGATCGCCAACATTCGTCACGGACAGGCACAGCAAGAAGAAGAGGATAGAATTATTTTATTTTTAAATTAAATAAGCTTATTCACTATAATCGTTGATTGATATATTGGACGGCCTCTAATATCTCAATCAACGCTATAATTCAATGAATTAAAAAAAAATAAGGAATAATATTAAAAAATAAGCCAACGCTCAGTGAATCATGTGAAACGAAAAGATCAAAAATATTTTATTAGCTTTATGAGTATTATGAGTTTATCGAGCATAAATCTGTCGAGTTTTTTCAGTTATAACGATTTTTGACTTTTTGGTATTACTCAGAAGTCAAAACAACCAAATTTTTGCTCACGAATGGGTGAAAATAAACATATTTATTATAATAAAAAATAAGCATAAACAAAAAAAATTGTATGTGCAATTTTTGTATGCACGTTAAAAATTCGGTTAAAATTCACATTCTTATTCCAGTCAAAACACAATAATTAACAAGTCGCTGATGTGGCATTTCGATCATCGACCGAGAAACACATTAAATTTTTATTACTGGTGTTGATAACGTGAACGGTATCAAATATCACATCGTGGGCAGCTGTATTGATTTTAAATAATAAAAAATGTGGCAGAGTCTCGAAGAGTTATAACGCCATTGATGATGATGATGACCAAATACTTTTGAAATTACAAAAATGAATAGGTTTTTTTGTATTACAATCAAGATTATCGTTTTCAGGACAAGCAATTATCATCACAAATAGGATGTTTTGAACAGGGTTATTCAAAGCAGAGTGCTGCATGCACGATTTTTGAAAGAACTCACAATTGGAATTCGATATTTGGTAATCGAAATTACAATTCATGCTTAAATTTAATTGCTAATCACTATTTTCGTACCAAAAACCGGTTTAATGGCGATTGCTATAATAGCCCTATCTATACCTATAACCCATCTGCACACTAATGGAACGCAGATTCAGATAGAGCGCGTTAAACAGTCTTGCTACCTGGGAACTATTATAAATAATGAGCAGTAGAGCAAAAAAGTTGAAAATGGTGGAGGTATTTAGCATCAACGGTTCTCCTTTAAAATCAATATGACGGCTAACCCTTCAGCGGAATTCAGTCGCAATTTTAAATTTACACCACTATTGACCTCCCCTAAAGGTTAGAATTATAAAATTTGGGGCAGCTCGGAAACAAGATTCAATTCAATATTTATGCTCCCCCACCCCTTTTTAATATATTCCCGCTAACTCGGAAAATATCAACCGCACGAAAAAAATTGTCAAAAAGAAATAATTGTAGGAAATCATATTTGAAACAATTTTAAATATTCGTAAAAAAAAAATGAAAGAGATCAAAATTCAAAATTATGTAAAAGTTAATTCTATCTACTAAGTTCTATTTTTGTATTATAGGTACCTACATTTTTGTCGTAAAACTCATAATTAACGAGACAATTCAATAGTTATGCTCTAACTCTAACCTCTAACTGTCACTATTTCCCCCCATAACTTGGAAAATATCGACATCATAAAATAGTTATTTTCCTAACTAGTGCGGAAAGTGATAATTTCACGCACGAGACTGCCGTTGACCCGAACGACGCGATAGCGGGCGAGGAACACACTTTCCGCACGAGTTAGGAATAATATTTATTCTAGGGCCGTACGTTTGGAAAAAGCCACAAAAAATAGAGTTATATCGATTTTTATTTAGAAGTGAAAATACACAAATCAATTATTTGACAAGGTTGTCAAAAACAAACTTTCAATATTAGTTTATTGCATGTATTATAATATATTATAATGCAATATTACAAGGTATTTTACTTTCCCGCACGTCGTGCGTGAAAGTGCAACTTTCGGAAACGAAATGCGTGAGTGAATCTTTAGTACCATGGTTGGATTATAACCGTTCACTATACACTCGTCACCTCATCTGTCATTCTGCCTGGCATAATGACGGAGTAGTTACATTCGCGGTCGGACGGACCGATGGACAGACAGCCTTGGTCTAATTTCTCATCTTTAGTACCATCCTTGGATTATAAGCTTTCATTTGACACCTCATTTGTCATTCTACCTGGTACAGTGACGGAGGAGTTATATTCGCGGTCAGGCACACCGACGGATCAAATTTCTCATCTTTAGTACCATCGTTGGATTATAACCATTCATTCGACACCTCATTTGTCATTCTACCTGGCATATTGACGGAGTAGTTACATTCGCGGTCGGACGGACCGATGGACAGACAGCCTTGGTCAAATTTCTCAACCTTAGTACCATCCTTGGTTATAAGCTTTCATTCGACACCTTATTTGTCATTCGACCTGGTACAGTGACGGAAGACTGCGGTACATATTCGCGGTCAGGCAGACCAACGGACCAAATTGCTCATCTTTAGTACCATCGTTGGAATATAACCGTTCATTCGACACCCCATTTGTCAATCTACCTGGCATAATGACGGAGTAGTTACATTCGCGGTCGGACGGACCGATGGACAGACATCCTTGGTCTAATTTCTCATCTTTAGTACCATCTTTGGATTATAAGCTTTCATTCGACACCTCATTTGTCATTCTACCTGGTACAGTGATGGAGGAGTTATATTCGTGGTCAAGCAGACCGACGGACCAAATTGCTCATCTGTAGTACCATTGTTGGATTATAACCGTTCATTCGACCCCTCATGTGTCATTCTACCTGGCATAATGACGGAGTAGTTATATGCGCGGTCGGACGTACCGACGGACAGACAGTCTAAATTTCTCATCTTTAGTACCATCCTTGGATTATAAGCATTCATTTGACAACTTTATTGGGCAAAAATATTTCTTGGGGATTTTTTGCGGGGATATTTTGTCAAAAAAAAATTGTGGGGATTATCTGTCCGGGATTTTTTGTGGGGATTATTTGTCCGGGGATTATTTGTGGGGATTATTTGTGAGGATTATTTGTGGGGATTTTTTGTCCGGGGATAATTTGTGGGGATTTTTTGTCCGGGATTATTTGTCCGGACCCCTAATAAACTCATATTTGTCAAGTACCGAAATATCCTAAGGAAAGTTTCAAACGGGCCATTACGCTCCTGAATTTTTTATGTTTATTTAATTTTTTTCGTAGCGCCATCTTATACATAATTGCTACATTAACAGAGCTTAGATTCTTACAGATTCCTATACTTTTTGTGTATTATATGTACAAGATTTACGTTTCACATGCCAATTTCTATTAATTCCAGAAATTTATTTTAAAAGTACACCACGTAAAAAGTACTTTATTAATTCACATTTTTTTAACGTTACATCCTTCCGTTACATGTAGGCTAGTGCTAAACGGACTTTTATCATGAAATTCATTTAAATACTTGAGTAATTTAGATATAAACGCTCTTATATTTATTGAGAAAAAAGCAAAACTTTCACATTTTTTTATAAACAATACACAACAGGTAGGGTAGCAAAAATATGGCTGTAATTAGCGAGATATATTGTTAGTAGGTTAAGCATTTTTCGGTATACATATATGCTCTAGATTATGAGTGGTGTACTTTATAAAGGTGATGGGATCGCCTATACTTGTAACATTACCAATGGCCGGCCTTAACGGCTAAAATTTAATTTTTGCCAAATAGGGCAGTCAATGAAGGTATTTGGCTCCGAATTCCATCCTACTACATCGATTTATTTGATATTTTCACAGTAAGTAGGGAATAGCTCAAGAAACAAAGTCCACCCTATGCTGATGTGTGCTTTTATCTTGGGGGTGGTTCCCGTCCCTTCTCGGGGGTGGAAAATTTTTTTGTTAAAATAGCCACGGATGTGGCTAGAGAACCTAATTCTTAGCAAAAACTGTTCTATATATTTTTTTGAAAACTCAATAGTTTTTAAGTTATTCGTGGTTGAAAATTGGTCATTTTCATCGAAAAATGTCACCTTTTTGGACAGTTTTTGGCGAATACCTTAAAAATTATCGTCTAACGAAAAAACTATATAAAATATTTTTGTAGCTCATAATAAAACAAAGAGATTCGTTCCTTCATGAATCTTCTAGTTATAATACGAAAAGAGATATGGTAGGTGAGAAGAATTTGTTTTTTTGGTGCATGCTCAAATCAGTGTATTCAACTTGAAATAACAGAGAAACGGTTCATTTTAGGTGTATAATGCTACCAATACTTTTTGTTGTATTTGAAAAGACCTTTAAAATGAGCAGTATTAAATGTCGATTACATTCAAACTAAACGAGATATGCTGCGAAAAAATTGATGACTAATGTATTTTAAGAAAAAATGAGAAGTGTATTTTAACCCCTCATCCATCAAAATATAAATACATCGTTTTGCTTCTACAATACTTTTTAATATAATGTTATTTCTATGTTCAAAAAGTTGAACGTGTGTAAACTGAATTTTTTTAAACAAATAAGATACGAAAAAAAAAAATACCGCACAAAAATGTAGGGCATTTTTAGATAAAAATTTTGATTTTGTTTTGCATTCCTGTATATCTTATCATTTTCAAGTTACATGGAGACGAAGGAAGTTTTTAAAGAAAATTTAAAAATGCGCTCTATAATTTGATCTTATTTTTTTTTCAAAAACCATTCATTTTAAACCCGTTGAACTATTTGAGAACATAAATAACACTCTAGTAAAAGGTATTGCAGAAGAAAAACGATGAATTTAAATTCTGGTGGATGGGGGTTAAATACTTCTAATTTTTTCTTAAAATACATTGGTCGACAATTTTTTTCCAACATATCTCGCTTAGTTTGAATGTAAACGACATTTAATATTGCTCATTTTAAAGGTCTTTTCAAGCACTACAAAAAGTATTGGTGGCAATATACACCTAAAATGAACCGTTTCTCTGTTATTTCAAGTTAAATACATCAATTTGAGCATGCACCAAAAAACAAACTGTTTTCACCTACCATATCTCTTTTTGTATTACAACTAGAAGATTTACGAAGGAACGAGTCTCTTTGTTTTTTATAAGCTACAAAAATGTTTTATATAGTTTTTTTTTAGTTAGATGCATAGTTTTTAAGATATTCGCAAAAAACCGTTAGAAAAGGTGTGCTATGTTTCAATGAAAATGTTCAATTTTCAACCACGAATAACTCCAAAAGTATTGAGTTTTCAAAAAAAAATTATGGAACAGTTTTTTCTTAGAATTAGGCTTTAGTCACTTTCGTGGAAATTTTAAACAAAAAAGAATGTGTGTGTACTTTGTACGCACGTAAGAGGTTATACTTCTATTATATGATTTAAACGAAATTAATATACTTTTTATTTATATTTTGTTTAAATATTAAACTAATTTATACTTACTACTTCTCAAACATTTTTATTAGAACAGTGCCAAAAATTAAAATAATAAAAGAATAAAACACACACAAACACATTAAACAAGCCACAAATGATGTCTGAACATTAATTGTCGAAAAATTTTTTAACTAAATACGTATTTTCTGAAAATACAATTATATAATAAATATACTTACAATCATAAAATGTATTAAAAAAAACAAAAAAGAAAGTTTCTATTGGGACTCGAACCAGCGCTGATAAGAGCGGTTGGTATTGGAATTCATTCGCCTTCTCCGCTTAGCCACGGACACTATGTGTCATTATTTACGAAGATCGACTAACTAAACGGATTAAACTTGTGATATTTTGAAAATTGATCAAATTATTTTAATTTTGAATTGAAATGATTTAGAATTGAAAAAATACAACAAAACATAGAGTAAAATAACAATATATTAGGTGAATATTGATAGAAATTTTGATGGTAATGAAATTATATAAATAAAAGTATTACGTACTATGTATTTTGTCAGATCAAATAGGTAGGTTTATACCCATGATACATTAACAATTATTACGTACCTGTTGCTTTTAAAAACTATTTAAAAGTCACTACAATATTATAAACTTTTTTGTTTCTGTCCTCACACCAATAAAACTAAAATATTATACATTTGTTTACTTTTACCTTTACCTCCAAACCACAGCTGCCATATCGGATAATTTTTGACATGTCATTTGAACATTCAATCAGAACAAAGTTATAATGCGCATGCGCCGGGCTGATAGGTTTTAACATATAAAAAAATCACCCTCTATCGCCGGTAAAGAAGTATAACTTCAAAAATTTTCCACCCCCGAGAAGGGATGTTAAGTAAAGGATATTCCCAAAATTTTATTAAAATCCATGCAGTAGGATAGAATTCGGAGGTAATATCCTATTCTTGCTCCCATTGACTGGTGTAAAAATTTCGGCAAAAATATCGGATAAAATTTATCTACAGAAAACCTATATTTTTGACTGGACTACTTTTATCTTGATCGCACCTGGTTTTCGACTTACGTTTTTACTACTTTGACGATTTTCCAACTATTTTGACAAAGATCCAAAAATTTATATTTAAAAAGTACATTGTCCTTTAGCCAACACTGACGCTTCTTTCAAACGGACGTCGTTGTCGTGTAGTGTCGTGTCGTGCTGTGAACTGTTGCCTGGTATGATGGATGAAAGAAAAAGAAAGCGTTTGATATTATTGGCATTATGGCATTATCGTCAAAACCCTTGAAAAATAAGAAAGTCCATCTCTAAAAATTCTGCAAAGTACCCCGCACAAACCTTATGGAAATTAGGTCCCAGTGGATTTCGTTCATACTTTGGGAAAATACTCTTTGAAGCATCCTGATAAAAAGTTCTCATGGGCACAACTCAATCGTTTGAAGGATTTTCTAGATATAGAGGCACAAACTCGGAAAATTATAAGATTTACTGGGTATTTCAATTCGCTGAGTTACTGGTTATCTGGCAACATGGAGAAGTTTGGATCAAGGAAAAGTACTAGTAGTCTGGGATTTTTTCCTGGCTATCCAATGGCGACCTTTACTTTGACATTGACCTTCAACGGACGTCATCTTCTAGAGTTTCGAGGGTTTTAGGCATTAAATTGATATAAACAGATTACTCATGGGTTTTTGGGATCGCTAAACACGAATATGCTATCAGATTTGACCTCCGGAGGACGTGGTGGCCAGAGCTACTGCAAGGGACGTCATCCTCTAGAGTTTCCATGGTTTTTGGCATTTAACTGATGCAAATGAATTACTGGAGGGTTTTTTGAGGTCGCTAAACACGAATATGTCACCAGAATCGACTCCAGGAGCACCTGGTTTCCAAGGTCAATAGAAGGCACTCCTGGAGTTTCGAGGGTCTTTGGTACTACATTAATGCAAACGGATTAGTTGTAGGTTTTTGGGGTTGCTGGACCCGAATATGTGATCAGCACAGACACAGGAGCACCTGGTGCGTAAGACAGGTTATCTTCTGGAGTTTCGGAGGAATCAAATGGATTAGTCTTATATGTTTTTAACTCCAGAAGATAAACTGTCTTAGGCACCAGGTGCTTCTGTGTCTGTGCTGATCACATATTCGTGTCCAGCAACCCCAAAAACCTACAACTAATCCGTTTGCATTAATGTAGTACCAAAGACCCTCGAAACTCCAGGAGTGCCTTCCATTGACCTTGGAAACCAGGTGCTCCGGGAGTCGATTCTGTTGGCACATTCGTGTTTAGCGACCTAAAAAAACCCTCCAGTAATTCATTTGCATCAGTTAAATGCCAAAAACCATGGAAACTCTAGAGGATGACGTCCCTTGCAGTAGCTCTGGCCACCACGTCCTCCGGAGGTCAATTCTGATACCGTAAAATGGGGTGAGATTGATCTCCCGGGGTGAAATTGATCATTTGTCGTTGTATCACATATACGTAGATACAACCGGCCACAACGTAAAATTGTTTCTGGGCGTGGTACTATTCATTTCTTGAATTTTGGCTATGATCAGTTCACGTCGTTGTTAGTTTGCAATTGGCATTGGGAAGAAGTTCTGTTGCTTTGAAATTAACCATAATTTTAGGCCTATTTTTATAGTTTGTGTACTTTTGATGGTAGAGAAAGACCGGAGGTAAGTTCGCTATTTCTAGTGTTATAAAATTATTTTGTATGGTTCTGTAACAATAATTTTGAGTATCTAGCATTTTAACTAACGCCAGCTTTTTTAAGATGGTGGATAATATTGAATGGGGTGACATTGATCAAGTGATCAATCTAACCCCACGTTATGTACGTTTCAGAAATTAATTAATAATTTTTATTACAGATTTAAGAACATAAATCAAAATGGGAAGAACGTACAAAAGACAATTAGGGTCGATTCTCACTATACCTCCCGTTTACTTTCAATACGCATGGCATTCCGTTTCCATAAAATATTATTAAATACAAATCATATAGTATATGCCCACTTTCCGTTACGTTTACCTACCATTCCCGAATCTTTGCGTTCAATACCGGCCACGTATTTTTCGGCGACATCTCGGATACCCTATGGATAGTGTGAATATTGCTATTACCTCGCGGTTCAGTCACGTATTTTTTTCTACGACAAGGTGTGACTTGTCAGGTAGAGTATGGATTGGGGGAATACATAGCGGTTATGGATAGGGGAAATACATAGTGAGAAAAATTTGGACAATAAAAAATTTATAGAACTTGTTTGACATGACTTTTTAATTTTGAAAATAAAAAATACAGTGATAATACATTTAAAGACGGCAATATTTTGGGCGGCTGTTGCCAAGGAATTAAAATATTTTCTTCATCCAATATCTTCTTAAGCAATTCCGCTGGTTCATCGGCGGATTGATAACCTCTACGGAAAATTGTCACTCCATTTTTTGCTTGTTCGGCCGATACTTCTATCGATTGGTGATTTATTTCTTGCTATTTTGACCACACGTGTCTCTCTATTCTGCTATGTGGTTGTTCCATTATTTTTTCTTCTATTTAGTGTCCATTCGTTTATACATCCTGGGATATATAGTCCTGAACATTTCAGGGACTACCTTCTTCGCTTTCCGGTGACACAATTATAATATGTCTGTTTGTTCCAACTGCGTCGCTTCACTAGAAACAAAGTTAGAGAACTATAGGTTCTTCCAAGTTGTGCGTTAACTTTTTTGCTTCCCGGTGACACAATTATAATATATCTGCTTGTCGCAACTCCGTTGCTTCACCAGAAGCGAAGTTAGAAAACTATAGGCTCTTCCAAGTTGTGCGTTACCTTTCTTGCTTTCCGGTGACACAATTACAATATATCTGCTTGTTTAAACTGCGTTGCTTCACCAGAAACGAAGTTAGAAAACTATAGCTTTTCCAAGTTGTGCGTTACCTTTTTCGCTTTCCGGTGACCCAATTATAATATATTTGCTTGTTTCAACTCCGTTGCTTCACCACAAGTGAAGTTAGAAAACTATAGGCTCTTCCAAGTTGTGCGTTACCTTTTTCTCTTTCCGGTGACACAATTATAATATATCTGCTTGTTCAAACTCCGTTGCTTCACCACAAGCGAAGTTAGAAAACTATAGGCTCTTCCAAGTTGTGCATTACCTTTTTCTCTTTCCGGTGACACAATTATAATATATCTGCTTGTTCAAACTCCGTTGCTTCACCACAAGCGAAGTTAGAAAACTATAGGCTCTTCCAAGTTGTGCGTTAACTTTTTCGCTTTTTGGTGACCCAATTATAATATATCTGCTTGTTCCAACTCAGTTGCTTCACCACAAGCGAAGTTAGAAAACTATAGGCTCCTCCAAGTTGTGCATTACCTTTTTCGCTTTCTGGTGACCCAATTATAATATATCTGCTTGTTCCAACTCCGTTGCTTCACCACAAGCGAAGTTAGAAAACTATGGGCTCCTCCAAGTTGTGCGTTACCTTTTTCGCTTTCTTGTGACCCAAGGATCGTTTAAACACAGCGATAAATCAAACAACTTATCAAGGTCAATCGAGTTGTTGCAACTTATCATTGTGTGTAAACGGTGCATCGCACAACTTATCAAAGTTGGAGTTGGGTTGAAGGTGGTATCGCATTGAATCGCAGCGTCTAAACAGCGTTTCAACTTGTCATCACAACTAGTTGCTGTGACTTGTCGTTACTGCTTGTTCCAACTCCGTTGCTTCACCACAAGCGAAGTTAGAAAACTATAGGCTCCTCCAAGTTGTGCGTTACTTTTTCGCTTTCTGGTGACTCAATTATAATATATCTGCTTGTTACAACTGCGTTGCTTCACCAGAAACGAAGATAGAAATCTATAGGTTCTTCCAAGTTGTGCGTTACCTTTTTCGCTTTCCGGTGACACAATTATATATTATCTGCTCGTTCCAACTGCGTTGCTTCACCAGAAACAAAGTTAAATTTTTAATTTATGAATGTTTTTTATATTGATAACGATTTCCGAAGTGAAAGTCGAAACGTCAAGTAAACTTGATTTCAAACTCGAATTGTGGCTTATGCCCAAATAAAATAGTAAATCTTATTTTGTATTTCTCACGCCGCGGCGCGCCGGTAAGAAAACAAATGTGAAATAACCTTTTTTTACATTGGTCCGCATGTATATTTTACATTTCTATTATTAAATTTTCTTCAGACCACATATATTTCATCAAGCCGGAAAAAACACGTGTATTCGAATCAAAAATTTAGGGTAAAATGTTACCAAACCGGTACAAAATGTGTGGAATATTACATAGGGAAAGTAAACGCGACGTCTAGTGAGAATGGTGGTTAAATTAATGAAAGGTGTATGGAACGTGTATGGGAAGTAAACGGAACGTATAGTGAGAATAGAATTTTAATGGGAGGTGTATGGAATGGTTATGGAAAGTAAACGGGAGGTATAGTGGGAATCGACCCTTAGGCAGTAGAACGTATGGCAATTTTAATGAAGAACAAGTTAATCAGGCGTTGCACGATGTAGTGGAAAATGGATTATCGCTAAGAAAGGCCGCAAAAAATACAAATTGTCCTACGGAACTTTAAATAACAAGTACCATGGAAGGAAGATTAAGAAACCAGGTGGACAATCTGTTTTCACATATGAAGAAGAAGTAGCCATTATTAATAGCGTTTTAACATATGCAGATTGGGGATATCCTCTAAGTGCAATGGATTTGAGAATGTTTTCAACGTCAAAAGTGTTTTGGACAAAACTGGTAGAGGTTTATCTAGATTTAAGGAGAACATTCCTGGAATTGACTTGGCAAATAGCGTGTTGAAGAGACATGGAGGTATTGCTGGTAAAAGATTAGCAACTAATATTAAAAAAAGCCGAGTCCAAATAATTCAAATGAAAACCTGGAATTAGATGACATAGCAACCGTGATGTTGATATTAACAAAGATGAAGGGGATGTTGAATACTTCTGTCCATTAGAAAACATCACGAAGGGAAAATTCCTTTTAATGAGATTTTTGTCTAGTTCTCGGAAAAAGACGGATTTCGCTATGTCTGTCAGGTAAAAGGAGTTTTAGAAGGAGAAGAAATCTATGTTCAAGGCCTTAAAGCAGCAGGATCGAGAAAGATTTTCAAAATAATTGAAAATGACATATCCACTGTTCCCTTCAAGGAAGTAGTTGCTTTACTACCAGATCCGACACTTTCACTTGAGACGATTTCTGATAGGATACAAAAATATCATTTTCGCGGAGAAATTAATATAAAAGAATGTTAAACCAAATTTTCTTTTTCTATAAATTTTTCTAAATTACATTTTTAGTTGTTAAAATATGTTTTTTTTTTGTATAAATAAAGAATAGTACAATAAAAATAGTGTGATCATTCTCACCCCGCATGATCAATCTCACCCCTTTGTAAAAATTCGAAAAATTGTCTGACCGAATTAGTCAGGGTTAAGATTGATCATATTCTATTTAAAAGCACTACTGTTTCATGCTATAAAATCATCATGATCAATCTCACCCCAGTCACGGGTCTAAGATTGATCACCCTTTTTTTATGAGATAAGTGGATTTTCTTAATAATTAAAACAAAACTAATGTTAAATCACTACTCTTTAGATGTTAATATAACACGCGAAGTGTTTAAATATAGGACAGACACAAAAACGTTTAAAATATAAATTAAATAAAGTTAAAATTGATCAATCTCACCCCATTAAACGGTAGCATATTCGTGTTTAGCGATCCCAAAAAGCCATGAGTAATCTGTTTATATCAATTTAATGCCGAAAATCCTCGAAACTCTAGAAGATGACGTCCGTTAAAGGTCAAGGTCAAAGTAAAGGCCGCCATTGGATAGCCAGGAAAAAATCCTAGACTACTAGTACTTTTCCTTGATACCAACTTCTACATGTTGCCAGATAACCAGTAACTCAGGGAATTGGAACACCCAGTAAATCTTATAATTTTCCCAGTTTGTGCCTCTATATCTTAAAAAATTTTCATACGATTGAGTTGTGCCCTTAAAAACTTTTTATCGGGATACTTCAAAGAGTATTTTCCCAAAGTATGAACGAAATCCACTGGGACCTAATTTCCATAAGGTTTGTGCGGGGTACTTATTTTCAACCTTCTAATGTCTTATTCCTATTCTTATACTATTCTAAAGTTTTATCCAATCCAACACGGGTCACTGATCAACAAAATTGGCTGGCTTGTAACACTGCAGTCGTTCACGATCCCGACATCGTGTCGTTGCAGTGATCTCGCTGGTACGATAGTCGTGTACGAGTACACAGGCTGATTTATCTTACACCGTGACGTGGACGGCACGGCGCGCGGTGCGTAGAACGATAGAAAGCGCACGTCCTCGGCACTTCCCGGTGTCGCCCCGTTCCGTTGTATGATAAATCAGCCAATGCTTTTCATATCAGACGATTATTCAACGTGCCCCGTGCCGTCCATGTACCCGTCGTAACATAAATACCTACAATTTTAAATCTTCTTCTTTTGCCCTTTAATTCATCCAATTTTGAACATAGGCTACCCCCAGTTTCCTCCATTCTCTTCGTTTAGTGCTTTCTGTTTCCAGTGCGTTCCTCCTATCTTTTTAATGTCGTCTCCCCATCTCATTTGTGGTCGCCCTCTTGCTCTCTTTCCTGTCCACGGTCTCCATTGTTGTATCGTGGTATTCCACCTATTGTTCGTTTGTCTGGCGTTATGACCTGCGAAGCTCAATTTTAGCCTGGCTATATGTTGTCCTGCGTCTTTGACTTTTGTTTTATTTCTTACCCTGTTGGTTTGCTTTTTATCTGTTAATTTTACTCCTAACATTGCTCTCTCCATGGCTCTTTGTGTCTTCATTATTTTGTCCATGTTTGCTTTGGTCAAAGTCCATGTTTACCATGCGTATGTGAGAATTGGGAGTATGCACTGGTCAAACACTCTTGTTTTTAAGTAAGTAAGTATAATCATTATCCGCTTCTATTGTGGTTTCGTTTAGTGTTACGTTTCTATTATCTTGTGTGTTTGTCATTGTTTTTGTTTTGGTAAAATTCATTTTTAGACCTATTTTTTCGGATTCATTTGCCAGTTCGGTTAGTATGGTTTGTAGTTCTTCAAAACTTGATGCTATTATTCATCGTCTGCATATCTTAGGTGGTTTAGTTTTTTTCCGTTTACATTTATTCCCATGTTTGTCCATTCCATTGTTTTGAAAACATCGTCCAGTGCTAATGTAAATAGTTTATGTTGCACTCCTCTGTTAATTGTATATGTTTTGTGGTTTCTTCCAATTGTATTAGCATTATGTATCTGGAATATATTTTATCTGTATTTTGTCTATGTTCGTTTTTATATAAGCTTATGTTTGTCTTTTTGAATTATGTACTTACGTTTTTTATGGGCAAAAGGGCATGCCGGTATACTGGGTAATGAGAAAGTGGATGAGTTGGCCAAAGATGCAATAAAAAATGGTGAGATCCTAACTCAGATCTTATCGACAGATGCAATAAATGACGTCAAAGATAGAATAAATAAAATATGGAAAAAACAATGGAAAAATATTTCAAGCATATCAAAAAATTTATATTTTTCTTTACATCAAGAACTTCCTCCGCCACCTGAATACATATTTAAGTATAACCTGCCAAAGCAAGATATTTCTACTATCGTCAGATTAAAAACTCGACACGGAAAATATGAGGCACATCTGCACAAATTAGGAATAGTTAATTCATCAGTTTGTTTTTGTGATAATGTTTCGTTTAGAGATTTGAACCATATTTTCTTTGAATGCAAAATTAACGAGAGATATATAAATCAATTGTATTACAATTTACGACAAACACAAGTTCATTTTCCAATTAGTATAGAATATCTACTAAGTTGTCATAAAATGGAAATATTTAAATTACTCATAAACTACTTGAAAGAAACAAATATAGTCATTTGAGTCAGATAGGTGGGAATATAACAAAACTAATAAATTGAGGTAAAAATAAAATAAAAATCTGTGGCTAACGGACCCGCATCCAAGCCATTTTTTCACACACACACACACACACACACACACACACACACACACACACACACACACACACACACACACACACACACACACACACACACACACACACACACACACACACACACACACACACACACACACACACACACACACACACACACACACACACACACACACACACACACACACACACACACACACACACACACACACACACACACACACACACACACACACACACACACACACACACACACACACACACACACACACACACACACACACACACACACACACACACACACACACACACACACACACACACACACACACACACACACACACACACACACACACACACACACACACACACACACACACACACACACACACACACACACACACACACACACACACACACACACACACACACACACACACACACACACACACACACACACACACACACACACACACACACACACACACACACACACACACACACACACACACACACACACACACACACACACACACACACACACACACACACACACACACACACACACACACACACACACACACACACACACACACACACACACACACACACACACACACACACACACACACACACACACACACACACACACACACACACACACACACACACACACACACACACACACACACACACACACACACACACACACACACACACACACACACACACACACACACACACACACACACACACACACACACACACACACACACACACACACACACACACACACACACACACACACACACACACACACACACACACACACACACACACACACACACACACACACACACACACACACACACACACACACACACACACACACACACACACACACACACACACACACACACACACACACACACACACACACACACACACACACACACACACACACACACACACACACACACACACACACACACACACACACACACACACACACACACACACACACACACACACACACACACACACACACACACACACACACACACACACACACACACACACACACACACACACACACACACACACACACACACACACACACACACACACACACACACACACACACACACACACACACACACACACACACACACACACACACACACACACACACACACACACACACACACACACACACACACACACACACACACACACACACACACACACACACACACACACACACACACACACACACACACACACACACACACACACACACACACACACACACACACACACACACACACACACACACACACACACACACACACACACACACACACACACACACACACACACACACACACACACACACACACACACACACACACACACACACACACACACACACACACACACACACACACACACACACACACACACACACACACACACACACACACACACACACACACACACACACACACACACACACACACACACACACACACACACACACACACACACACACACACACACACACACACACACACACACACACACACACACACACACACACACACACACACACACACACACACACACACACACACACACACACACACACACACACACACACACACACACACACACACACACACACACACACACACACACACACACACACACACACACACACACACACACACACACACACACACACACACACACACACACACACACACACACACACACACACACACACACACACACACACACACACACACACACACACACACACACACACACACACACACACACACACACACACACACACACACACACACACACACACACACACACACACACACACACACACACACACACACACACACACACACACACACACACACACACACACACACACACACACACACACACACACACACACACACACACACACACACACACACACACACACACACACACACACACACACACACACACACACACACACACACACACACACACACACACACACACACACACACACACACACACACACACACACACACACACACACACACACACACACACACACACACACACACACACACACACACACACACACACACACACACACACACACACACACACACACACACACACACACACACACACACACACACACACACACACACACACACACACACACACACACACACACACACACACACACACACACACACACACACACACACACACACACACACACACACACACACACACACACACACACACACACACACACACACACACACACACACACACACACACACACACACACACACACACACACACACACACACACACACACACACACACACACACACACACACACACACACACACACACACACACACACACACACACACACACACACACACACACACACACACACACACACACACACACACACACACACACACACACACACACACACACACACACACACACACACACACACACACACACACACACACACACACACACACACACACACACACACACACACACACACACACACATACTTACGTTTTTTTTACAATTATTATTGTATTTATTCCATGTATTGAGCCATACGCTAAATAAATAATAATCTGGAATATATTCTACAGTTGTTTATAGCTTTTTCCATTGCTCACATTTCCACGCTGCCAAAAGCTTTTTCTTAGTCGACGAACGCTAAGTGCAGATCTATATGGTACTCATTAGCTTTCTCTATTAGTGTCCTAATTGTTAGAAGATGGTCAGTGCTGCTATATACTTTTCGCAATCCTGCCTGCTCTACTGGTTGATATGAGTCCTTTTGTGTGTTGTTGATAATCCTCATAATAGTTTATACGTTTGCGACAGCAGTGAGATGGGTCTATAATTTTTTTATGTCTTTTCTGTCGCCTTTTTTAAATAGCAGGATTGTAAGACTTAGTAGATTTTAAATATATCTCCCAGGAAATTAACCAGAGACAACTTCAGAATTCAACAGATCGAAAGATCTCCAAGAAGTAAAGGTAGATTTTAAATCACGTCGTGTGAAAGGTTACATTTATTCAATGAGTTAACTGCTATACACGATATCGTTGCCGTACACGACTACGACAAAATCTTGTCCGTCTGAAAGAAGCCTTACATTGTAAGAAGTGGCAGAGTGTGTCACTCTTTGAGTTTCCCCATTACCTATTTCAGTAGGTTATATTTGTCAATGGGAAACGATCCAAAAATACATACATGTTGTGACTCGAATCCGTGCACCTGTTTTATTTGGCCGTTTTATTTCTAGTGGCCCACATTATCGGAAGAAAACTTAACAGCTTATTTATTATATTTAATTTTAGTGGAAGAGAGAAAAAAGTTTTTAAAATATACAAGGTGGTCTTTGACGTTCCGACGGTTTTCGGAAACTCTCGAAATAAAAATATTAAATTGATATATAACTTGTGGTTCCATTACCTCTCGTAACGCGACAGTTCGTCACCCCACAAATGGTAACGGACAATAATTCGTAACTATACATATTCGTAACATTTAATTTGTTTAACAAATTTAAAATTACTGAATTTATACAAAAACTCATTTTGCATACATTCCTATACTAACAGTAAACTTTTTTTAAGACCACTTATTGTTAAATATATTTCACACATATTTTTGCATATATTTTTGTTAATATAATAACTGAAGAATTTAAAAAAAAATTATCTGGAATTATAATCGCTCTAAAGTAAGTCACTGTCTGAAAAATAATGTGTGTGTGTTTGTGTTTTATTGGCACTGGTTTTAGCAACCAACTGGTCAGTCAATGTGTTTTGAGTTCTCTCTTTTACAAAATATATGCTTAGTATCTAAATTTAAAACTATTAGGTACTACTACTAAGTTTTTTACTGTTTTTATATTTTCTATTTATTATTTTTTTTTGTTTTTTTTTTCTTTTGTATTTTTATGTATTTTTTGTATATTTTTTTACTACGCTAAGACCTAAACCCGATTCAACACCTCAGAGGTTTAGATCTTCTTAGTAACTTTTTATTTTATTTTATTATTTTTTTTAACAAATAAAAACATTTAATAATGTCAAAATAAATAAAAATAAATTTCGACCACGAGTCAGGATTCTGTTAACCGAGATACGATAGTACCAAGCGGCGCCGCTAGGAGGAGCACTCCAACAATGCGTCTCAGAATACTTTAACGAAACGTGGTCATTTTGTACTCTAAACCGAGTAAGGTCTGAAAAAGAAAAGAAAATATTCGTTTTCGTTTTGATTCAATTCGAGTCTCTTGCCATCCTCTGACACCGTGTTTCGGGGTCTCTACCCCTTATTAAAGAGGCTATGCAAGTAGACTGAATTGAAGCAACTCGAAACGAAGAAGAACTGCATATTTGTTCTTATTATGCATTATGTATACATCTTATGTATTTGCATTATTTTTATTTATTTTGTCATTCCCCGTTAGAGGACAGTCTAACCACACTCTGCTGCAGATACTTTAATATATGCAGTTCTTCTTCGTTTCGAGTTGATTCAATTCAGTCTACTTGCATAGCCTCTTTGATAAGGGGTAGAGACTCCGAAACACGGTGTCAGAGGATGGCAAGAGACTCGAATTGAATCAAAACGAAAACGATTATTTTCTTTTCTTTTTCATACCTTACTCGGTTTAGAGTACAAAATGACCACGTTTCGTTAAAGTATTCTGAGACGCATTGTTGGAGTGCTCCTCCTAGCGGCGCCGCTTGGTACTATCGTATCTCGGTTAACAGAAACCTGACTCGTGGTCGAAATTTATTTCTATTTATTTTGTCATTCCCCGTTAGAGGACAGTCTAACCACACTCTGCTGCAGATATTTTAATATATGCAGTTCTTCTTCGTTTCGAGTTGATTCAATTCAGTCTACTTGCATAGCCTCTTTGATAAGGGGTAGAGACCCCGAAACACGGTGTCAGAGGATGGCAAGAGACTCGAACTGAATCAAAACGAAAACGATTATTTTCTTTTCTTTTTCATACCTTACTCGGTTTAGAGTACAAAATGACCACGTTTCGTTAAAGTATTCTGAGACGCATTGTTGGAGTGCTCCTCCTAGCGGCGCCGCTTGGTACTATCGTATCTCGGTTAACAGAATCCTGACTCGTGGTCGAAATTTATTTTTATTTATTTTATTTTGTCATTCCCCGTTAGAGGACAGTCTAACCACACTCTGCTGCAGATATTTTAATATATGCAGTTCTTCTTCGTTTCGAGTTGATTCAATTCAGTCTACTTGCATAGCCTCTTTGATAAGGGGTAGAGACCCCGAAACACGGTGTCAGAGGATGGCAAGAGACTCGAATTGAATCAAAACGAAAACGATTATTTTCTTTTCTTATTTAATAATGTATTTACTAGAATAATTAATATAATAATACAAATTTACATTACTAGATTATATTTATTTTAAAACATAATTTTAAAAATATATTTTTAGAGAGCACTGCAAGCGCTCTAGAGTGCTACGAGAGTGCTACGAGAGTGCTTGTAGTGCTCTCTGAACGAACTGAAATATAAGACGGCTTTGGTTTTGTTTTGCAACTAAACGAAAATGTTTATTCATTTTTACTCCTATCTGAATATAAGGGTCCTTTTTCGTTGGAATTTTTCCGCGCTGGACAGGTGAGTTGTGAATTGCAAATTGGAGAATTCCCTCATCTTCTTTTTGGTCCAGAATCCGTTTGGCTTGCATTTTTAGAAGCCACGGAAGTGTAACCAAAAAAATGGTACCAATAAGGTTTTTAATTTATTATTATTTTATGTTTTATTAGATTGAAAACTTTGACTTTGAAAAACAATAATACTTTCGTAATACATTTTACCTGAACATGCAAACTATTTTGATTGTAAAAAAGGATTAATCAGTTATGTGTATTGTCTCATCAAGGTAAACAATGGGCCTGTTTTCGTTTCTATAACGTTTGACAAGAAGTCTTAAGCATTTAATTTTCAAAGCTCTCTTTCCGTCTTCTCAATCAACACTGTTCTGTCGTCCTATGCTCTCTTCTAACGAAAATTCATATTTCGAAGAATTCTTCGTAGCAACATTTCTCATATTGTAATGCCCACCCTCTATAAGACAAGTTTTTATGTGGAGCACGATATTATCTTTATTGCGAGTTAAAAATAAAAACTTCTCGATACACTAAAATATTTTTGGCTGCGACAATTTATTTCACCTACTTTTGACTCACAAGTCATTGTTAACGAAGCCAGAAAAATAAAATTTGATGGTAAATTCATTTGCAAAGAAAACTCCATGTAAACGGTTATTCCTTAAGAACACTCTTTTCTATTCATTCCATGCCACATACCGTCATTTTTTAAGTTATACTTCTTTAGGCACGAGGGTGAATTTTTATTTTTCTGGGCGCATGCGCACACCGACAGTATGGTATTAGTCGCTACATCTTTTAAGTTATGTAGCGCAAATAAGGTGTGCGTGAAAAGAATATATTATTAGTGTTTTTAGTAAATATATTTATTATAATTTTTGTGTCTGTGGATTTGTCTTCCTCGTAATAAGTAAGTATTATTGAAAATGTTTATTTTTAATTAATCTATCTGTCACCTTGATTGTAATTATGTCCGAGAAATGATCGTCTGTATATACAGAACGGTGGTAGCTCATCGGTAGAGCATTCGCCTACGGATTGAGAGGTCCCCCGTTCAAATCCGGACAAAGTCATATTATTATTATTTTATTTTTTTTTATTTTTGGTATTCTTTTATTTCTTTCTAAAATTAAAACATTAAAAGGGTAAACCCTGTAGTTGGCTGTATACCTTTGTTAAGACAACGTAGAATGAAGTAAACACTTCTGTTGTATATAGGTATATTATAAATTTATTAAAAAATTTTAAAATTCATCCACAAGGGAGTGGTTGTACAAAACGTTTTCGGTCAAACTGACCATCCTCAGTGTAAACCTGGAAATAAGTGAACCACTTAGATTGAAATGCAAAAGGGTGAAATTTTGACAGTTAAAAAAGAAAATGTGGTTACTTACGTCCAGTGTACAAGTAATTGAAACTAGCCACTTGAATAGGTGTAAAACCTCAAAATAACATTATTGCTACATTATGAGCTGTATAGTAATCGACAATAAGTCGATGTCTTAAGATTAAAAATGTATCACATGTGGATGTATGTCATCCTTGCTCGGAATTAGCACAAGGTTGTGATCAGGTGAGAGGTTAACAACCAACTGATTAGACAGATTGGTGCCTGAAAATTCATGACAAGATGTCAAAGAAGATAGGTGGATTTCTCAAATGTCAACCGAAAAATTTTTGACAATGTGCATTAATATTTAACTTAATTATTCAATTGTGAATATGCAACTATTAAATTTGTTTGATATGAATTCTAAATTGTAAATAAAGGTTAATAAGCTATAATGATATATTCATTAGTGCACCGTAAACAAAAGCAAAATTCTACTCATATGCTGTGACGTCATAGACTGTTTGTCTACTGTATAGGACTGATAATAATTATATTAATTTGAGCAAAGTTATAATGAATTGAAATGAATTATTGAAAATTATATAGAAAATTTTTAAAATTTTTTTTTTTTTTTTTTTTTATCAAAATATGATATTTTAATAGAGTAGCAGCTGTAGAATTGGAAGTAATGCCAATAGTGAATGGTCGGTTGCATATGTTTCAGGGAACCAACGAATATAATGAGAAAATACCAATCTATAGATCTGTAATGTGAATTATTGGAGGTATTAAAGGAAATGATATTAAAAAAGGGAAGTGGAATTGAAAAAATGTATGTACATATCTTAATCAAGAAATCTTCTCTAAAAATATTTTGTTATGACTGAATGTAAAAAGTTTGTCCCATATAGAACTATTGAAAATCTAAATTTAGAAAAATTATTAAAAAAGGTGATAAGGTAAGTTGCCTATGTTCAGTGGACAAATAAATGAAATATAATTACTGTTTTGAAATTAAATTGTGAGAATTGTTAAATGGATAAAGACTGATATTAAATTAGGAAAACTGCGCTGAAAGAAATGTACATGTTTTGATCAAAGAAGAAAATTAATTTTGATTGTAAGCTCTAAATGTAAAAAGAATATGTCACATATTAAACTATTAAAATTCTAGATTGAATATTGTATTGACCAAAGTTGATATTAAGTAAATTTATTAAATGTTGATAGCTGAGATTTATTTTTTAATTTTAATCTGAATGAAAAATAGAGTGAATCAATTAAAATGTTGGAAATTCAACAAAATTTTTGGTTATTGTCTATATTAGAATGTCATATCCGAAAAGATCAAGGGTTCCATGGTGTGATTTTGATATAATGAGAAAATGATTTTGTTAAGTGAAAATAATTAAAGAATGAGATGGAAGAGATAGAGTCTTGACAGGAGCACAGAGTGAAAGAGACTGGAAGTACTAAAAGAATATTTGATTAGGTATAATGTTTGGGTTTTTTGTTTATTTTGGGTTTGTCGTGGTATGTATAGGAAAGAAGGCCAATGTGAAGGTGAATAAAAATATAGAATTATGGAAATAATTGTCTATGAATGGGGGTGAAATCACGGTTAAGAGAAAGTTGACGGTTAACACAGTTTGGACTTGTCCTTGCGTCCCTGACAATCTCTAAATCCTCATATAGGTCTAAACGAAGGGTATTCTTATCTTGGATGTTATGAATCAAAGTCACACCATCTGGGATGTTAAGGTGGTGTTTGTTGACTTTGAGATGGTGAGAGAAAGCTGATGTATTGTCACGTTTAGTGTGCTCTGCTGCTCTAGTAGACAGTGATCTATAGGTTCTTCCTACATAAGAGGCATCACAATCGGAACAAGATAATCTGTAAACACCACTACGATTCATAAAGTTGATTGGATCTTTAGTGTTAGATAATGTTTTGTTGAGAGTGTTATTGACTTTAAATGATATGTGGACATTGTCCGAAGAACAGAGAATGTGTTTGATCTTCTCAGATATGACAGTATTATGAAAAGGTAGGGACCTATAGATTGGTGTGATGACTGGGTTTGAATTGTAAGCTAGTTGCTGAAGACGATTGGATTCTCTTTTCCGGATGAGCTTGTCGATTATATTAGGGTTGTAATCATTGTTGACTGCTATTTGTTTGATTATATTAAGTTCCTTGTTAAATTCAGCTGTAGATAGAGGTAGTGTATGTAGTCTATGGATGAAACTCCTAAAAGCAGAATATTTATGAGACAGTGGGTGGTTGGATGAAGAATGGATAACATGATCAGTTTGAGTAGGCTTGCGGTAAATACCAAAGTTGAACTGGTTGTTGAGTCTGGTAATGGAAAGGTCTAAAAAATTAATGGCATTAGATGATTCTAGTTCCATAGTAAATTTGATATTGGGATGGATTTGATTGATTTTGAATAAAAGGTGATTAGCTGAGTCTTGCTGACCATCCACAAAAACGAGACAATCATCTACGTAACGGAACCAATGTAGAACTTCAGGATTTTTCATGATATAATTGGATTCTAAATGATCCATAAAAACATCAGCTAGAAAGGGGGATAAGCAACTACCCATTGCTAAACCATCTGGTTGTTTATAGAAATTATTGTTAAAAATAAAGAAATCTTGTGATAGACAAATTTGTAGAATATCTATTATCGAAGAAATGATATGGGGTTGAATAACCTTATTGATTAGGAGAGTTTTTACCAGACTAATTGTTTCATTTTTGGGTACTGAAGTAAATTACCATTTACTTCAGTACCCAAAAATGAAACAATTAGTCTGGTAAAAACTCTCCTAATCAATAAGGTTATTCAACCCCATATCATTTCTTCGATAATAGATATTCTACAAATTTGTCTATCACAAGATTTCTTTATTTTTAACAATAATTTCTATAAACAACCAGATGGTTTAGCAATGGGTAGTTGCTTATCCCCCTTTCTAGCTGATGTTTTTATGGATCATTTAGAATCCAATTATATCATGAAAAATCCTGAAGTTCTACATTGGTTCCGTTACGTAGATGATTGTCTCGTTTTTGTGGATGGTCAGCAAGACTCAGCTAATCACCTTTTATTCAAAATCAATCAAATCCATCCCAATATCAAATTTACTATGGAACTAGAATCATCTAATGCCATTAATTTTTTAGACCTTTCCATTACCAGACTCAACAACCAGTTCAACTTTGGTATTTACCGCAAGCCTACTCAAACTGATCATGTTATCCATTCTTCATCCAACCACCCACTGTCTCATAAATATTCTGCTTTTAGGAGTTTCATCCATAGACTACATACACTACCTCTATCTACAGCTGAATTTAACAAGGAACTTAATATAATCAAACAAATAGCAGTCAACAATGATTACAACCCTAATATAATCGACAAGCTCATCCGGAAAAGAGAATCCAATCGTCTTCAGCAACTAGCTTACAATTCAAACCCAGTCATCACACCAATCTATAGGTCCCTACCTTTTCATAATACTGTCATATCTGAGAAGATCAAACACATTCTCTGTTCTTCGGACAATGTCCACATATCATTTAAAGTCAATAACACTCTCAACAAAACATTATCTAACACTAAAGATCCAATCAACTTTATGAATCGTAGTGGTGTTTACAGATTATCTTGTTCCGATTGTGATGCCTCTTATGTAGGAAGAACCTATAGATCACTGTCTACTAGAGCAGCAGAGCACACTAAACGTGACAATACATCAGCTTTCTCTCACCATCTCAAAGTCAACAAACACCACCTTAACATCCCAGATGGTGTGACTTTGATTCATAACATCCAAGATAAGAATACCCTTCGTTTAGACCTATATGAGGATTTAGAGATTGTCAGGGACGCAAGGACAAGTCCAAACTGTGTTAACCGTCAACTTTCTCTTAACCGTGATTTCACCCCCATTCATAGACAATTATTTCCATAATTCTATATTTTTATTCACCTTCACATTGGCCTTCTTTCCTATACATACCACGACAAACCCAAAATAAACAAAAAACCCAAACATTATACCTAATCAAATATTCTTTTAGTACTTCCAGTCTCTTTCACTCTGTGCTCCTGTCAAGACTCTATCTCTTCCATCTCATTCTTTAATTATTTTCACTTAACAAAATCATTTTCTCATTATATCAAAATCACACCATGGAACCCTTGATCTTTTCGGATATGACATTCTAATATAGACAATAACCAAAAAAAATTTTGTTGAATTTCCAACATTTTAATTGATTCACTCTATTTTTCATTCAGATTAAAATTAAAAAATAAATCTCAGCTATCAACATTTAATAAATTTACTTAATATCAACTTTGGTCAATACAATATTCAATCTAGAATTTTAATAGTTTAATATGTGACATATTCTTTTTACATTTAGAGCTTACAATCAAAATTAATTTTCTTCTTTGATCAAAACATGTACATTTCTTTCAGCGCAGTTTTCCTAATTTAATATCAGTCTTTATCCATTTAACAATTCTCACAATTTAATTTCAAAACAGTAATTATATTTCATTTATTTGTCCACTGAACATAGGCAACTTACCTTATCACCTTTTTTAATAATTTTTCTAAATTTAGATTTTCAATAGTTCTATATGGGACAAACTTTTTACATTCAGTCATAACAAAATATTTTTAGAGAAGATTTCTTGATTAAGATATGTACATACATTTTTTCAATTCCACTTCCCTTTTTTAATATCATTTCCTTTAATACCTCCAATAATTCACATTACAGATCTATAGATTGGTATTTTCTCATTATATTCGTTGGTTCCCTGAAACATATGCAACCGACCATTCACTATTGGCATTACTTCCAATTCTACAGCTGCTACTCTATTAAAATATCATATTTTGATAAAAAAAAAAAAAAAAAAATTTAAAAATTTTCTATATAATTTTCAATAATTCATTTCAATTCATTATAACTTTGCTCAAATTAATATAATTATTATCAGTCCTATACAGTAGACAAACAGTCTATGACGTCACAGCATATGAGTAGAATTTTGCTTTTGTTTACGGTGCACTAATGAATATATCATTATAGCTTATTAACCTTTATTTACAATTTAGAATTCATATCAAACAAATTTAATAGTTGCATATTCACAATTGAATAATTAAGTTAAATATTAATGCACATTGTCAAAAATTTTTCGGTTGACATTTGAGAAATCCACCTATCTTCTTTGACATCTTGTCATGAATTTTCAGGCACCAATCTGTCTAATCAGTTGGTTGTTAACCTCTCACCTGATCACAACCTTGTACTAATTCCGAGCAAGGATGACATACATCCACATGTGATACATTTTTAATCTTAAGACATCGACTTATTGTCGATTACTATACAGCTCATAATGTAGCAATAATGTTATTTTGAGGTTTTACACCTATTCAAGTGGCTAGTTTCAATTACTTGTACACTGGACGTAAGTAACCACATTTTCTTTTTTAACTGTCAAAATTTCACCCTTTTGCATTTCAATCTAAGTGGTTCACTTATTTCCAGGTTTACACTGAGGATGGTCAGTTTGACCGAAAACGTTTTGTACAACCACTCCCTTGTGGATGAATTTTAAAATTTTTTAATAAATTTATAATATACCTATATACAACAGAAGTGTTTACTTCATTCTACGTTTTCTAAAATTAGTTTAATATTTAAATACAATACAAAAAAACTGTTTAAAGTAGATATATTGATTTCGTTGAAATCATAATATGAAGTTAGATTATATTGTAATAGAAGTATAACTTCTTACGTGCGTACAAAGAACACACACATTCTTTTTTTTTATTAACGATTAATAGATTAATAGGTGTTTTTTAAGTCGTCCTGTCGCTATTTATCATAATAATCCATGTAATGTACAAAGTTCGTAATATACAACGTCATAGGCTGTTCAATAAGTTTTGCGGTTCGATAAGAGAGGACCTTGCTATTAACATATTTTTTTGTTATTTTGTCCAAAAACAGCAACAACAAAAATCGTAGAAAAAATACAGCACATCGTATTGGAAAGTCATCGAATGCCTGAAAGAGATTTAGTAGAAGCCCTAGGCATGTCAGTGGGCAGTGTAACAATATTTTGAGTGAAGTATTGGGTTTCAGAAAGATGTGTTCACAATGGGTGCCGCATTCGCCAATAATGGAACGAAAACACACTCGAATGCCACAACATTTAGTTAGAGCAATGGTTAGGTAAAATTTAGAGCTTTTTCGGAAGGATGAAGTGTATTTGTGCGTCAATTCATCAGCATGGATGAGACTTAGGTCTATCCTCATGATCCTGAATCAAAACAAAAGCTAAAAAGTGGTGTGAACCTGGTTTTTCGGCTCCAAAACGAGTTCGCGTTCAGAAATCGGACAAGAAGGTGTTAGCATCAGTTTTTTGAGATGCGAAATGAATTTTGTTTCTTGATTACTTGCAAACTAGTTGTAATGATACGCCGATACGTCGAACACGCATCGACACTTAGAACCGTGCGAGTTTCACAAATCGCGCAGATGGCCCCACGCAGTTCCACTTTTCCGAAACAACACTGACAGAGGGATATTTAAGGAGGCCACAAGCAGAGAGCAAACATCCGCCAGTCTTGAAGCGACAGCTCTGGGCTCCACAACCAGCCAAGCGAGGTGAGCTAGGCAGGCCGACCTGAGTACCGAGGTACCGTGGTGAAGTGATCTCGCAAGCTAAGGAAGGCCAACTCGAGGCGCAAGGTGTACCGTGGTGAGGTAATTTGCGGCTCATAAGTAAACGGTGGCAAGGGTGGTGAGTGAGCTCCCGATAAATTTATATATTTGAATAGCGTGACTGTTTTACAAACTTAAACATTTCATATTATTGTTAATTTTGCTCTTATTTTTCAGACGTCTATCCGGAGGAGGACTTCGCTGCGACCCGGCGACGCACAGTGGTTCCAAATGCCGAAAACGTGGTCATGAAACTTCAAAAGCGTATATTGTTTATACATTTTGAAATTACTTTCGTTCTTAAGGGTTTTTGGCATCGCTGATTACGAATCTGGTATTATTTTTTCTGAAAAACAAAATGGCGGATCCAACATGGCGGAAATAAATTAAAAATATCAATCAAAAAGGAAAATTTTTTGTCAAATTTGGTAGGTTAAGGTCGCTGATTACAAATCTAACATTACATTTTTTATACAAAATGGCGGATCCAATATGGACGAAAGAAATTCGAAAAATTTTATATTATAAGGGACTTTTGAAACTGCTGATTACCAATACATTTTCTTTATGAAGTATAATATTCAGAACCTATTACTTATGTACAACTGCCCATACATACTCAACAATCGCCAGAATCATGTAATATGCGTCATTTCCCACTTTTGTATTCAAACAACTGTCAGCAATGCATAGGCAGCTGAACCAAAGTGATTCTGTATATTCTTACTATATATTTTTAGACTAATAAACATTAGTCGCAAAATTATGCAGAATTTTGTACTTTTTGAATGCATCTTTACAAAATTTTAATTATTTCAAGTATATTTTCACTATTTCTGCATTAACAAATTTAAGGCATTTATTGTTAATAAATGTTGATTTAAGTTACATCTTACATTACTACATACTTAAAAAAGAAGAATCTGCTTTAGAGCGATAAAATTGATAAACTACAAAACGTTTTACAGCGTTTTCAATATACGCGTTCTTTTTCACTTTCTCTGCCGGCCAAAATAACCCCGGACATGGCCCACTTGTTCCTGATTTGTGAACCAGAATACATTCAGTCTCTTCCTCATACCTGCGTATTAGGACTCTACGATAGTATGAGAAAACAACTGTAAACCTGAAAATCCCTAAATAGGGACTCCTTTTTTCGCCTTATGACCACGTTTTCAGCATTTGGAACCACTGTGGATAGAATGATATTTTATTTTTATTTCTTTTGATCTGTAAATAATTAGACTGAATATATTTATTTTGTTTTAACCTGTGTTTTACTGAGTCTGTCGTCTTAGAAGAACTACCCATCAAAACAATAAATTCGTAAAAAAGACCGTTTTGGAGAAGAAAAAATTCCTTTTCATCAGTAAAATGCACCGTGTTATATGAGCATTTTGACAATGGCTAAAATTCATGAATTGAAGTTCGAATTGTTGAAGCATCCACCGTGTTCACCAGATTTGGCCCCTAGCGACTTCCATCTGTTTCAGTACTTATTCATCATTTTCCATCAAATGATGAGGTCATAACAGCTGTGGAAGCGTATTTTGCAGCCCTTCTAGATTATCACTTCGGGAAGACTATACAACAAGTGTATCTCAAACCACAAAATAGTGTTTTTGTTCTCATCCAACGACTTTTCAGATTTTGCATTTATAAAAACTGTAATGTATCAGCCCTAAATATTCTGCTGACACACACATGTGCTCAAGACGTTCAATAAAAGCCGGACTTTTAACGGACAAGTTTTATTGTAGAATTCAAGTAACATACAAGAGAGAGATACAGCTTACAATTTCCTTATATATTATTACTACAGTGGAGTGGGATGGTCACTGACGTCAAAATGAGCAGTGACACCGCGCGAAATACAAATATCCGAAACCTAGTATGTACATATATCACAGAAATTCTTACGACTTTCATTTTATTTCCCTTAATTCAGTTAAAAGAAATTACAGAAAAATTGCGCCACCTTTCACTGATTGGGCGACTATTAGCGCTGATTTATAATTATCCAACATTAAAACTTTTTATCGGTGTATAATAAAGAGTTGCTCAAGCCTTGGGGGACTTGCCCTCGTCTCCATTTTGCGACAATAGCGAGAGAGAAAGTAATTAACTAAATGATTGGCCATTTTAGGTACGAAATCGAGCATTGGCCGCAGCCAGCGTCGTGATAACATCAAAGTAGAAAAATAGGGTTCCCGTTCACTGATCGAGATGAAAGAGACATCAAAAGAGACACATTTTTACGTCCATTAATCGTCTCGTGTCTGCTTCTGTAGCTGTACCTATACCGCGAACGGATCCACCCATTTGTGGCATTCTCGGAAAACGTACACTTAATGGCTTGAAACGAAAATTGATGCTTGAAAGTTCTATGTCGAGTTATACAAATTCGAACCAATTTACATGTTGAAAAGGGTTCCAAAGTTTAAGGAAAGACCAAAGTTTAAAGAAAGAGCACACTTTGTATCTTTACTAACTGAATTTTTTATGTCCATCAAGTTAGCAGAACAAAGTCAGCAGAACACAGTTATTATTGTACCATAATTAAGTGTAAAGAAAATGCAAACTTAATGTTTTAAGACAAAATTTTATTGCTCTTTTTTTAAATTATGTCATGTTCTGCCAACTTGATTTCAAGCTAGCAGAACAGTAGTTAAAAAATTGATAAACCATTATTTGTAATAATTTAATACCAGAGTATTCACTGAAATTAATGCAAATTTAATGTTTCAAGAACAAATTTAGTGCTCTTTTTTTAAGTTATCGCATGCTCTGCCAACTTGATTTGAAACTAGCAGAACAGTAGTTAAAAAATTGATAAACCATTAGGTATTTATAATAATTGAATACGAGAGTATTCACTGAATTAAATGCAAATTTAATGTTAAAAGACAAAATTTATTGCTTTTTTTTAAGTTATGGCATGTTCTGTCAACTTGATTTCAAGCTAGCTACTGGCATTATTTTGAAGTTGTTGTTCAAGATGAGAGGTCCGGAAAGGCCGAAATTAATCTTAACAGACAAAGTCATTGAGTATTAAATGAAGTAAAAGAAAGACGTACTCACAATCATTTAATTTCACTTCGACGACCGGTTTCGATCTCTACAATATACAGATCATCTTCAGGTCAGCGTTACAAGTGATTAAATGATTTAATCATCACATCATTTAATCACTTGTAACGCTGACCTGAAGATGATCTGTATATTGTGGAGATCGAAACCGGTCGTCGAAGTGAAATTAAATGATTTTGAGCACATCTTTCTTTTACTTCATTTAAAATGAACTCGTATGTGCAACCCATTCAACATTTTCATTGAGTATTATTAAAATACAAAAGTGAAATAGTGTTACCGGGCGATAAAGTTGTAACGCATACACCCATACATACGATGTCTGGGAAAAGGTATCGCAAGAGCTGGAAGGGATAAAAAGCCCAAAATCCTACATTACGTATGCAACAACACAGATTTCGTGTGAGATTTGAATGATAAAGAAAAACGTACAAAGACATACGAACATATTTACAAAAATACGCATGTACGAGTAGGCTACCGAAGACGATATGAATTGCAGTGATTCAGATTCTTCCAGTCATGGAAATGAAACAGTAAGACATGTAACAATTTCAATGAAAATGACTGTTTGAGACAACTTGTCATGAAGAAAACCTACAAAGGTCGTGAGGTGCTAAGGTTGGAGCCGGGTGTGTGGTAAATATTTTTTCTACGGCCGTGCTAAAAGAGTCACTTTCACGCACGCATTTCGTTTCCGAAAGTTGCACTTTCCCGCACGGCGTGCGTGAAAGTAAATTTTTCCGCACGGCGTGCGGAAAAGTAAAATACCCTGTAATATGGTATTATAATATATTATAATACATCATCATCATCCAGCCTCAAAAGTCCACTGCTGAACATAGGCCTCCTCCCCTCGTTTCCAACCCCATCTATCCTGCGCCGCCCTCATCCAGTTTTTATTTACCTTTCTTAAGTCGTCAGTCCATCTTGTAGGTGGTCGACCGACGCTTCTCTTGTCTTCTCTTGGCCTCCATTCCAATAACCTCTTCGTCCATCGCCCATCTGTCATTCTGGCTACGTGTCCTGCCCATCTCCACTTCAACCTCCATCGCCCATCTGTCATTCTGGCTACGTGTCCTGCCCATCTCCACTTCAACCTCCTCTCGATGACGTCAGTCACCTTTGTTCTTCTCCTGATTTCTTCGTTTCTGATTTTGTCTCGCAGAGTTATTCCTAACATTGACCGCTCCATTCTTCTCTGCGTGACTCTTAGTTTGGTAGCCGAGGCTTTAGTTAAGGTAAGTGTTTCTGATCCGTACGTCAAGACTGGGAGGACGCACTGATCGAATACCTTTTTCTTTAGACATGTGGGTAACTCACTTTTAAAAGTTTCTCTCAGTTTTCCAAATGCTGCCCACCCAAGACCGATTCTTCTCTTCAGCTCATGAGTCTGGTTATCCCTGCCAATCGTAATTTCATGTCCCAGGTATTTATATCTATCTACGAGTTCTATTTCCTTCCCACCAATACTGATGTTCTGGTTGGGTACCAAATTTGTCATTATTTTTGTTTTTGAGATGTTTATATTTAAACCTACATTTTCTGTAGCTACAACGAGTTCTTGTACCATCTCTCTTGCCATACCTAGATCCTCAGCTACTATGACTATATACTATGTATTATGTATTATAATACATGCAATAAACTAATATTTAGATATTATTTACTAATTTATTTCAAATTTACCTTATTGTGTTCATGTTTTAATGAAATTAGCGAGATAATTCGATGAAATAAAATTATTTTGACATAATATTTAAAAGTTAGATCAGTAGACAATTACAATGGTTTTGAATCGTCGTCATGGAAACCAATATCGTCGTCGTGGTAACCCATTATATTGAAAGTTTGGTTTTGACAACCTTGTCAAAGAACTAATTTGTGTATTTTGACTTCTAAATAAAAATTGATATAACTCTATTTTTTGTGGCCTTTTTTCAAACGTACGGCCCTAGAAAAAATATTGTTCCTAACTCATGCGGAAAGTGTCTTCCCCGCACTCGACTGCTTGCCCGAACTCCGCTATCGCGTCGTTCGGGTCAACGGCAGTGTCGTGCGTGAAAGTATCACTTTCCGCACTAGTTAGGAAAATAACTATTTTCTACAACCACTATTCAAAGTGCACTTTTCTGCACGGTTTTATGTTAGCAAACTTGATATTTTCTCACAGTATAAGATATTTGACATTAGTGTGCAGAAAAGTGACGTTTCTGTGCCGCAAAGTGACGTTTCTGTGCCGCAAAGTGACGTTTCTGTGCCGCAAAGTTCTTTTCTGCACAGTTGACTACCTCATTCTGAGTAACGTTATATTCTGTTTACATCCGTGGACTACCGCATTCTGAGTAACGTTATATTCTGTTTACATCCGTGGTTAAACTTTAGACAAATATATAACCTATAAGACAATTATTATATTTAACTATAGCATAGAAACTAAATTATGGATGTTACAACTGTTTTATTTTACAATTTTATTCTTATTAAACATTTTATAATTATCAAATAACCAATAAGGATTTAGCAACCTGTGCAAGAGACGTCGAATGAAGTAGGTTTTGTGTAAATCCGTGACTGCATAAATATAATGTCAATAATGTGTAATAATTGTTTAAATTTAAACAAATTAAGGCAGTGCATTAATTTTTTAACTGATTTCTGTGCAATTTATTTAGGTATAAGGAATTTAAATTGATTAGTAGGTATTAATTAAATACAGTTTAAAATTTATCACATAGGTACCTATTATAATTAATCGTCGTTTGGAAATTGTGATTTTTATTTTTAGGAAAAACTGTGCTTGTAGAAAAAGTATAGTGTGAAACACGTGCAGAAAGGTAATTTCTCACTCGTTTGAATTGCGGCACTCGCTTGCGCTCGTACCGCAACTTTTCAAACTCGTGAGAAATTAGTACCTTTCTGCACTTGTTGCACAATATACTATTCTTGGAACATTAAATTTGAATTTAATTCAGAGAATACTCTGGTATTCAATTATTTGATGATTTATCAATTTTTAACTACTGTTCTGCTAGCTTTAAATCAAGTTGGCAGAACATGCAATAACTTTAAAAAAAGAGCAATAACATTTTTTCTTGGAACATTAAATTTGCATTTCATTCAGTGAATACTCTGGTATTCAATTATAAATGGTTTATCAATTTTTGAACTCCTAACATATCGCTCGCAGCAAATCCTTGTCCACTTGAGAGATATACTCTCGAGAGCTACTCTCGAGATTTTTACTCTCACATGGAGCGTTAGATAAGTAAAAAAAATGTCACTTGATAGTTTTCCTAAATGTTTTGTTACTGATATTAACATTTGCGTATTGTAAAATTGCAAATTAAATGAGATGTTGATTAAAAAATATATTAATTCTTAAAATATAAATATTTCAATCACTCAGTTCTCTACAAGATTGAGAATAATTGGCTGAGTCCATCCCTGCCTTCGCATACTACACACTGCACTAAACAATCACGCTGGTTATTGTCTATTGAAAGATTGGCCGCTGAACCGTTATCGAATGTTATCAGAAGAGAAATGACCGGCCATTGTCGAAGGAATTGAGAAATTTTAAGAGTTTAGATGCAATTACAGTGACAAAGAATCGATCTCGAGCTGGCTTCTGATTTACGAACATGGGTTGGTCTTTATGTACTAAAAATGTAGTTAGTGTCCGTTATCTATGCTACTCTGGCGGCCAAATTCTGCTATTAGCTCTTCCCTAGACGGCCATAGTCGATCTATGGGAGGCGGTTATCTTTAGAGGCGGTAAATGTGAATGCCCTCTCCAAATATCTTAACTTTAAATGAATTATTTTTAGTCCCCTCTCTAAATGCATGTGTATGTCTTAGTTGGAAAATTGAAAAAATTGTAAAACCTTAAAATCTAGTAGAGCTTCAAATGTAGTAGCGAGAATTTTTCGTAACAGTAATATTGCGTTCCAAAAAATACCTAATTTTGTGCATTCGTGTCATAATGACAATCTCCCGTCCTGACACCTGATTTAAGAATCAAAGGGGCATTCGGTATGAAACCCATTTACCCACTGTCGTTTATAATAATTAACATAGAAATCTTTTTGAACCATCCTTTACTACTATCATCTGGCCAGTTGGTCGTAGTGTGCACAGCATACACCTACATAGGCTTCACCATACTAGACAATTGGATTACTTTCATAGCTGTAGTGTTTAATATTGTTTATATACTAAAGACCAAAATATAAGAGCGCGCTTCGGAAAAGCTAGATCCACCTTTTACCAGATGGGGGAATTGTTCAAAATCCACAACCTCTCTCTTGGTATAAAAGTAAGAGTGCTGCAATACTACGTCTTCGCTGCCCTTTTTTATGATGTTGAATCGTTGACCATGAACAAATATATTGTAGCGGTTTTTTTACTGTAATAACTTATAATTACAATGAAACTATCGCATATCGGTTCGTATTTATATACGACTTTATTTATATAACTGTACAGACGAATTTATTTTACAAACTAACTCTATTTACAAAATTCGTTCCTTATATATTGAATACAAAATACCAGACATTTTCTTGAACGTTCCAGAAAAACGAAACCGCCCATCACTAGTAATCCGTGGCCTTGACTGTCGAACATTCACGAGGAATCGTTTCCTCACTTTGCGGTGAGTCATTGTTCCAGATGTCTCCTACGCTGATGGGCTGTCGAGACGAAACCTGTTATTTGCGGTCGGTAATTCGTCACAATGTGTACAGAAAATTGGAAGAACTTGAGATGTGGCTATATCGGAGAATAGTAAGAATTCCGTGAATTGACCGAGTCACAAATGGGGAGGCCCTCAGAAGCAGAATTGAACATAACCGAGAGGTACTGATAACAATCAAATCTCCAAAGATTAGAATACTTCGTACACATTATGCGAAATGAATCCAGATATGCCTTTCTACGGGCCATTTTGTAAGGGAAAATATTGAAAAACGAGGTCCAGGAAGAAAAAGAACATCCTGGTTAAAGAACCTCAGAACCTGGTGTGGTGATATGCTTCAATTACTATTTTACTATTTTTTTATTGCTAATTTTAAATATTAACTTTCCTTTCTAAACGAAATAATATGGGTCATTTAAAATTCACATGCGTTTCGTTCCCAATATACAAACCATTTGCATAGAAGGGTCTGTTAAGTTTTAAGAAACGAAGTATATCCCTATTCAGGTAAAATGCCTTTGCAGTTTTTAAAACACCAGATCTAATAAATTGTCGCTTGTCTAGCCATATGGTAGAACCACATAATGACTGATTAGTGTTTGTGGTCTAATTCAGTAGAGTCACAGCGGACACAGCGTGCGGTCACACCCTCGTCAAAATAACAAACCCTCTTTCGAGACATTTTCACGTTCTTTTTACCGATTGAAATAAATATATTATTGACAGACAGTTTGTTGTTTTTACATTTATTTTAATTTTATTTAATTGTTTCCGTAGACAATAAGGTTATCACACACGCAACTTAACCACCATGGAGCACCTGGTTCAACACAACATATGTGCAGCTTTTCCGCGCTGCTGCTGATAAGATAAAGAGTGCCATGATGATATCCAACATTCGTCGCGGATATGCACATCAACAAGAAATATTAAAGAGATAGAGCACGAATTAATAAACATCCATTGTGGTTCGTTTTCTTCCATTTAAATCCCAAATATTTTACAATTCTGTAAAGAGAACTCAATGAGAGAGAAACCAATGGAGAAACATTGTTAGGAATATTGGAAGAAATCACGATCCTCAGTAATGGGGAAACGACAGGAGAGAGAGAGAGAACTCACACATCTCTGCAAAGGTTTCAATAATAATACACGACAACTTCTATTCAGTCCTCAAGTCTGTCACAGCTGCTTTATATTTCGCAGGTGTTGTAGCTGGAAATTTTTGTATTAATTCTTTGAATCTGCGTATGCTTCTTCTTCTTCATGTGCCTTGTCCGTTGCGGACGTTGGCTATCATCATCGCAATTTTAATTTTGTTTGCGGCGTTTCTGAATATCTCGATCGATGTTAGTCCAAACCATTGGCGTAAGTTTTGAAGCCATCAGTGTCTTCTTTTTCCGGGTCCGCGTTTGCTTTCTATTTTACCCTGTATTATCAGTTGGAGTATATGATATTTATCATGTCTCATAATATGACCGAGGTATTCAAGTTTCCGTTTCTTAATTGTGAAAGAGATTTCTTTTTGTTTTCCCATTCGGCGCAGTACCTCTACGTTGGTGGTGTGAGTCGTCCAGGATATTTTGAGGATACGTCGATACACCCACATTTCGAATGCCTCCAGCTTTCTCATTAATGTTTCCGTCAGTGTCCATGCCTCTGCGCCATACAGCAAGACTAGAGATACATAGCACTTTAGCAGCCGTATTTTTAGTGGGAGAGATATGTCGGAATTGGTGAATATATTTCTCATGTTGTTAAATGTTGCTCTGGCCTTTTCAATTCTAGATCGTATTTCAGTTGTTTGATCCCATTTTGAGTTGACGACTGTTCCAAGGTATGTATACGAGTCAACGTGTTCAATTGGTTCTTTATTTTCAATTGTCTGGCAGGTTTTTGAGTTTTGCTGACCAGCATCCATTTTGCTTTATTTATGTTGAGGTTAAGTCCTCTTTCTTCACTCGCTCTTTGTACTCTGTCCATAAGATACTGAAGTTCGTCGATACTTCTGGCAAGTACGACTGTATCTCCATTGATTTTTATGCCTTCGTTTAAAAATTTGTTCGGAGTAAATATTAAAAAGGAGAGATGAGAGAACACATCCCTGTCGTACACCTTTTCTGATATCAATGCTCTCTGTGGACGCATTGCCGACTTTTACCCTGGTTGTCTGATGCCAGTAGAGACTTGTCACAATTTGGATGTCCTTATCATAAATTCCTATGTTTTGTAGAATTTCAATTAGTTGGTCATGTCTCACATTGTCAAAGGCTTTCGAGTAATCTACAAAGCACATGTAGACATCCTTATTCATATCTCTATACCTCTGTACTAATACTTGCAGACAAAACACTGCTCCATTGTGCCCATAGCGTTCCTAAAACCAAATTGTGTCTCGTTGATTTCCGCTTCACATTTGTCGTAGATTCTGTTATATATGATTTTGGTGAAGCGTATGCTAAGTTGTTAAAATATTATTTCTAGTATGTGTCCAGATACTTCAGTAGATACGCTCACACGTTGTTTAATATCGGTTCGAGTATCTACAAGAAACAGTGTTTGTTGCTTTTCAGGTTTTGAAGCCAAGATATTCTTCTTTTCTCTGGTCCCCTCTTTCCAATAATACCTTACCCTGAAGAATAAGTGGCAACAAGCCATGTCTGTCCATTCCTCATCCTCATAACATGCCAACTAGTTTGCTTTCTTTGATTTTGTTAATAATCTCGCATTCCTTGCCCATTCTACGTATGACCTTAGATTAGTCACACGATCCTCTCATGAAATTCTTCAAATGTGTCTGTAACATCACATCTCGAAGACCCCGAGTTTTCTTAAAGAAGCTTCAGAAAGTGTCCATGCCTCTACTCCGTATATTATCACGACATGGATGTCAAACCTGGACCAAGGCAAATGTGAACAAACAAAAGAAAGAGCAATGGAAAGGGCAATGATAGGTATACGACTGTCAGAAAAAGGAACGAATGGGTAAGATCAAAAACAAAAGTCGGGGGTATCAACAACAAAAATTGCCAAAGTCAAATGGAGCTTTGACGGCCAAACTGCCAGACAAGAAGACCACGTTGGAACACTGGAGAACTTACTGAGGTAGTCGGCCAAGAGATAGACCACATATGAGATGGGTAAATGACATTAAAAAAATATCTGGAAAAAATTGGAAATATGTTGCTCAGTATAGAAATCGCTGGAGAGATGGGAGAGTCCAGAAATGGAGTAAAATTCCCAAATAAAATAGTAAATTCCAAAAATGGAAGATAAAAGGCAAGGAAAAAGAATACACGTATTCGCACCTTTGACGCGCAGAAATGGCAAATATTTAAAAATAGCAAAAAATCGATTCGATATACAAACATCAAGTTTTTATTTACCTTACTATTACAACAATAAAAATATTTTTTTTCAAGTGGTCTGGTAAAAGCCACAAAAGCGTTTAAAATGCGATAAATATACCAACACAATCTTAGCGTGACCATTTAGGCCTGGATCCCGCGTACCAAAAAAAAGTTTATTAATAGCAAGCTGAAAATATTGGTTAATAGCTTAACGGTGTCTAGTCGGACAAACTTTGATGTACGGGAACACTGGAACAAGGGAAGTTTTAATAAATCGTGGAAAAGGTTACAGATTTCGAACGTCAGACTATGAAAACGTCCCATGTATTTTGTCACACAGAACTTCCAATTGATTTGTTACCCTTTCATTAAACTCTCATGCAAAAATCAGATTGCTATACTTATCACCAACATAATTCCTGTCATTTAACATGTTCTACGTGTCGGACTTATTAAAATGCCCAACATATTTGTCGGACAAACATTTTTTCACATACATATTATATAAAGATTGAATAAACTTAAAACCAATCTGCGAGTTTTCACAATCATAAACTTGTCAGGATAACACGTTCCACAATTAAAATCTCTTCTTCTTCTTTGTCTTTAAGTGCCATCTCCGCGACGGTGGTTGGCAATCATGATGGCTATTCTGATCTTAGATGCTGCTGCTCTGAACAGTGCGGTTGATGTGCATCCGTACCATTCCCTCAAGTTACGCAACCATGAGATTCTTCTTCTTCCTACACTTCTGGTGCCCTGGATTTTCCCCTGTATAACACAATTGAAGTATGTTGTATCTCTCATTACGCATAACATGCCCCAGGCATTGCAGCTTTCGTGTCTTGATGGTTTCCAATATTTCCATTTTTGAAGTTATATTTCTTTACCGGCGATATGAGGGTGAATTTTTATATGTTAAAACCTATGATCCCGGCGCATGCGCATTATAACTTTGTTCTGATTGGATGTTCAAATGACATGTCAAAAATTATTCAATATGGCGGCTGTGGCACAGATGTAGTTAGATTATTATTTATGGTTGTTGCGTTTTAAAATTTGTGTGAAAAGAAACAACAAACAAAAGTTAGTTAATAGTTATACTGCCTTTTTAAATAGTTTTCATATACCTATATTTTTGGACTTTTGGACTATTTTGGACAAGGAAAACTCATTCTAATTTGTTAAGTAGTTTTTATTATAATCATATTGTAATTATACATTTGGATTAGGTTGAAATATGTATATTTATTTTCTCAAGAATGGGGATTTTAGAGAGAAATCCCAAATTAGGTCCGATTTTTATTTTTAAATTATGATTTTTTGGCGTAGATTTATTTATCTAGTAGGTATGTAATGCTTTGATTTACATACTTAATTTGATTACCAACAAAAGTTCTACCAATATTCATCTAATATATTGTGTTCTTACTGTCAAACAGTAAAACGTTCAGTTACCCTATTTTTCCACATGACAAATAATGTGGAATTGGACGAGTGAGTCTAGGCTTCGATTACGAATCAAAGCGTCCCGAAATTCACGGGTTCGATTCCCGATGCAAGTTTTTATTTTTTTATGCATTTTATGATTGTAAGTATATTTGTTATATAATTTGTTTTTTCAGAAAATGCGTATTTAAAATTTTTGCCAACAATTATCGTTCAGAAATCATTTTTTCTTTGTGGCATTTTTCAATGTGTTTGTGTGCGTTTTATTCTTTCATTTTTTTAAATTTTTGGTATTGTCTTAAAAATCGCATAATATGTAGTAGAAGTATAACTTCTTACGTGCGTACAAAGTACACACACATTCTTTTTGTTGACTTTTCACATGACTTCGTTGTTTGTTACATGCTCGGTCCATGATATCTTCAGGATTCTTCTATACACCTACTCTTCAAACGCTTCCAACTTTTTAGTAGTCGACGCGTTAAGTGTCCATGCTTCTATGCCGTAAAGCAGAGCCGAGAAAATATAACACCTTGTCAGCCTAACTCGCAAGTCTAATTTCAGTTCTCTTGCACAAAGTACCTTTCTCATTTTATTGAAGTTTGTTCTTGCTTTCTTTATTCGAACTTTGATTTATTTGGAGTAATCGTTTGTGTGATTAATTATTATGCCCAGATAGTTGTAGTTTTCAACTTGTTCTAAAGTTTTACCTTTAATTGTCAGGCTTTCATCATTATTTTGGGTCTTTGATATCCTCATAAATTTAGTTTTCTTGATATTTATTGATAATCCATATTCTTCTCCATACTCAACTATCTTGTTCATTAGCTTTTGGAGGTCTTGAAGGTTGTCTGCTATTATGATAGTATCGTCCGCATAACTAATGTTGTTAATTGGCGTTCCATTTACCTTTGTTCCTGCTGTTTCACCCTCAAGAGCTCTTTTCATAATTTCTTCAGAGTATGCAAAAATAGTAGTGGTGACAATACACACCCCTGTCTCACTTTTCTTTTAATTTCGAACTCTTCTGATGTGGGTTCGTTAATGCGTATGTGTACCTGTTGTTTATAATATAGATTCATTATAATTCGAAGGTCATTGTATTGTAATTGTTTTGCTTTGAGGACGTCCATTAGCTGTTTGTGGCGGACTTTATCGAAAGCCTTGTTATAAATCTATGAAACAGACGTACATATCCTGGTTCACATCCAAGTATATCTGGACTAGGACGTTGAATGCAAAGGGAGCTTCGCGGGTACCTACGCCTCTACGGAATCCAAATTGGATTTCTTCGATATCCATATCAAGTGTTTGGTAAATGCGTTTATGAATGATCTTTAAAAACATTATAAGTGTGTGAGACATCAAGCTTATGGTGCGGAGGTCGGTGCATTCTCTAGCATTTTTCTTTTTTGGGAGACAAATAAATGTTTAAAAATTTCATTAAAGAGCTTTAAGATGACATCCATGTAATCATTTTCTATTATTTTCAGGATATCAATAGGCAGTTGATCTGGCCCCGGGCTTTTTCCGTCGCGTGTTCTTTAGTGCATACAATATTTCTTCCTTTGTAATTTCTACACTTGTTTCTCTGTTTTCGAACAATTAAAATCACGTTCCACAATTAAAACTTCCCCTGTTCTAGTGTTCGCTTACATCAAAGTTTGTCCGACTAGACACCGATAAGCTATTAACAAATTTTCAGCTTACTACATATTAATAAACTTTTTTTGGTACGCGGGATCCAGACCTAATTTCGTTGGAATTAAAATCTTGTTCACATCGATTTTAAGGATTTCATGCTAGACGGGTTCATGCATTGTGTTCTAAAAAAAGTAAATATTTGAAATGACTGAAATGATAGCACGAGACGTCATTGAATGTTTCTTGAATTGTTTTTTCGTGGGAATAGCTGCCCGTTATTAAAAGGAAGTAGGAAACATTTATCACATCTTTAGAAGTAACTAATGGGTACAGTAGCTCTTTTCTTTGTAAAAACGTATTAAAAAGACCAAAAAACCAAGTGAATAAGAAGTTATATATAAATTAGACTAAATCTTTTAGACACATCTTTAAAAGTAACTAATGGGTACGGTAGCTCTTTTCTTTGTAAAAAATGTATTAAAAAGTCCAAAAAAACCAAATGAATGAGAAGTTATGTATGAATTAGACTAAAATTACGTTTTAACAATGGCAATGAACTAAGTACGAATAAATCGTAGAGGAGAATTAAGTATATGTTTTGGTTTTATAGAAGCATAACTTTCTTATTCTAGGTAGAGATGTTGAAAAAGTATCTATTCGTTACAAAGTACTCGTTACTTACGAATACCGAAAGTAACGATTACTATACAGAGAGGCAAATCGTTACTTTGATTACTCTGATTACTTCGTTACTTCGTACCAATCGTATCAGAGCGAGTAACGACTATTGTATCTACAACAATCAACTTGATTACTTTCTACCAATCGTATCCCAGCGAGTAAAAACAGATCGGTGAAGGTCGTTGGTATATCGGAATATCTATACAAAATACCTACCTACTGAGAAATACGATTCTCGATATGATTACCGGTACTCAAATACATAAGTAACAAAAGTAATTATAGTAATCAAAGTAACGAATACTGTAAATGATTATACAAAAGTACCGATTTGTAATGAATACTCGAAAGTAACTATAGTCAACATCACTAATTGTAGGGCGTAGAGGTATGGTTCTTGGACCCAGTGTTGCCAATCGGCGGATAATTATCCGATTTGCGTACCTTTTGGAGAGTTGTCGTATCTTCTTCGTACCTTTAAATAAATCGGATATTTGCGGATATTTTCAGTGTATCTACCATCGACTAAAACTTTCTCATCCATATATTCCCATCACCAACAACACATTAATTTTGTTTGGTTCCACCCAAATTTTTATAAATAGCCTATACTGGATGAATGTTAGTGACATCCGATACTTTTCATCTTTTGACAAAAGGGACATGCGCCGATTCTTTTGTTTAGAATTTAAATGCACAAGTGCATCCACTTAAGGCATACTAATCCAATTCAAATTTCAAAAACCTTTATACAGTGTGAAAGGCACTTATGGAATAAAATTATTTATGTCCTTGTTTTAAAGAATTATAAAAAGCGCTGGGATCCGTCGATTTTAATATATATAAATGTGCATTTTTTAAATATAAATTTAAATCTACAGGGTGATTGACGCAAGCCTGGCAGAGTCCATATGTTTGATTTTTATTGGAACACCCTATATATTTTTATATTTTTAAAAGCTGCTTAACAACCAATTTTAACGAAATATAATTAACAATAATACAGGGTGAAATTTTGAAATTAGAAAGTATAGAAACTACTTATGGAATAAAATTGTTTGTGTACTTACTTTAGAAAATTATTAAAAAATTCCCGTGACCCGTTAACTTTTAAATTCAAATGGGCGCTTTATAAACATATATTTAAATATACAGGGTGCGACACGAAAGTCTAGCATAGTCCATGATCTTTAGTTTTAATGAATCACCCAGTACATTTTTGTGTTATTAGAAGCTAATGTTATACCTAATTATATTTATGATTTTTTGAGGAATGTAATGGTACTATGCAGACAACTTTCCGGCACAGAAACGTCACTTTTCTGCACACTACTGTCAGTTATTCTGTGAGAAAATTTAAGTTTGCTAACATAAAATTGTGCAGAAAAATGCATTTGGAATAGTGGTTGTAGAAAAATCTACTTATTTGAAACTAGTAATATCTAGATATCTACTAATTAACTCAAAAATCCTTCAAATTTTTTGCCTATAATAATAATTATTAGTCGGGCATTAACGTTGATCGTACCACAGGTATTATGGATAATAACTTTGATACCTTAATAACTACAAGACTGTCAAATACATTTCTATTGTTTTAGTTGTAATAAATCTTTAGTTGTTAAAAGAGCGTAGGCACAAAATTTCGGACCAATAATCTTTAATCTTATTCATTTTTTTCGAATCCTGAGAAAACTAATCAATATTTTTGAAAAATTTGAACGCAGAATGAAAGATTACATTATTATAGAGGGCTGAAAGTCCCTTAGAATAAACAAAATGTTTCTTTTGAATGAGATATTTGAAATTAAAAATCACACTCAATATTCTCTTTTCCTTTTACCCCTGTAACATATTAGAATAAAAATTATAAAAGTCTTCAGAGACTTTCGGCCCTCGGTAATAATGTAATCTTTCATTCTGCTTTTAAATTTTTAAATAATACTTATTAGCTGTCTCAGGACTCGAAAAAATAATGCATTTTAAAAGCATTTACCAGAAATTTTGCGCCTATGCTATTAATGTAGCTGTAGTTTATTTTGTATTGATTTATTTATTATTTATTTTTCCAGTACCTAGTTTTAGGTAGTTATTACGTTTTAATAAAATAATATTTAAAAGTGTTTTTTTTTTAATTAAATAATTATAATAAATTAATATAACGATCCAAATAATGAAATATTTTGATTTATTTATTTATTTAGAATTTAACACTTACGATAATACAAAATACGAATAATGTAATAATAGTAAGTAAATAGTATTTACATACATGAATTAGGAAATAATCAGCTAGGATACGAGATTTTCATCTATAAACGAAAATTTTTAAACTTTGAAATAGAGAATCCAGTAGATTAAAGGGCCGGTTGCGGTTGTTCGAACGCTAATCAGAAATGGAATCAACTGATCATTATCAAATATTTAATTACTGTCAATGTCAACTTTGATTGGGTTGCTGAAAACATAATTGATTAGAATTATGTGATTAGATTAATTAATCAATTATCTTAATAATTGTTACGTTAATTGATAATTAATAATTAACTAATCAATCAATTATGGTAATTATCCTAATGATAATTGATTACAATCAACTGATTGGCGTACGAACAACGGATTTTGTTATTTGATGGTTGTTAAGGGGACTAAAAGAATAACATTGGCAACATTCATTTTAATAACAGAATAATTTTTGACCTAGCGTACCTTTTGGACCCACACTTAAAAAAATTGTTAAGTACCTCCCCCATGTGGCTTTTTTTATTCAGTTATTCATCTTCGGATAACTTTTCTATTTCGGAAAATTTTCGGGAGGGGGGCGTATCGTAAATATAGAGGATCTAAACTTTGGTGCGTGCGACAACTGGATTACCCTAAAAATTTGTCGGACAAGTTAAAAGTTAATTGTAAATAATTTTCTCAAACCATCTTGCTAAATTAAAGCTAAGCTATCTAAGACAAACTTTGGCTTACGTACGTGGACGTACTTTAGTTCAACACATCAACAATATCCACCGTAAAATTCAGTTTATTATGGAACTGGAAGAAAACGATCAAATACCATTATTAGATTTGTTAATAATAAAGAAACAAGACGGACACATAGGGACAGATATCTAAATGCTGCTTCACATCACCATCCTGCACAATTACATTCAGTCGTCAAAATCTTGATTACAAGATCCGAAATACTGACAGACCAAGAACATCAAATGAAGAAATGTATAATGTGAAAACAGCGTTAAGAAAAAACGGCTTCTCGACTCAACATACACCATCGAAAAAGCTCAAAATGCTCGAAGAAGAATTAAGGACCTAACAGAAGACGAAAAACCGATTGTCAAAACCAAATGTGAAGGGTACAACAGGGAGAGTGCTGAGAAAACACAAAATAGAAACGATATTTAACACGAAAAGAAAAATCTCTACTATTTTACCAACAGCGAAAACCAAAATATCGTTAGAAAATCAAGGAGTATTTGAGATTCCATGTGGAGATTGTGAAAAGTCGTACATCGGGCAGACCAACCGAAGAATCAATGTTAGACGAGAAGAACGGCGAAATGCCATCGAAAGGAGAGAAACAACTTCATCCCTTGCACAACATGTCGCAAATAGAGGACATACTGTAAACCTGAACCAAACGACGATGCTAGATTAGATTATGTGAGGTCGTTAAGGCTATGGAGCCTTTCAGCACTTCGACTTATAAAGATCTTTTGTGCATACCTTAATCTAGTTAAACTCTGGGATGCCAATACTTCTGATGAAATTGATTAGCATCCTAGGTGACTTGTTTCCTATGTCAGAGGGTGTTCCTCTTCTAGGAATTTTAGTCGTTTGCAGAACAGCGCTACACAATTGCATAGGATGTGTTCTGCCGTTTCTTTTTCGTTGTCACAGAAACGACAGTTCTCACTATCATATTTGCCCATCTTTGCCCACGACGATGCTAACTAACATAGAAATCAAAAGAAAACGTGAAATCAGAGAATCGATAGAAATAGAAAAAAATCCTAACAGTCTAAAGTGTAGCAAAAGAGACGATGCCCAAAGGCTCCTTGCAACATGGAAAACGGTACTGAAGAAAGAGACCAAAATAAATCAGGCAACGACATCGACGCGTATCCCCCCTTGCCCCTCCTACCTATACAGGGCCAATAACAAGAGGCACGAACCGCGCGTGCGAGGGAAACGCATCACGATCGACTATATATGTGACCGTATCGCGAATAAAAAAAAATTAAACCCTCTCTCTGGGAGAATTTCCAAGACACACACGAAAACTCTCATCCACACTTACAAGACCTATATTCGACCCGTCATCAGGTCTCTACTGTCTATTCAATAGACTACAAAAAAATAAGCTGCTGCGAGTGGAACGTAGAATCCTGTGTAGAGCAAACTACAAGCACTGGAGATTCCTCTCAAATGAAATCCATAACAAATTGAAGAGTCTCAGATGCAGAATCCACCATAAAAATGGTAAATAGTAATTTAAATCTGAGACTTTTCATGTTGAAAGTTCTTTCTGGTACATCCTTAATCTGCGACTTTAACAACAATTTATAAGACCGCAGACGACGAATATAGAAAACAAAAAGGATTCCTTGCAATCACATTCCGTTTTCATTCGTCTCGGAAAAGGACAGAAGAGGAACTTTCTAGTACTCCAAAACAAGCAAAACCATCATTTACTTTTAGAAATCCATAACCTTCCTAATATCCCCACAATTACCGAGAGATTCAACTCTCTGAACAGAAACTTCACATCTAAAGTAATCAACGGCCCCCTCTCTGACACCCAACAATCTCTAAAATGTTCCTGTTCTTCTCTCGGCCACGTATTCTGCCCCTGAAAGCCCAAACGGAAAAAATTTCACCCACCATCTGCTCTAATGCAAACATGCATTGACGTACTCCCGGCAGAATACTAAGAAATCCTTGAGGCTACCCCTCTAGCCTACCGTACCCTCCTTGTCTAACTCCTCTTCCCTCTCCCCGAACAGGGAGAAGTTGGTTTTTTGCGGTTTCCCAACTTCTTTGCACAATTATACCTGTTCGTCCTAAGAAAATAGCCGCAACTATTTTCTACCACTCGAACGCTCACTGTCCACGCAATGTCTAAAGCCACCTCCTGACCGCCAACGAAGACTGCAGGCTTGCCTGTCCAGTGTACAATGGTTTCTAGGGAGCTTGGTCGAGGGCAAAGCATGGACAGTACACACACATGTCAATGGAAAGAACACCACATTCCATCAAACTTTCTTCTCTGATCTCTGATAGTAAGCTGGACCAACACCGTCCAGCAACACACAAGCCACACAACACCTTGCCCCAGCGTTTTTTCGGACTGTTTGCTTTTGCTGCCTGATAACAAAATTCAACACATACCCCGAAGAGGACAAAATCCTAAACGGGAACAACTCAATGTGATCCTTTCAAATAAAGAAATCCTTTAGCCTCCTTCATATCATACATTGAGAAGAAGAAATAAAAATTAAGTTTACTTCAAGCAGCAGCGAGAAGCGGAACTGTCTAACTTGATAAGGGCAAGTGTGACCCTTCCGAAGTTTTGTCAGTTCCCTTCCTGCAGATTTCTTCTTTCCATTGCTTCTTCCACTTCATATCTGAAAGATCTTCGGGGTCTGCCTCTCTTCCTTCTTCCTGTCGGGCTCCACTCTGTATTCTATTTATCCAACGATTTTGGTTTTGGTCTACTCTTCTTACATGTTCATACCAGGTTAATCTCTTCTGTTTTATGTAGTCTATTTGCAATTTTAATTCAGGCTAATATTTAGATACTATTTATTTTTTTACTTATTTTTAGTGATTCATTCATACTTTTAAGTATGTGAAACAGCTGATGAATAAAACAATACAACTCTTTGACTTGCTTCGTAGAACCAACAGTAGTAAATACACATACTTCATGAACCGTTAAATTAAAAATGAAGTGACCCTTGACTGTCTCGTAAATTACTACGAGACATCTTTAATTGTAGCCATCTCATTAAAATTTAATCTTTTTAATTTAAAACTTCTTCAAGCGAATACAAAATAATGTGCTTGTTGAAAAACGTTTTCATTTACACAATTTTTGTTATGCTGTGTAAAAATTAAATCGTAAATACAGGATAAGCCACAAAGTAGTAAAATGCGTTATACAGAAAATAATAATACATGGAATAACAACACTGAAACCTTTCAAAACACTAAAAACTTTTGTTTTCAATATTACAACAAAATTCATTAAAAGTTAATGTCACTAGGGCTGTTTCCGCAGAGTGAGTTTCTCAAGTGATGGGTTTTTACAATGCTACAGTCTCTAACAGAATAGGTTGAGGATTGGGGAGCTGTTTGTCTCATGGGGAGAAGTTGGTCATTCAGATTTCAGAATTATTATATCTGTGTAAAGAGAAATCCCGACATACAATATCTGCTGTCGAGATTCTCTTTAATTTAAGTTTGAAGCAAGTAGCTGAGACACTAGCCAAGTAGCAAGATAAAGTGAAGTGACAGTGACAAAATGTCATGAATAAACTTTCTTAAAATTACTTAATGTCATAAATTATTAAGAATTTTTTAACGTAGAATAATTAGCTTAAATTGTTGTTTCTTTGTATTTTCAGGTAGTATAATTTTAAGTTTGTAAATATTGTAAAATTAATAAACTTTGTATTTTCAGAGCAACATCAATTTAGTTTAAAAAAAGTCAAAAGTCCCAAGTCCCAGTCTATAGTGGTGTAAAAAGTAACATATTACATCTGTATTTTTTTAATTTATTAATGTCCTGCTATCTTTATTAGATCCTAATAAAGATAGCTTAATGCCTTTATTTTGAATATGGAGAATTTGATACTGTTCATTAAAAGAATGATTATGATCTAGAATCTAGAAGGTGAAGTGCGTACAGCACGACTTAGACCAGAGCGCATCTGTAAAAATATTAGTACATTTGGATGTTGAGAGGTGACTCATATTTTTTTTGCAGAAATTGCTTGAAAGTAACTCATTTAATAATATTTGAGTTATCCTCCCACTCAAAAAGGTCCGGAACATTGTTGAAATAATCAAAATGTCAAAAAATTAAGGAAAAATTCGATTTTTTTCTTGGTTTTTTGTTAAAAGTATTCATTTTAGAGAAAAGTTGCACCGACATAAAAGTTGCACCGACATAAAAGTTGCGTATTAAATTTTCTACAATATAGGATTAACTGAAAATTTTAAAAATTGTCACCCTTGTTGCAAAATAGCAATAATTTCGAAAAAAACCATAAAAAACAAGTATTCGCAATTTACGTTTTTCAACCATTCATGCTACACTTAGTAGTTTCATATTTCACCCAGAAAAACTTTATGATATGATAAAACAATGCTGTAAATTTCATTACGATCGGTTTAATAGATTTTGCAAAATAAATTTTACAATCCAGCTTTCGCAATAAAAATTCATTTTTTCCAAATGTTGCAGCACTGAAAATAAAGCAGACAGCAAGTTGATTTTTTTACATCTAAAAGAATAATGTAAATACCTTTCATTTTCAATCTTCAAAATTAAAATCGGTTAACTAGCACGGCGTCAGAAATTTTTTTAAATAAACATTAATTTTTGGTGCTACGCGCAGGACAGCGGATACGGTCGCTCTGATCACCGCTGTCCTGCGCGTAGCACCAAAAATTAATGTTTATTTAAAAAAATTTCTGACGCCGAAATGTACAGTATTCTTCTACATATTTGTAAAATAAATATAAACTTGCTGTCTGCTTTATTTTCAGTCCTGTAACATTTTGAAAAAACGAATTTTTTTTGCGAAAGCTGGATTGCAAAATTTATTTGGCAAAATCTATTGAACCGATCTTAACTAAATTTACAGTCTTGTTTTATCATATCATAAAGTTTTTCTGGGTAAAATATGAAGGTCCTAAGTGTAGCAGAAATGGTCGAAAAACGTAAAATGCGACTACTTGTTTTTTCTACGAGCGTCCAAAAATGTCTACTTTCGCGCACGCATTTTAGTTTAGAAAGTTTCACTTTTCCGCACGCGTGTTAGTTTTCCGCACGCGGTTTTTACTTTTCCGCACGCGTGTTAATTTACATATGTTAATATGGCCTTAAAGTAATTATAATACATGTAATAAACTAATATTTAGATATTATTTACTAATTTATTTCAAATTGTGTTCCTGTTTTAATGAAATTAACGCGACAATTCGATGAAATAAAATTATTTTAACATAATATTCGAAAGTCAAATCAGTAGACAATAACAGTCGTTTTGAATCATCGTCATGGAAACCAAGATCGTCTTCATGCTAACTAATTATATTGAAAGTTTGGTTTTGACAACCTTGTCAAAGAATTAATTTGTGTATGTATTTTCATATTAATTAAATTAATTGATTAAGATTTGGTAAGACTCTTAGAAAAAATATTGTTCCTAACTCTTGCAGAAAGTCTCTTTTCCGCACTCGACTGCTTGCCGAACTCCCGCTTCGCGTCGTTCGGCAAACTGCAGTCGCGTGCGGAAAATAATGACTTTCTGCACTTGTTAGGAAATAGTATATTGTGCAACAAGTGCAGAAAGGTACTAATTTCTCACGAGTTTGAAAAGTTGCGGTACGAGCGCAAGCGAGTGCCGCAATTCAAACGAGTGAGAAATTACCTTTCTGCACGTGTTTCACACTATACTTTTTCTACAAGCACAGTTTTTCCTAAAAATAAAAATCACAATTTCCAAGCGACGATTAATTATAATAGGTACCTGTGTGATAAATTTTAAACTGTATTTAATTAATACCTACTAATCAATTTAAATTCCTTATACCTAAATAAATTGCACAGAAATCAGTTAAAAAATTAATGCACTGCCTTAATTTGTTTAAATTTAAACAATTATTACACATTATTGACATTATATTTATGCAGTCACGGATTTACACAAAACCTACTTCATTCGACGTCTCTTGCACAGGTTGCTAAATCCTTATTGGTTATTTGATAATTATAAAATGTTTAATAAGCATAAAATTGTAAAATAAAACAGTTGTAACATCCATAATTTAGTTTCTATGCTATAGTTAAATATAATAATTGTCTTATAGGTTATATATTTGTCTAAAGTTTAACCACGGATGTAAACAGAATATAACGTTACTCAGAATACGGTAGTCCACGGATGTAAACAGAATATAACGTTACTCAGAATGAGGTAGTCAACTGTGCAGAAAAGAACTTTGCGGCACAGAAACGTCACTTTGCGGCACAGAAACGTCACTTTTCTGCACACTAATGTCAAATATCTTATACTGTGAGAAAATATCAAGTTTGCTAACATAAAACCGTGCAGAAAAGTGCATTTTGAATAGTGGTTGTAGAAAAATAACTATTTTATGTTTTTTTCGCAATTATTGTTATTTTGCAACAAGGGTAACAATTTTTAAAAATTTTAACCAATCTTATATTGTAGGAAATTTAATTACGCAACTTTTATTTTAGTGCAACTTTTCTCGGAAGTGAATACTTTTAAAGTTATAATCAAAAAAACGAAGAAAAAAATCGAATTTCTGCAAAAAAATTAGAGTCACCTCTCAACGTCCATCTCAAAACAGATCCGCCCTGGACTAACTAGTTTCACTTTGTATTTGAGATTTTGATGCGAACTGGTGTTCGGTTTTTCCAAATTTTTAAAATTTTATTTTCCCTCAATCAATTCCCTCACCCCAATTAATTGTACACCTACCCTACATGTTATTTTCTAAGGGGTGCACATGTCTCACAGGCTGGGTTAGATTCTATTGCTTGCTTGATATGAAAACAAATACAGTTCAGTACTATATCCTTCAGTAAATTGTATAAATTGCATCAATAAACGGTGCGCCATTGGTGTACCTGCTGATGACAGGAATGAAAACAGGCCCTATTCATAAACAAGTCTCTTTTGTTCTTTTACACTTATTTCTGGAATATTTAAGTACCTGTTTATATAAACAGCTAAGTTTTTACTTTGGTAATAAATAAATCAGGACTATTTTTAACTTGTCTAACCTGGAAGTAGTTATCTTTTATTTTACTTCTTGAAATGTTACAGACCACCGTCACAGTGAGACGTATTACCAAGCAAACGATGTTTCCAGTTAACATTCGTAAAAAATAAAAAAAGGGGAGACTAATGATTTTGAACCTGTCAGACGAAAAGTAGACGAAAAGGAGAAATGAATAACTAATGAGTAGAAAAAACCGTTTAAAATAGATTGTGTTTAAAAAAAACATATAGCTATTTGCAGGACAGATGGCATAAATTTTATTTTGGGGTTTATTCTCAGTGTGACAACTATTATACGTAACGTTCTTGATTTACTGGAGAAAAATAACATAAGCCCGATCGGATAAAATAAGAAAGGAAGAATGTTTACCGTAAACTAAAGAAAAACAAAATCAATATAAATCTGAACTGATTACGAAATCGTACGGAGAAGTATACAGGGTGTTTCATTAATAATTGAAAATATTTTAACTTTAGATTCTTGGGCTCAAAATATTAGGATTTAACAAAATGTAATTTAATAAAATATGGTTCCTTACTGAGTTACAGGGTGTTTTATTTAAAAATTTAAAACCTATTTGTACCCAGTACTTTAAAACCATTTGACATATCTTGTCATACTTGTCAGCAAGTGTACATATACAGTGATGAGCGAGCTAATAACCGGCAAAATAGCGCAAAAGATGGAAAACATAATACATTGCGAAACAAAAAGAGATAAAATTCATTTTATTTTGGGGTTTATTCTCAGTGTGACAACTACGTAACGTTCTTGATTTACTAGAGAAAAATAACACAAGCCTGATCGGATAAAATAAGAAAGGAAGAATGTTTGCCATAAACTAAAAAAAAAAACAATATAAATCAGAACTGATCACGAAATCGCTCGGAGAAGTATACAGGGTGTTTCGTTAATAATTGAAAATATTTTAACTTTAGATTCTTGGGCTCAAAATATTAGGATTTAACAAAATGTAATTTAATTAAATGTCGTTCCTTACTGAGTTACAGGGTGTTTGATTTAAAAATTTAAAACCTATTTGTACCCAGTACTTTAAAACCATTTGACATATCTTGTCATACTTGTCAGCAATTGTACATATACAGTGATGAGCGAGCTAATAACCGGCAAAATAGCGCAAAAGATGGAAAACATAATACATTGCGAAACAAAAAGAGGTGAAACTCATTTTATTTTGGGGTTTATTCTCAGTGTGACAACTACGTAACGTTCTTGATTTACTAGAGAAAAATAACACAAGCCTGATCGGATAAAATAAGAAAGGAAGAATGTTTACCATAAACTAAAAAAAAACAATATAAATCTGAACTGATTACGAAATCGCACGGAGAAGTATACAGGGTGTTTCATTAATAATTGAAAATATTTTAACTGTAGATTGTTGGGCTCAAAATATTAGGATTTAATAAAATGTAATTTAATAAAATGTGGTTCCTTACTGACTTACAGGGTGTTTTATTTAAAAATTTAAAGCCTATTTGTACCCAGTACTTTAAAACCATTTGACATATCTTGTCATACTTGTCAGCAAGTGTACATATACAGTGATGAGCGAGCTAATAACCGGCAAAATAGCTCAAAAGATGGAAAACATAATACATTGCGAAACAAAAAGAGATAACATTCATTTTATTTTGGGGTTTATTCTCAGTGTGACAACTACGTAACGTTCTTGATTTACTAGAGAAAAATAACACAAGCCTGATCGGATAAAATAAGAAAGGAAGAATGTTTACCATAAATACTAAAAAAAAACAATATAAATCTGAACTGACTACGAAATCACACGGAGAAGTATACAGGGTGTTTCATTAATAATTGAAAATATTTTAACTTTAGATTCTTGGGCTCAAAATATTAGGATTTAACAAAATGTAATTTAATAAAATGCCGTTCCTTACTGAGTTACAGGGTGTTTTATTTAAAAATTTAAAACCTATTTGTACAAAGTACTTTAAAACCATTTGACATATCTTGTCATACTTGTCATCAAGTGTACATATACAGTGATGAGCGAGCTAATAACCGGCAAAATAGCTCAAAAGATGGAAAACATAATACATTGCGAAACAGAAGGAGGTGAAACTCATTTTATTTTTAGAAGCATACAGGGTGTTTCATTAATAATTGAAAATATCTTAACTGTAGATTCTTGGGCTCAAAATATTAGGATTTAACAAAATGTAATTTAATAAAATGTGGTTCCTTACTGAGTTACAGGGTGTTTTATTTAAAAATTTAAAACCTATTTGTACCCAATACTTTAAAACCATTTGACATAATATCTTGTCATACTTGTCAGCAAGTGAACATATATACTGTACACCCTACTAAATCATGTTAAACAAACGTTTCTGGCTACTACCAGAGACGGGGGAAAGTGAATGGTTGACCCTTCACAAATTCTACGCCACTGGAGGAATTGCTATTTCAGTGCAATTTTTGGATTCTCCAATACTTTCTATGTAAATAATATGCTCTTCATTCGTAACGATAAACTCTTTCGAGATATTTGAAATTAAAAATGAAACGGCACAGTTATTTTGATTAATGTATTATGCCCCTTCGTTTTTAACTTCAAATATATCTAAAGCTAATGATTTTATCGTTACGAATGAAGAGTATATTATTTACATAGAAAGTATTGGAGAATCAAAAGTTATGCTAAAATTTCCGTCAGTGCCGTAGAATTTGGGAAGGGCCAACCATTCACTTTCCCGTGTCATAGGCAGAGGGGGAAATAAAAAACACAATAAAAGAAAGGGAATTGCAATATCTCGGACATGTGATGAGAGGCGAAAGATACAACATCTTGAGACTCATAATTCAAGGAAAAATAGAAGGTAGGACAAGCCTAGGAAGGAGACGCGTTTCCTGGTTGAAGAACCTGAGAAAATGGTTTGGTTGCTGCTCAAGGCATATGTTCAGAGCAGCTTCCGCGAAGGTCAGAATAGCCATGATGATTGCCAACATTCGTCGCGAAGATGGCACTTAAAGAAGCAGATAGTATATTTAAAGGCGGAAATACACCATTCAATTCGGTTGAGTAATGTCGATGATTCAATGACATTGTTCAACCAAATGGAAAAGCATACATATAAGTACACGCTTAAATTATTTTTCATGCAATTCGGTTGAACAATTTGGATGATTCCATTCGTGAAATATCTAGAGTCTTTTCGTCTTTCCATCTATGCACCATTATTAAATGAAATTAATAAGTATTTTTTTTTTAAATAAAATACGAAACTCACACAGTGCAAGTCAAAATGATATAAACGCAGGGCCGTGCCGTGCTATGATGCGGTGAGGCAGTCGCATCAGGCGGCATCACAAGGGGGGCGGCATAATCAGTAAAATAAAAAAAAATTGTCAGTTTGTATAAAAATGTTGTAAGACACTATAGAAAAAATGAAAAGTTTCAGGCAATGTGGCTAATGACCAAATGAAAATTTAATGAGAAATTGCAGAAAATTTTGATGTAAGTTCCGAATTTCCATCTGAAACTGAATTAAGCCAGGAAAAGAAAGCGTTTATTTGATTACGGAAAATCTGTGGACTAGCTCTTAGCAGATGAAGCTAAATTTAAAACAAACATTTCGCCTAGTGAGAACAATAGTGGCGAAACACGAAAATCAACGTTTTTGAGTTAAGTCCATCAATCGACATCTAAATATGCCCTCTTTTATGTGCAATATCGGCTAACAATTATTTAATTTCCTTATTACTAGAGGGCGCCTACAAGTCTTTATGGTATTGTGAATTTGTCAAATATTTTGATGCATTAACGACGAAAGCACACCAAACTTTATATCAACACTGGCGAATCTGCAATTACGCCGTACCTGCATGTATTTGAAATATTAGATATTTTATTAAAGATAGTAGTACAATGTGCAATAGTGGCGAATGAGCACTTTTGTCTGTGTGGTCGTTTTTGCTTTTTTTTTTTATGAAACTTCTTACAGAGAAACTCAGTTTCATTCTTTCTTAGGTACCTAGAAATAGCAAATCAAGAAAGCGTCTATCCACTTTGGATTAGTTTTGTTTAATTCCACACTATCGAGAACTAATATTCATTTCTCAAAAGAAATCTTACAAAATAAATCAATTCCTTCTACCCACAATCATTTATTTAGTACCTAGTTTGAAATACGAAACATACGTGAGTGAAATGATGAATTTGATTTTACTATTCATAGTTCTTTTGCTTAATTTTTATCTTTTATCATGTTGATCGTTTTCATAATGATTACTTAAGATCTTATTTTGTTATTTTTCTATTGTACTTTAGTGTCTTTGCGAATAACTGGTGTGTACAATAAAATATTTTATTTGATGCGTTTAATTTATTTTTAAAAATAAATTTTTTAATTATTTAAAACAGAAACTAAACTGTTGTAGTATAGTAGTAGTAAAGTATAGTGGCGAAACATCAAATTAAACATCCTCGATAATGCAATAATGACGTAACGCAGAAAAAAAATCAAAAATAAATACAATATCCATCTTTTCTTCAAATAAAATTACTTCTACTAATTGGTTTACATATCCAGAAAGCATATTATTAGAAAAAATGCGCAAAATGATTACCTATCAGTCAGTTATACTGTTTAGCAGTTTCATCAAAACTTCAAATACGATTATCTCTAAATATTCATTTTGAAGTTTCGTCACTATTGTTCTCACCAGGCGATTTGTTCATCTATATTTTAGACATTGTCATTAGTTCTTTGATTGATCGATTTTCGCTTCTGGAAACTCATAATAAAAATTTTAAATTAAGGGAAATAGTTGATAAAACACTTGAAAAATATTTAGATATTAGACACTTATTTCAATACAGTCGGATTACACCAAACCAATCCGATTGATCAGTTTACCAAAATTAAAGTCTAATGTTTGTAAATGTTACTTAATGTATTGTTAATACGTATTTCATTTAATTTAAAGTATGTTTTGTTTTAAAATAGAAGTTTTCATTCATTTTGTGTAGTTTAATTTAATCAAAATGAAAGTTAATTTTCAGTAGTAATTGCACAAGAGCTCTAAAATTATTGAATTTTTCCCGTGGGACACTTTGACAGAAATTATGTCGAAAGTGTCACGAGGGCAAAAATTCGAGAATAATTTTAGAGATCGAGTGCAATTTGTTGCGATTATTTCATGAATAAAACTGTTCAAAACCAAAATTTTATTGTAATTTATTTATGTAAGTACAAATTAGTACAATTAAACACACAGTTGTTATAAATATTTTACGGTTGAAAGTCATCACCATCACTTTTATAATTTTTAAAACATTAATTGTCATTAATGTCACTGAATATATTTTTTCATAGCAACGAAGAGCATCTGACGTAATATACTTGACGACGGGAAATTATCAAAAATTATCGGTTTAATTTAGATTTCTGTAGCTTTCTATTGGTCAGAATCTCCTATGAATGAAATAATCAATAATATTTAGGAGGCGGCATTTCGAAGGCTTGCATCATATTGAAAAGATGTACCGCACGGCTCTGTATAAACGGTTGATTCGAACACAATCGACAAACTTGTATAGACGCGTCATTGTGGATAAATCATCCCTGTTGTTCAACGAAAGTAGAAATTGTCTCAACTTCTTTCAACGTTCAATTTTGTTGAACGCTTTTATTGAATAATTGCAAAATACATGGTTCATTTTGGTTGATTCGTCCACGTCCGCATTGTTCAACCGAATTGAATGGTGTATTTCTCACTTAAGGATTATTGTAAATGCATGATAGTACGTAGTACAAAGGGTTGTAATTATTTTATGTGATGAAAGATATTTAATTATCAAGATGCAGCGTGTCTTGTCCATTGGAATCTTTGAATCATATTTTGTAAAATTACAAACATACCTATCAACTACTAAACAGTGCATGTCTGTTATAAAATGAAAATTAGCATAGTATCTTCATTATTTGACTTGACTGTCCCATATTACACCTGTCTGTATAATGAGTCATAGTGGCCGTATTTCAGTAGAAAAGACGAGTTTCAAGTTCAAGAATTTGGCTTGATCATCTTATGGTCATGACCTTAAATCTGTAAAAAGACACTATTATAAATTAAAAAGCTGTAACTTAAACCCATAAAATGCAAATTATTTCATTAAAATTAAAAATAGAACGGCAAATGCCTGTAACTCCGTTTTAGTACATACTTAAAATATTTTATTGTTCAAATATGACAAACAAATTGTTCAACGAATTGATTATTTTCAACAAATATATGGTGGTCCGATAGGTAACCTCCTTCGCCGATTCGAGCGAGGAGATCAGGAAAAAAACATTAGTTCTAGAAAGTCTAACCTTTTTTAGGCATATGTGTCAAATTTTAGCGCGAAGCGGTTATTTGTATACTTTTGACAGCTGCATAAAGTTGACGTGTTTGGAAAACACGAAGAACAGGGAAGGAAACACAAGAAAAGCTGACCTCAGAAGCTTTTGTTCTAGACCTCAAAATATTAAGATTTAATCCAAATCACTTATAGACCTGGATTAGTTGATTAATAGCAAGGTGAAAATTTGTTAATAGCTTAACGGTGTCTATTTAAAACTATTCTAAAACTTGGAACGCCAGACTACGAAAACGTTCCATGTATTTTGTCGGACAGAACTTCCAATTGATTTGTTCCCATTTCATTAAGCTCTCATACAAAAATCACACTGGTGTTTACCACCAACTGGGCATTTTATTGAGTGGAACACGAAAAACTTGTCAAATGACAGGAATCGTGTTGGTTAGTAATAACAATCTGATTTTTGCATGAGAGTTTAATGAAACGGTAACAAATCAATTGGATGTTCCGTCCAACAAAATACATGCGACGTTTTCGTAATCTGACGTTCCAAATTTTTAAACTGTTCCACAATTAAAACTTCCCCAGTTCCAGTGTTCCCGTACATCAAAGTTTGTCCGACTAGACACCGTTAAGCAATTAACAAATTTTCACCTTGCTATTAATTAACTTTTTTTGGTACGCGAGATCCAAGCCTATTAAATAAAATGTGGCTCCTAACTGCGTTAGAGGGTGTTTTATTTAACAATTTAAAAACTATTTGACCCAGTAGATCCCAAATTATACGCCACCCTTCCCAAATTATACGCCACTAGCGGAATTGCTATTTTAGCGCAATTTTTCGATTCTCCAATACTCTCTATGTAAATAATATACCTAGGTGCTCTTCACTCATAACGATAAAGTCATTAGTTTTCGAGATATTTAAAGTCACCTAAACATGTATCAGCACAGATACATATTTTGATTAATGTATTGTGCCGCTTAATTTTAAACTTCAAATATCTCGAAAAGTAATGATTTTATCGTTGTGAATGAAGAGTATATTATTCATTCTGATTTTCGAGATATTTGAAGTTAAAAATTAGGCGGCACAATAAATCCATTAATCAAAATAACTGCGCCGTTACATGTTTAACTTCAAATATCTCGAAAACTAATGAATTTATCGTTACGAGTGAAATAGTTATTTATGTACAAAGTCAGTAAAGTTACTCTTTATCGAACGAGTCTGATATTATGAGCAGAGCGAGCGTTAGCGAGCGAGGCGAATAACAGACGAGTTCGATAAAGAGTCTTTACTGACGTGGTGCATACAAAATTTTATCGCTAACAATTTGTTATTGGTTTTAACACAATTTAAGAACGTTTTTAAATTTTAGACGTCATAAAAATTGCATGACAGTAATGACATATGACTTTTGCATGATGGCCGTTTTCGATTTTTAATCGATAGTTATCAATATTGCATAATTACTAAATCGGTAAAATTTTTATTTATTTTATATGAATATAATTACAAAATACTACGGAATTTCACTTTTTGACATAAATTTAAACAATGTTGTAAATTTTGTACAATATTTTTACTAAATAAAGTAAATAAATTGTAAGTTAACTCAAATAAATAATCGATTACTGCCATCGACCACTTACATTCAATCTCGATTAATCGCGACAGGTAAAGGGTAAAGTAAAATTCTTCTTTCAGTATAATAAAGTGTTACTTTACTGCCGCAAATGGGGGCAAATGAGTACAATAATGAATGACTAGTGACGGTTGGCGATAAAGTATATTATTTACATAGAAAGTATTGGAGAATCGAAAAATTGCGCCAAAATAGTAATTCTGCCAGTGGCGTAGAATTTGGGAAGGGTCAATCCACTGGAGCTATGGTCAATGACCATCTAGTAAATGGTGTCAAATGTAATTTTTGTGTATATTTCGTCATCGTTGGTAATTGAATTGTTTTATTTGTTTCAGGAACGAGGCTGGGAATATAAGCAAATATGCGTCACAAGGGTCCCAGGTTATGGTTTCGGCATAGCAGTTTCTGGAGGAAGAGACAATCCGCACTTTGCATCGGGTGATCCTAGCATAGCAGTCAGCGATGTATTGGCGTCAGGACCAGCGGAACGACTTTTACAGTAAGTTTTAAATGATCCTATTATGTTTGTATTAATCTTCCTGATTGCTAACCTACTCCAAAGAGTTATGTTCTAGTTGAAATAACCGATTTTCTTAAACATTGAAACATTTCTTGTTACTAGGCCTTTTCTATTAATTGATGGATTTCCCGTAAATTATTGTATGTATGATCAACTTATCTGATGTTAATTGTTTTTCTACCAATTCTTATTCCTTCTGGTGTTCTATTCAATCCTTCATTGCTTCAATGCTTTCTTGAATATTTTATCAGAAAACCTCGTTTTCGGCGATCACGAAATAATATTGTTTTGAGGTTTACTGCGCATCGGAGGTGGAGCCTATTATCAAAAAGATCAAGTCTCAAACTATTTTTGACAAGTAGTACTTCATATTTTTTAAAAACGTCGTTGATCTATATACCGACTGTTTATATTGCTTGTATTATTTCCTTATATAGTTGACATTATTTATTTGAATATTTGTGAACCGACTAGATAAGTCTCTGTATATAAAAGATAGCACAATAGGTCAAAAGCTAGTTCCGGTAATTAACAAGAATAAATTGCATTGTACAAAATAACGAGACGTAGTTTTAAAAACACTACAGTAGGTATCTTAATTGTTTGAATATTTTGAAATTTTCGATTTTTTATTATTTTAAATGAAAGCACATAACTTTAATAATAATCTTCAAAAATTTCACATTTATCGGAGCAAAAATACCGGAAATACACCCTACACCGGAAAAATGTTGAATATCCCTACGTTCATCTCATTTTGCAGCAGCTTCGCGCAAGCGCGCTTGAGCGTAGTGAACAACAATCAACATATGTTCCCCTTCCCTTGTATAAATTACTCTGCGATCCAAAACATATTCTGGTGTGCATCACTTTACCATTTGACAGAGAAAAACGAAATTGAAAATAAAAGTTGTCAAAACTTTAAACGCGTTTTTCTCAAAACTGCTATTTTCAAAGGCGGTGGACATTGTAAGTCCAAAACTACTTGACTAATCCACCTGAAACTTTGCATAGATTTTCTTTAGACATTTGGTGATGTAACGCTGTCGAGATATTTTTTGTTTTCTGCTTATTTTTTGTTTAACAATAATAAATATGTTGCTTTTCGCTTTTTTTTACAAAAGAGTTATTTTAACCTCTTGAGTGATACCAAAAACTCAAAATTCGTTAAAACTAAAAAATCTCGATAGCGTTATCTCGAGAAACTCATATAAAATATATATCTTATAAAATCTTTTTGAATTTTTTTGTTTCACATGATCCAATGACGAGTTCTGATATCCACCGCAAAATCAATTTTTTTTGAGGTGTGTAAAAATTTGCCACCGTTGGCTTATTTTTCAGTATTTTGCTTTGAAATTTTTTTTGAGTATTCTTTGAATTACACTGAATATGTCTATTTAATTTGAAAATAAAATCTATCTACCATAATTTTAAAAAAATAACAAAATGTTCTTGAAATGTTGATTTCAAACCATACCTCCCCCTTAATAGGCCAGGAACCAAAGCTTTTCACCTCGCAATTTTTACAGAATTGATCGATTTACTTGAAAATTTGAGAATGAGGTGTGGATAGTCCAAGGATCAAAATCTATATAATGCCGAAAGGCGCTTTTACCATGGGGGTTGTTGCCACCCCATCTCGGGGGTGGAATTTTTTTTTTATTTTTTGACCACAAAAGTTGATAAAAACATTCATTATAAGCAAAAAATGCTTTATGCATTTTTTTGATAAAATTAATAATTTTCGATTTATTCGCTATCGAAAGTGCTAGTTTTATATCGAAGAAATCAATATTTTCGATATACATACTCATTTACGATTCACTCAATTTTTACCGTAGAAAAATTTTGTTCAAACCAAGTTCTTAGGAATTAAATAACCTACAATTTTATATTAAAACATTTTTTTATATCTCTGATGTTAATCTTTCTATTCTGAAGAAAATGGCATTTTTTACCAAACTATAAAAATTCGTTATTCGCTTTTACCTCCAGTTTTTTAAAAACTAATCATTGTAAGCCAGTCAAACTTCTGGAATCTATTAAAAATCTATAAATAAATAAGAATGAATAAGGCCAATGACTAACAACTGATTTCTTCTTTTTTTTCTCAAATACATAAATATATTGATTTTTTAACCGTAGATAATTTTTTATTTTTTATCTTAGAAAGTTTGGTAAAAAAAGAATTTTGTAGATTTTTACAAAATCTATAAGCCTATTAATATTAAATCTTTTTAAAAGCCTCAGTCGCAAAAAGAGGTGACTTTGAAAGGGTTAGTAAAGGTGGATTTTGCATGTTATTACAAGGTTTAATAGTCAATAGCTCACTCAATTTTTGCCTTAGAAAAATTTTTTGCAAACCAGGGAATTAAATAGGCTACAGTTATGTTTAAACATTTTTTCGTATCTCTGATGCTAATCTTGCCATTCTGAAGAAAAAACCATTTTTTTCCAAACTACAAAATTTCGGTATTCGCTTTTAACTACATTTTTTAAAAACATTCTAAGCCGGTCAACCACTAATTTTAATTAGGGCGGTGATTAGGGGGTTGCTTCCGATCACTTTTTCGTTGAAAAAATAGGGACTGTAATTCTTTTCATTATAAGTTACTTATTTTTTTGAGCTAGAGACTTTTTTTTATTTCTGGAGGTAGATATTTTTAAATACATACTTTAAATTAGTTTAAACAAGTTGTCCTCGAAAAATGCATAGTTTTCCCGTCTTTTGACTTTGAAACTACAATATTTAGCATTTGACGAAGAAGAGCCAAAGTATAGCTCGATTACTATAGGTCTTAAAGAAAATTTAAAAAAAAACGGTTTTGTTTATTTTTTCAAAAGGTACATTTTGTTAAGTAAAGTTGTTTTGATAAAAACTAAAAAAAAGATGAAAACTTTGGAGTTATTAGCAGAAAACTTATTAAAAACATTGATTTTTTCGATATAAAACTAACACTTTCGATAGCGAATAAATCGAAATCGTTTTATCAAAAAAATATATAGAACGTTTTTTGCTTAGAATGAACGTGTTTACGTGTTTTTACCAACTTTTGCGATTAAAATATGGTGGCAACCACCCCATGGTAAAAGCGCCTTTCGGCATCATATAGATTTTGATCCTTGGACTATCTACTACTTATTCTCAAATTTTCAAACAAATCGATCCATTCTGTAAAAATTGCGAGGTTTTGTCCAATTTTAATCTTCATTACTTGGACTATAATTACAAATAGAAAATCTTTTATAAAATTTAATAACAAAATTAAAGACCTAACCTCTAAGAATCGTTTGCATAGCATAGACGCTTAAGCTATGCGCTTAAGTGAAATTAAAAAAGCTATAAGAATTCCTAAATATTGAGACGAAAACCAAATATTGCAGAGCTTTCAGAAATCGCTGCAGTATTCTCCAATTATGTAAATAGGATTATCTCCAATAAAAAAAGAAATTGAAACTTGGAAAATGCACTGAGGCATCAAGAATTTACATATATTGATAGAAGTTCATTGTGCCTTTAATCTTAAAATTCAAGATGGAACCAACCCGCTGGTTGTTAAGCAAAGGGTAATGGCAGTGAATAGATTTACATGGATTGTGTGATTTTATTGCATTTATTTAAACAAATAAGCAAATAACAATAAAGAGATTCTGAAATTACTTTCTTCTGATATGAAGTTAAATACACTAAGCGGCGAGTAATTTATTTAGTATGTTATAGCCTTATTCTTATTATTTAAGAATATTAATGTAATAATATTGTTGTAGAAAGGTAAATGTCATTTTATACCGGGAGAAACAATCATACTGTGTTTTTTCCATAAAGTTCGGAACACCCTGTGGAATATTCTAGCATATTCTATCCAGAATATTCATATAAAATATTGAAATTAAAACTCAATTGCAGCCTTACGCTGTCGTAGTCTTCTACCAATTATGTCCCACAAATGTTCGATCGGGTTAAGATCTAGACTATGTGACGGCCAATTCAAAGTCCGAGGATTTAGTTAGTGAACGTGAGGTCTTGCATTATCGTGCATTAGCCAAAAGTTGTTGCCAATATAAGGAGCCCATAGCATGGTAGCTATGTCCTTCGCTGTGTAAGATCACTGCTTGAACACACTCATCGCGGGTCAAATTCCTTGTAGCGCGTTCCATTTCCACCAAACAACAAAATAAATAGGACTTAATTGAAACTTTAAATATTAAATCTACTACTTTTCACAACAAACCAGACTCTTTTTGACTCTATTAAATTGTTAATTTGTCATAGTCTACTTTAGGCTTGTAATCATTTTTGTAATATTATTTCTTCAGAAATGAGATTTCACACATAAAAGTTTATCAAGAAAAACAAATACAGGGGTAAATAGACTGTATATTATAATGGTAATATTATTAAATTGTTTTCGGTCAAAATTTAATACAAGTTACCTAAAAATTTTCCGAGTGCGCCGATTTGAAGCGAGCCGGGTGATCTGCAAAATTCGGCCGCTCACAACAGCACCGATTTTAAAAATAATTTTTAATAATTAAATGTAACTATATTTTATAATAATTTTTATTTTAAGATAATATAAGTCTTTCTTTAGTCAGTGACTGTAAAATAATTTCTTAATTGTTATAAATAAAGGCACTACGATTTAAGAAAAAAGAAACAATTATCTCGGCTTCAGTTGGTTGTAGAAATTTTTTATTTTTTTATAAATCTTCGTTTCGTCTTCAGCAACAATAATCTGTAAGTTAGAAACTCATAGGATGTACAGGAGGGCCGCTTCAGCTCTAAATGTTTATAACGAAATTTGCCCCCCTATTTTCAAACCCAACATTTAGCTCGGCTTCAGTTGGTCGTAGAAATTTTTTATTTTTTTATAAATCTTCGTTTCGTCTTCGGCAACAATAATCTGTAAGTTAGCTCTAAATGTTTATAACAAAATTTGCCCCCTTATTTTCAAACCCAAAAATTAGAGGTTTAAAAATGTTTTACGCATTTATTTTCATCAGAATATGAAAATATAACTCTTTAGAATGAGACTGGATGTTTCACCAACTCTCTACGATTTTTTTTTCAAAAAGTTATAGCCTTCGAGGTTTGACCTCTTGGGATAAACAATTTATAATATCTAAGCAACAAATTCGTTAATCCGGCCTTACAATTTTTTTTATGTTTGGAATTGAAAGATCATCATTTTGAAGCTTTAAAAAATAAAAAAATTATTTGTACAATAAATAACGCAATTGTAAAAAACGGCCATTTTGGACCTTTCGCAAGCTGTTTTGCAATAACCAATAAACGAAATTAAACTTACCATAGCTCAAATTGTAGGTTTTTTAATTTACTACAACTTTCTATTAAAAAGTTTTTCTTTAGAATCAATATCCTAAGCTGCAAAATTAAAAATCTTTAAAAATTGCAAATTTAACAAATGAAAATCGCAATAAAAAAAAGCTCACAATATTTTTGGGCACATTTTAGTAGAAGTTATTCCTGGCATCGTCCTTTATGTACAACACCTGATAGGTTTCAAAAATTCCTGAATTATTTCCTGAAATCGACCTATTTTTGACCCACAGCCTGGAGTATATGTTGTGGGATGCATATATAGCGATACCCTTTAATTACTATTTTTGCTAAATTTTTAATAACTTTTCTCAAAACGAAATAACATTTAATATACAAGCCATATGCTAACAAGGGCCGTTAAGGAAACGTATCCCTAAGCAGATTGTATAAAATTAATGTTTTTTTCAAGGAAACACTAATAGATTTCGAGGCCAGATTGTCACACTTTTTAGGTCAACTTCTTAAAATACAGAAAGGTTCTCATCTTTTAAAACGCAGATGGCTAGTAATTTATTGCCTTTCTAGCCATATTGTTAACCGCAAACCGCAAGCATCATGACATAGAGTGTGGTGGTCTCGCAGTATCGACACAGTGGGCGAACGATTGAGACACACCCTCGCTGACAAACCCTTACGAGATAATAAACGAAGCACGCTTGTTTACCCAAAAATAAATAAATATATTACTGTTCATTGTTTACACTTATTTTTAATTGATTCCGTAACCTACCATCGTAACACATATTTTAGATCTCCCCTGTCTACGGGTCTTGGGTTTCGCCTATTGTTTATTTATTGTATTGAAATGTTTAACTAAAACAATATTCTCTTTTTCAGAGTCAACGACCGGATAATATCTGTCAACGGCATATCCCTCCAGAACGTCGACTACGCCACTGCGGTGCAAGTCCTTAGAGATTCGGGTGATACAGTAACGTTAGTGATAAAACGGCGAACGATTCAACACAGTCATACCCACAGCTCATCCTTTAACGGCCCACCTCTGGCTGCCTTGGGCTCAAATTCGCTATCTACCAAAGTTACGCTTACCAAAAATTCCAAAAAAGAAGGTAAAGAAAGTATTCTTTTATGTCATTTAAGGCTGATTTATCTTACGGCAGGAAGTTGACGCCACGTGCCGTAGAACAATAGATGGCACCCCGCCGTTGTCGAGCACAACTTACCCAGAGGGAGAACGCCTGCTTATTAGCTGTTCAGAGGGAAAAATTCGACCTTATCGAATGCCCAGTTGTGATACGCAGGCGTTCTCCCTCTGGATAATTTCAGGATGTGCTCCGCGAATAGACCTCATATCACACACGACGGCACAGCCATGCCGTGCACATCCCGTCCTAAGATAAATCAGCCTTGAATATGTCATCATTCTCTTTGCCTTACCAAACCATCTTAACCTATGCTGTCTCATTTTTTCATTAATTGGTGCCACACCTAGACTTCCCCTAATACATATACTCATTTCTAATTTTATCCTTCTTTGTCACTCCACTCATCCATCTAAGCATTCTCATTTCCGCCACATGCATTCGTTGTTCCTCTTTCTTTTTCACTGCCCAACATTCAGTTCCGTACATCATAGCCGGTCTTATGGCTGTTTTATAGAATTTGCCACTTGCTTCTTTCCACTTCATCCATCCAGCCCTAATTCTGCTGCATGCATCTCCATCTATTTCTTCATTACTCTGTAATACCGATCGTAGGTACTTAAAACTATTGCTTTTCACAATCATGTCACCATCCAAAGATACCATTTTATTTGTAGTAGCTCCATCTTTAAATGAACATTCCAAATACTCTGTTTTGGTCCTATTAAGTTTTAAACCTTTTTCCTCCAGAGCTTGTCTCCACTGTTCCAGTTTTTGTTCTAAGTATCTTTCACTATTTCCTATTAACACTACATCATCAGCATACATTAGGCACCATGGAATGCTACCCTGTAGTTTCGCTGTTATCTGGTCCAAAACTAATGAGAATAAATAAGGACTAAGCACCGAGCTTTGGTGCAATCCTACTTTCACCTGAAATTTATCAGTCTCTCCCACATCTGTCCTAACACTAGTCGTTACTCCCTCATACATATCCCTCACAATCTTTACATATTCACCAGGGACTTCTTTCTTATTGAGTGCCCACCACAGAATCTCTCGAGGAACTCTATCATAAATATGCTTTCTCAAGATCAATGAATACCTTAGCCTTGAATATGTCTGACAACTAAATCCTTTTAGTCTCTCTTACGGTATTATTTTATAGAAATATTTTCAATACAAATTCAGCAATTTTGATTTTTAATATACCTCTGGAGAAAGGAAAGATAAAATGAAGAAATAATTAGTAACATAAGGTATGTTGACGACACTGTGATTCTTGCGGGCACAATACGGGCACAAACTGAACATCACAAAAACCAAATGGATGCTAGTAAGTAAAACTCAACAACGAGCAAGACAACTGATATTACACAATCAAAGAATTGAACACGTGGATGCGTACTTAGGAACAATAGTTCCTAGCTATTTGATCTGGAGTTACTTTTGAGAGGTTTTGTGGCAGGGTCCTTACACAAGTTTTAAGTCAGCTTCCATGTCTGGTGTCGACTGGATCAGCAACTTTGTTTTCTGTTGTGTATTAGATAGCTCCTTTCCAGTTCTACAAGGGTAAAAGGTGTTGCCAGGTAGTTTTTCTACTCATTGTACGCGTCTCTTGTTTTCTTATCTTTATTTTTACCATTTTTTGACTAATCAAATATATAAAATAATACTAAGAGCCTGGAATGGGGGACAAATCCCGGAAGAGTGGTGTATTGGAATCGATTGCCCGCTACACAAGTGGTTTTACACAATATCAAAGTGGTTTTAGGGCTGGTCGATCAACAATAGACCAGATCTTTGTGCTAAGGCAACTACTGGAAAAAAACAATGAATTCAATATCGACACATACCATATTTTCGTAGATTTTAAATGGGCCCATGATAGTGTCCTAAGAAATAAATTTTATGAAGCCATGAATGAATTACACATCCCTGATAAACTGATAAGATTGGTTAAGGCTACAATGCGTAAAGTTGTTTGCAAAGTCGAAATACAGGGCGAACAATCACACGCGTTTGAAACGCATATTGGGCTGCGACAGGGAGATGCGCTGGCGTGTCTCTTTTTCAACATAGCTCTAGAAAACGTGGTCAGAGATGCCCGAATAGACAATAGAGGAAATATTTTTAAATCATCCCAAAATTTGGAGTTGAGAAAATAAGGAGAAAACTAAGATGATTTCGGTCATCGTCATAACATCGGTCACCAATTCAGGGTTGATAACTCTACCTTTGAAGTGGTGGACAAATTCACATACTTGGCTCCCTGGGCACCAAGAAAAATGTCATGACGGAAGAAATCAAGCGAAGGATAATTCTAGCAAACAAATGCTATTTTAGACTGAGTAGACATATTATGAAAAGCAGAAACTTAAGCAAAAAAAAAATAACCATATACAAAACCCTTATACAACCAAGTGTTGACATATGGATCGGAGACATAGACCATCTCCAAGGCAGATGAAAACCTTCTGCTTATATTTGAACGAAGGATCCTGAGAGGACTCTTCGGTGGCATCTGTGAAAATGGTTTTTGGAGGAGGAGGTACAACTACGTGATATACTACAGATATAAACATATTTGGTGGTAAAGACGTAGTATCTCTATAAAAATAGGAAGATTCAGATGGGCAGAACATCTAGCAAGATCACAGCAGGACAACCCTCCTAGAAGAATCCTTATGTTTTAACCTATGGGAAGTAGAAATAGGAGTAGGCCAAAACTCCAGATGGAAGATGAGGATGGTAGAAAAATAGGCGCAGCAAACTGGCAACAGTTGGCAATGGATAGAACTGGCGTAATAGACTTGGGAAGGTCGAGGCTCTTTTATAGGGCTGTAGCACCATTGATGATGATGATTTTTACCATTTTTAGACAGAATTAGACAAAATATAGAATGTTTTTATTTTGAGTAACGTTTATTTATACCAATTATTAATCAGATTAATCGTTGTAATGGTTTTTATTCTTTTTTTTTTGTAGATTTTGGCATAGTTCTCGGCTGCAAACTGTTCGTCAAAGAAATTTCATCGAAAGCCAGAGACCAATTAATGAATACCAACCAACTATTAGAAATAGGCGATTTTGTAACGAAGTTGAACAATACCAATTGCAACGATGTGATGTCACTGAAAGAGGCTAAGAAAATTATAGATAGTTCTAAGGATAAATTACAGATAACTGTAGCTAGGGAATTTGGTTTTAATTCGAACGTTTCTCACCAGACGCAGAGCTCGATCAGCACTACTGGAGCTGTTAACAATTTCTACAAAGGTAATAAATTTTAGTTTTTCACATGCTAAAAACAATATAACTTTTGCTGTATCATTCCTGTACCTCCCACCCTCAATTACAAACCATTACTTAAGCCAACCCTTAGTAATAATTCCTACTCCTGACTTTTAACCCCTATCCGCGAGAAACACAGACGTTTTTGAACTAGCGAACAAAAATCACTCTCTCTTAACTTGGTACTGGTAAATAGATAAACGCCTTTTTTCCTCTATTGGTGATAACGACCAGTCAAAGGAAACAGTGGTCTGTACACGTGTATCTGCTAAAGACAAGTGAACCACTCCTATAGAGACAGTCCAAACAATTATGAAATTATTTTAATGATATCGCTTATGTACACACACCCAAACTTGGAAGCCCCATGTATTTCAAAGTAATATTTATTTCTTTTGAAAAAACTTGTTATTGTTGCGAAGAATAAAGGTTTTTATTGAAAATAAACAAATATATAAGACAATCGGATAGTACAGCCCGGTACGGTATAGATTATTTGCTTGAGTTGCAAGGTGAACGAAAATAAGTAAACTAACTTTGCGTCCAAAAACCAAAATATGCCTCATGTGGGGTTATAAAACTTACAACGAGGAAATATTATTGGTCTTGTGGAGAAAGTAATATTCACAGATGGACATAGCTGCAGAACTAGGCGTAATACAGGGAGTTCTGTCCAAAACATATGGTAGGTAAAAGGAACTAGGAAAGCTCAAAAATAAAGCAAGGGAAAGTCGCCAAAATAATAACGGCTCTCCACGATCATTTAATTTTCCAATCAGCTGGTAGACACCCAACCATTTCTCACCTGCAGCTCCAAAGGCAGCTTTTGGAAGCTGCAGGTGTAACTGTTTCAGTTGAAACGATAAGAAGAAGAGCTCGTACCAAGAAGTATACAGCAGGAGACAGATATGGGTTCCCGAGTTATCCAGGCTGCACAAGATTGATCGCATAAATTGGTGTCTTCACCACCAAAACTGGAACATTGAGAATTGACAAAATGTGCTATTTTCAAAAACAGTCAGGATTTAATGTAATCAGATGGAAAATCTGATGACCCACGAAATCGTGTACTTAGAGGTCGAGGTAGACAAGCAAGAACGAAAACTGTCAGATCTGTTCACAAATATACAAGGGGAAGTGTATTGTTCTGGACAGGAATTGTGATCCGTAAAAAAACTCCTTTAATTTTCATCCAATCAACTTTAACTGCTGACAGGTATGTTGATAACCTGTAGTCAGGCTCTGGAGAGGTGCAACAGGAAAAAATTTAATTTTATTGCATGATAATGGAGCTCTACATACCATTAGAGTGACTACAGACATCATTGAAGCAGAAGGTATCCCTTGTTTGGAGTGGCCTGCTTGCTCACCCGAGCTTAGTCCTGTAGAGTATTTGTGGAATATGCTTAAAAGAAAAATTAGAGCTCGACGGGATAATCCACAAAACACCGCACGGCTAGTATAAGCTGCTTTTAAAGGATGGAGCAACCTACCACAACAAAATGTTGATAATTTGATTAGGAGCGTGCCCACGCAAACTGAAGCTTGCATAAGGACTAGAGGTGATAACACTGACTACCACAAAATACAAAAAAAATAAATAAAAACAAGTTAAACATTATTCGTTTTACATTGAAATTTTGTATGCTATACCCTATTCCACGAATATACGCCTGTGTTGGAATATTTCGACAACGAATATTTTATTGTGGAAAATATGAAGAACGAAAATAAATTGCAAATTACATTGCTGTTGCTAATGGAATAATTATTAGAGCCATTTACTTTCGTACTTCTTATGTTGCACACTGAAATATTCGTTGTCGCGTACTTTCAATTTGTTTTTATTTAATTGTTATGTATTTTTTTATTAAATTGCTTTAAAATAAATATTGTTTAACTTCATGTGTTCGTTTTTTTAAATTCGCACGGAATAGTAAGAAATATCAGATGATTCCATATAAGTTTGTGTGTTTGTACATGAACACTTTAATCGTACAAAAGTTTTTAAAAACTGTTGTTCTCAGAGTTGTAAGATATACATACAGTGCGCTGGAATAAGTGTTCCCCCCCCCCCCCAAACTGAGTTGCCTGTCACTTTTTGTAACATAATGACCTAATTAATTATTACCTAGTAACCCACTTACCACGTGTGCGAGTCATATGTTGCTCTAAAACCACATCCATAGGAATTATATCCATCCTTTGGATTTTACGATGTTTACATTTATATAAGACTTTTGGTCTATTTTTAAAAGGTTTTAACCTTTGTATTGTTAAGTGGCTCACCATACCATGTTCTTGTAACACTGATGATACTCTTGTTACAGAGCGAAAACGTTTTGTTTCTATGTTTGTAGCCCTATGGGGGTTTTTAAACTAATATACCTTTTACCAGGACAAAAATGTTTTATTAAATTTTACTTGTAATTAATGGTATGCAGCCAGCTACAGGAAATTCTTCCTTGTAGATACTTCCTACTGTCTTGTTTATGTTGATGTCGTTCATTAAATTGCTGAACTGTCATACTGGCACATTTTGTCGTTCATAAAATACAACGAAACGGTATCTACCCTTTCTTTAATGGAATAAACCATAGTAATAAATATCCAAAGACTACAAATTAATGTTTACAACTGATATTCACAATATAATCTTCTAATTTCACGTTTTTATATCATATAATTTACAAAGTGTGACAAATGTGACAAAAAACAAAAGCTGTGCGAAGAAAGAAATTAAAATCTAAAGCATTGGCGTACTAATCAAAAGGGAAATACAATTTAAAGTTTAAGTATTTTTAAATAAATAAAACAAAACATTAGACCGAATTTAAAAATTTAAAGACTAACGTACAGAAAATTGCAATGTCTTTAAAGCGATATAACATTTGACCCACATTAACCAAGAATTGACCTGTTGGATTTTCAAAAAATGTTGTCGTAGTTGCCTCAGCAAAAAATGCCTCAGCTGTTTCGTTTTCGTCCGGCCATCCGATATATATCCATTTTGCATGTATTTAACTCCTGTTTGGCATATTTTATAATTATCTCACCAATATGTTTTAGACATATTACATACGAGTTTTTATGACTTTTAACAGAGTCATATAATTCAAATTAGGTGTCCAAAAAATATAATAAAACTTTATTTTATGTCATATAAAAAGTCATTACATATTTTACTATTAATTAAAATCTATAAAGATATTTTAGTAAGTATCTCTAACATTCAATTTTTTTATTAGAAATTTTCAAACATACTTTTCTGCATTTATATGCTTCTTTATGTGTAGTGTCTTTTAAATGAAATTGTTGTCTACAAATTACTGTTTTCTATGTCACGATTGATGTGCCTGGATAGAATAAAAAAAAAACAATTATTAACAAACTAGAGCAAATATTGATCTGGATGACAAATGAGTTATTACTATATCGATTACTGAAAAAAGTTAAATATAAAGAAATCTCAATAAAACCTAATATTTGTTAATAATTTGTTGATATAGTAACAGCATTGTAAATGATACAAAAGCAAACCGTCTATACTATAAGATACTTTCTTTTTAACAATTCAAATATGACAAGGCAATCCTAAAAGGTAATAATCATATTATATACTATAATATACAATATAATAAAATCTATATATTACTGATGAGCGCGCTAATAACAGGCAAAATAACGCAAAAGATGGAAAACAATACGTTGTGAAATAAAAAGAGTCGATGAAACTGTAGAGGTGGGAAAATATCAGTAGAAACCTATAATTTAATTTAAATTACATTACCACTATCGAAAGTTACCACGTTTGTGGAAATGTTTGGAATCTCCTCCCTGTAATATTCATTGAAATCAGATTGTTAAGCAGCTTTTAAAAATATATAGGGTGTTCCATTAAATATAAAGCTTATGGACTATGCTAGGCTTGCGTGAATCACCCTGTCAGTGAGTTCCACCCTATATATAACTGGCGTTCAATTTCAGGTGATGACTTTTTGACGTCCGGCCATCAAAGTTACTCCAATCAGAACCTCTATGTTCAACCTCCCACGCGAAACCCCAATCTAAATCAAAACGGAGGTTTCGAGGACAAACTTGATCAATCCAGCGGTCCTAATTCACTGCCTGATGAAAAGAGCAATCTTGCGCCAAGAGGTCGGTCCAGAGGGCCTCTGTCCGAAGCGAATCTAAACCAACTGGAGAATAGGAACAGCATAGCTGGTTATGGTCTGTTGAAAGGAAGGGATGATCCTCCCAGGCCTCCCCCTCCTAGAGCTGAAGGTAAGTATTTCAAATTTTGTTCGTTCAAAATATTCTAGAAGGTCACCTTACTATACTATTAACTGTATTTACTTTTTCAGATTATTACAGCAGCCGCAGACAGATGTATGAAGATGATCCGATAATTCAAAAAACCAAACAACCTATGTAAGTGCAGAGTATGTCATTTTTAACTAAATGTCACATCCATACTTACTTATTAATTAAATGGTCCACACAATTGAATTAATATCCTGTCTGAAAGTATAATCTACTCAAACCCACAAACGCTTCTAAACAATTAGTTCAGAGAAATAAGGGAAAAATTATCCTTTTGGTGACACAACCCCCTCCAGGCCGAAACCAAATTTTTTGAGTAGTACGGACATCTATAATAATAACCTATATGTTTCCTGCAGCCAATTTTGATGATATACATAGTTATAAACAAATGAATATCAAAAAACGGTAAATTTTAGCTTTTTTCGTCTATTACCAAAAAGTTAATTTTGAGAGTAAGAAACTCATAAATGATATAAAAAACTTCAATATGTCTATCCTTATTGGTTGCTTAGAAAATTGCAAAATCTCAGATTGTGAGACTTCTGGTGCTTAACTCATGCCCTACATTTCAAAGCAATTGGTCAAAGAGTTTAAAAGTGATTTAATTTGTTTATCCCAAATTAATTATTTAATTTGTTTATCCCAAATTAATTTTTTTTGCAACACTATGAGTCAGAAAATGATGAAGTTACAGTAATACTTTGGATAGTTTATGAAAGAAGAAGATTTACACTATTAATTTAATTTTAACTATTTACAATACAATGGGAGTAATTAATTAAAATTAATTAATTTTAAAAATTAATTTAATTTTAAAAATGACAACCAATAATTCTAAATATTACAAAATTATTTTGCAAGAACATGTGAATTAAAAAAAGGAGGGGGGGCTAATTTCGTCCCTAATTGTCCTAGGACAATTGTTTTTCTTTCTAAATGTGTATAAAAACTCAGCCTTTCTAAATATAAAAAAATAATTCTTCTACAGGTAACGGTTACAAAGTTATTCTAATTGTTTATAAGTAAGCAAAAAATCGACATGTTTTGCAAAATAATTTTACATTGTTTAAAATTACTTTTTGTCAATTTTCTTTAATTAAGTTAATAGCATAAATGTTCTTCTTTCATAAACTGTCCGAAGTATTACTGTAACCTCATAATTTTCTGACTTATAGTGTTGCAAATAAAAATGAATTTGAGATAAACAAATTAAATAACTTTTAAACTGTTTGACCAATTGCTTTGAAATTTAAAATATAATTTAAGCACAAGAAGTCTCAGCATTCCGTGTAATAAGAAGGTTCTAACTTAATTTTTACATAATTTATGAACATTTATAAAATCTCAAAATTTATGACAAAATTTTGCAATTTTCTAAGCAACAAATAAGGAGAGACATATTCAGCGAACGCCATATTGAAGTTTTTTATATGAGTTATTAGTTTTTTATTCTCTATTCTCTTATTCTCTTCTATTGTTCTTAAAGAACAATACTAACTGAAAAGGAAGTAGATGATACAACAATCGAACTAAATAAAACGGGCGCCACCTCATGTTTTCGATAATTAACTGAGAGACAAGGAAAACTCAGCGGGTCCCAGATGTTAAAGAATTTCTTTATAAAAAAAATACAAAAAATATAGCAAACCTTTTAACCATTTTCTAACCCATTATATTGCCAAAGAAAAGTAAACAATCACGCTTACTACTTGTAAACTTGTTTGAATTATTTATTAAATTTCCAAGAGAAGGGAAGATTTTTAGAAAAAAAAGACATACAATGTTGTTACCTACTGACTAGAACCATCTGGCAGAAAAATAAACAATTGGATTATGTTTATCCTTGGTTGAAAATGTATAACGCAATCTAAAGTCTTAAATAAAAATCAACATAAATAAATACAAACCAATTCAGAGGTACAACTCATCTGCTACTATTTTCCCATCTTTCGGCCAATGGATACACTGTCGGAAAGATAATCACACGGTGCTCATGCTTTTTCGCCTTTTCTTATATTATACGTTTCTCTTTTGTTCTATGATTAAACATTGAAATTATTTTTAGACCTGATGCAAGATTCATTACATTCCATAAAGAAGGATCTGTAGGCATAAGACTGACTGGCGGTAATTTTGCGGGGATCTTCGTAACCGCCGTCCAACCTGGTAGCCCCGCCTCTTTGCAAGGTCTACAACCTGGTGATAAAATATTAAAGGTAAACGAATTTATTAAAAATTGTTAATAGTACTACTTTAAGTGTTCATAATTATGTATAGTTGCGATAAGAAATATAGTAGAATGCTCTGATTTATAGGTTTTGATAGCTCTGCTTTAATATATAGTGCGGCGGCCGGTTGTTCTGGTAATTAAATATGTAATTAAAAATATTTATGTTTTTACTTAGACATAATAATATACCGTTAAAGCAGGATATATCGTATGTGCTAAAATTAATTTTGACCTGTTTTTATTTACATTTTACCTTACAGGGATCCTCCCTTTTACCGCATGCTTGCATTGATAACTATTAAAATAATATAGTTTGCAATTATTATTGCTATTGCTAGAATTACAGATACATACTAAAAGAACTTTATAAAAACAGAGTTAAATCTAAAATAAACGTAAATATGCAGTTCAAAATTTTTAAAATTGAGCAAAAAATGCAAGCATATCGCCACTCTTTTTTTTATTTATTTTAAAAATACAAATCCTAAAAATATAACAATTTTTTACAACGAGAGTATTTTCATTATTACACTTGTAATTTGTCTGAATATTAACTGCACAACACAACAATTAACAAGAAATCACTAAAATATTTACACACATTTAAATCATTTAATTTAATAATAAAATTATTTCCACCATTAATGTGGAAGTGCCCAATCTTTTTATAGTATTCTTCAACTTTGATCACTTTAGCGAGTCTTTTCTGCCAGTATTCTTTGGTAATATTAGATACTTCTTTTTTAATTCGTGTGCAAAACTAAGTAGAAGGCGTGCAAAATATATTTTTACTTGTAATTGTCCCCAAATTAAATCTATAGGATTGAAAACACAAAAATAGGAGGGAGGTCTCTCAATATAGTGTGTTCATGCCTAGTCGGCAAAACTCTCCAGGGCGTATAAATTGTTAAATTGCTTCGTATGTAGAACTTCAATAAGTTGTTTTTTTTTGTATAGAAATCTTCGAAATACAAATCATTTTCAATTAAAAAGCTTTGCATTTCAGCTTCTTTGAAGAGGTATTTGGTTTCTCAGTGAGCTGTCGGGAATGATAGAAAGCGTTCTCAAGCATTATTACTATTTAGCTCGAAGTTTGGGATCAGTGAGTTTTCAAACCAATCTTCAAAAATATCAACTTTCATATTCATGCTAGTCAACGTTACAATCCTCTACTTTCTTTCCGCATAATTTTAAAGCATTCGGAACCCATTCCTCATTTCGTTCGCAATGCATAATAATTAGCTGCTATCATTTATTTTCAGGCATTTTTGATATGAACATGTTTGAACCATCTGTCCATCCTTTCTTAACTGTATCGTGGATATCATACTAAGTTTTCGTGTAAATAGTAAATTCACCTACTTGCCTATATTTAGTAATTTGTTCTAGGTATACATATATTATGCCTGTTAACTATTCTTTGGTTTTCCATAACTGCTTGACGTTTATTTATTGTTTTAAATTGAAAGTCTATTTTCTTTATCCGATTTTGAAGAGTTTTGTCACAGCAGTTCATGTTTCGACCGGATGTGTCCAATTTATTTCTTATTTCGGGGCAATGCTTTAAAATGCATTAATTTTTTTCAAATCCTGAAAAAACTAATAAGTATTTTTGAAAAATTTAATCGCAGAATGAAAGATTACATTATTATTGAGTTCCTGAAAACTAATATCTCATTCAAAAAAAACTTTTTGTTTATTCTAAGGGACTTTCGGCCCTCGGTAATAATGTAAACTTTCACTTTGCGTTTAATTTTTTCAAAAATACTTATTAGTTTTCTCAGGATTCGAAAAAAATGAATGCATTTAAATAGCATTGGCCCGAAATTTTGTGCCTACGCTCTTAATATTTCTATTGTAGGTATTTCATTGTTTCTGTAGTACTGGTATATATGGTGGATTTCAATAGTTTTATAATAGTGACGCATCGTCTTGAAAATTTTAGTGACATCACTTCTTGCGATGATAAGATTGATTTTTAACTATTTTGTACATACTTGAAAGTGAATTTCTGTTAAATTCGAAGTCGCTTGTATCAACAGATTTTCATTTTAAGCCCAATTTTTTGTAGATTTTGTACACATTCAAACATACTTCCTGTGTATCAGCATTTAACTGCCTTCACATATTCTTTACGGATACTTTTTTTCAGGAAATACATTCACACCAGCACTCACACTTTCTACAAAGTCAGTGTTGTTATCGTACGCAATATTTTCGACCACATTGTCCCACAAACGCCACATCACTGTTCAAAATAATTAAATTACAGCAAACAACACTACACTCTACTAACTACTACATCACTATTCAAAATAATTCAATTTCAGCAATCTACACTCTACTAACTAACCGTTTCCCAACTAAAACGCCTCGCACAGGCTTCCGATCGCTTGTAACAGAGAAGGATCAAACGTCGCCGCATTTAGAGCGTTCTACAATATGTGTTACCGCGATTATAACAATATGTTATGTACATTTAACCAATAATTTACTAGGTGTTTCATTCTGTAATCTCTATGTGTAGGTTAACGACATGGACATGACGGGGGTGACCAGAGAAGAGGCTGTTCTGTTCCTATTAAGTCTTCAGGACAGAATAGAGTTAATAGTGCAATTTTGTAAAGAAGAATACGATAGTATAGTAGCTTCACAAAAGGGCGATAGTTTTTATATAAAAACCCATTTCCATTACGAAAGTCCTGCCAAAGGTGAAATGCCGTTCAGATCTGGTGATATATTCCACGTTATAGACACCCTGTATAATGGCGTGGTTGGATGCTGGCAGGTGTTTAGGATAGGTAAGCTTTAAAATATATATAAATATAACATACAGTCGGAAAAATGAAAGAATACCCATGAACGAACATATAAAACACGCTGTATTTTCCTGTCACCGTGTCACACAAAAAATTGGCCAGCGCAAGTACATGTAATAATTATTGTTACATGTACTTGCACTGGACAATTTTCTTTGTGACACGGTGACAGGAAAATACAGCGTGTTTTATATGTTCGTTCATGGGTATTCTTTCATTTTTCCGACTGTACATAAACGCACAAAATCGAAACTATCAAGGTGATTGAGGTAAGCGCTACCGTCTTTATCATACCTCAAGTTTCATAGTTTCTATTCAGCGCAGATTACGGTTTTAACCCGGCATCCGACAGGTGAACTTTTTTGCCACTAACAGACACGTGGGGTGTGACAAACCCCAACAATTGAAAGAGTTAAAGAATCTCAAAAAATATCTGTTTAGTTTTCTGTGATATGTGGAACGTCAACATCTTGAAGCTGGTCAGAATAGTCACTATTTACACTAACATTGTCTATTTCTTTAGTTACTTCCGAAGCACTCTTGTCAATACATTCGTCACTGTCTGCTTCATCCCATAAGGACTGAAAGCGTGCTTATTCTCGTTCGTAATTCATTTTAGCTTAGACTAATAAAAAAATATGTTAAAATCAGTAATAAGTATTGTAGCGGTTTTTTTACTGTAATAACTTATAACTACAATGAAACTAGCGGTTCGTATTTATATACGACTTTATTTATATAACTGTACAGACGAATTTATTTTACAGACTAACTCTTATTTACAAAATTCGTTCCTTAATATATTGAATACAAAATACCAGACATTTTCTTGAACGTTCCAGAAAAACGGAACCGCCCATCACTAGTAATCCGTAGCTTTGACTATCGGACATTCACGAGAAATCGTTGCCTCACTCGTTCGGTGAGTCATTGTTCCAAATGTCTCTTACGTGACGGGCTGTCGAGACGGAACCTGTTATTTCACATAAGTGTTTCATCATTCATAGAAAAGTTTAATAAATTCTATAAAACTCACATCTATATCTTTATTACATTTATTTGTTTGTTTCAAGATAATTCTAAGATTCTCTTGATTAAACATTTCCATTGATTGCTCAGCATCTGATTTTATTAGGTTATTGGGTGTTTCCAATGTTTCCATTGTAATTTGTCCAATATTCACTTCTAGCTCTGGTGATTTTACTTCGTCTTCTATGACTTATATTATTTCATCTTTAGCATATATTTCTTCCATCTTTGTGTTATTTCTTTCTTATTTTTTATTCTATTTCCTTGTTTATCCTTTACTTCTTGTATATTTCCCTGTGTTTTTTCTGTTAGATTTCGTATGCTTGTGTATTGTGTTTGTAGGTCGTTTTCTTGCGCTGCTTTTTCTGATATATTTAGCATCTTATTTATATAGTTTCTTTTATCTTTTCTGGTTTGTTGTTTACTTTTGCGTTTTTTGCCTTGTATTTCCTTTTCCTGTCCTTCCTTTTTCGGATCCTTTCTTTTGTAAGATTTTTTATGATTTTCCTCCTTTCTTCTATCAATTATCGAGTATTTATGTTATCCATTTTTTATTTTCTTTTTTCAATCTGATTTATTCTTTTGTTATATTTATCATTACTTCTATAAAATGCTTCCATGTTTCTTCGACTGACTCTCCAGTTTGTTGTGACTCAGTTCAGTTAATTGTCAGTTTCTCCTTACACTCTATTATACGGCTTTCTTTCCTTTTCGTAACACTATTGTCACTCCCTTTTTGTGTTTATCATTTACGTTTGTGTTTCCAGAATATATAATTAGTTGTTGGTCTCCTAGTCGGGTTGATCCATAGGCATTCCATCGTATTTCGCTTTGTCCAACAATGTCTAGTTTGCACTTATCAATCTCTTGGCTTATTTGCTCCGATTTGCCAGTTTCGTAAAGGGTTGTTACATTCCATAATCCTATGAATATGTTTTCTCTTTTATCTTTCATTCTCGCTCTATTCCTGTTTTTAACCCTACTCAATTCCTTTCTCTTTGCTATGTCTGAAATCATTTGGTAGTGTACCAAACAGTTTTAAGTAACTGGGAGAAACCAGTGCCCACGAGAATAAAGTTCGTCCAAGTCACTGCATACTAACTATCCTAGGAATATCCTAGATGTTGCCGATAACTATCACATTTTTTTACCATAACCGAATTGAAAGTTATTGTAAATTAACTCAAAAGATAATTTAATACATGTTTGTTTTATTTTTAAGGCCGCAACAATCAAGAAGTCCAAAAAGGCATAATTCCCAACAAATCTCGCGCGGAAGAACTGGCCACCGCTCAGTTCAATGCGACCAAGAAAGAGATGTCCGCGAATGAGTCAAGGGGAAGTTTCTTCAAGAGACGAAGAAGTTCCAACCGAAGATCTAAAAGTCTCGGAAAAGAACATTGGGATGACCTACTCTTTTCAGATACTGTATCTAAGTTCCCTGCGTACGAAAGGGTTATTTTGAAGCACCCTGGATTTACTAGACCTGTGATAATGTTCGGACCTATAGCGGATGTAGCCAGAGACAAGTTACTTAAAGATTTTCCGGATAAGTTTATATCGCCACGTAAGTTTTCCAATAAATTGTACGATTTTAACCAAGGGCCTCTAGGGCCGGTAGTGCAATTTAAATATTATTTGGGTTGGTCAGGTAATAAATACGTTATTACTTTGTTATGAGTACTAATAGGAAACTGGCACATTTTTTTATTACATAATAATGTTCAGTTTTGTTTAAAAATGAGATTTCCAAAATTTCACGTCTCCTAACTTAGAAGTACAAATTTAAAATCTTCTGTGTATTTAAATCATTTCAAACAACCCAAAAAGCTCGCGAACACTTGTAATGTCACATCATTATATTTTATAATGACATTTTTCGTATGTCATTATAATAATATATATGTCTTAACAAAAACACTCAAATATTAGTCAGAAATAGTAACTATCAAAATATTTATAAAACTGAGTGTCATAACGAATGCCAAACCAAAAGAATTAATAGCGAGGACATCAAATACTATAATGATATGACGTCACGACCAGTGAGAGCGGGTTTTGGTCTGCCTGCTATAATTTGAATTTTCTCTCGATTTTAATCGTTTTTAGGGGCCAACCGAAAGACAAAAAACACTTTTTTGTGATTTATAGCATTTTTTTCGAGTTTAAAGTTTTGTGTAAGTTCCCTATTCGACCGTTTACCGACATCCACAGGGCATAAATCAATTTCATTTGTCTACAAATCTCTATACGTATTGCCTATCCACTTAGTTGCCTGTTATAAAATTTTTAGAAACAGGTAATTTATAATTTACCCAGAGACCACTTGTTTGCAAGAGGTGAATCATGGCATTGTTAAATTGGAAGAAAAAATCTTGCTTTAAAAGAAAAAGGTAATGTAATTGAATAAGCGAAACAATCCAAGTGCAGTCAAATCCAAATTGTTAGGACTTTCGAATTTCACAAGATTGGGTAAGCAAACTTTTAAAAAACCAAGAAAGATTTATCAACGATTGGCGAGCTAATTTAAAATTAACCCAGAAACGAAAACGCAGTGGGAAAGAGTCAGACGTCGAACAGGAATTAGCGAGTTGTTTACTGAGAAGAGTGTTCCAAATGTTTCTATCAGTGGTCAAGTTTTAAAAGAAAAGGCTAAAGAAATAGCCTAAAATTTAGGTAATGCGAACTTCAAAACGACAAATTTGGCTCCATCTATTAATAGGAGGACAAACTAAGTAAAATTTTCTGCTTTGCCATGTCCCTTGCCACCTTTTACATACTATTTCGCGAAAAATTAAAATTTGTCCCTTACCATTGTTTACTACCGAGCCACTCAAATATTTTTTTCTGTTTTCTGATAGTAGTAAAATAAATTTGGGACGAACAAATGAAAAATTCTACAAATGAAAAATTTTATTACCAGTTGCCAGAAACCAGAAAAATGGTACCAATAACGGTTTTAATTTAATATTATTTTATATTTTATTAGATTGAAAACTTTGACTTGTTTCTAGCAGATGTCGCTAAGACACCCATGCCATTTCGTTAGTTGCAATTCGAGGCTAGTAAGCCTGAATTATTTTAGTTTGTTCAGAGATATCTGCATATGCATTCTCTGTTGATAAACTATTAAGTTTTGACCGGTCATAGTGCTTGTAGCGCTCTCTGTACGAACTGAAATATAAGACGGCTTTGGTTTCGTTTTGCAACGAAATGAAAATATTTAAAATGTATAAACATTTTCAATTTCTTTGCAACATGAAAATGCAGCAGCTGCATAATACTCTGGTTAAATTGGAGAGTGCAGGAAGAGTATACCGGTTTCGGAGGTTTTTTCCTCATCAGTAGTCCCATATCATCTTCTCTCCGATTTCTCCAGGTATCATACTTTGGGCCTTTCCGAATTGCAAAGAACGAAATGCCGCGGATGAACTAGAGCCATCCACCGAAAAACAAAATAAGTTAATCGAAGTAGCACAGAAAACGACAATAAATATCGTTTCCATACCACCAGATTGACAACAGGTGGAATACTTTCTTTGGTTACAACCTCCCGAGATTTTCTTGGCGTCCTGAATGATTTATAATTTTTGAAAATCTCGAAATGTATGATTTACAAAAAAAATTCTCTCATCTTAATTTCCTCGGCATCCTGTATGATTTATAATTTTTGAAAATCTCGGGAGGTTGTAACCAAAGAAAGTATTCCACCTGTTGTCAATCTGATGGTATGGGAACGATATTTATTGTCGTTTTCTGTGCTACTTCGATTGATAACTTATTTTGTTTTTCAGTAGATCTTCGGCTCTAGTTCATCCGCGGCATTTCGTTCTTTGCAATTCGGAAAGGCCCAAAGTATGATACCTGGAGAAATCGGAGAGAAGAGGATATGGGACTACTGATGAGGAGGAAAAACCTCCGAAACCGGTATAGACTCTTCCTGCACTCTCCGATTAAACCAGAGTATTATGCAGCTGCTGCATTTTCGTGTTGCAAAGAAATTGAAAATGTTTATACATTTTAATTCATTTACTCTTTTGTTGAGTACTAAGGAATCTTTCTTGTTGAAACTTTTACCACGCTGAGCAGATTGGTTGTGAATTATTTAAAATTCTCTCATCTTAATTTCCTCGGCATCCTGTATGATTTATAATTTTTGAAAATCTCGGGAGGTTGTAACCAAAGAAAGTGTTCCACCTGTTGTCAATCTGGTGGTATGGGAACGATATTTATTGTCGTTTTCTTTGCTACTGCGATTGATAACTTATTTTGAAAATATTTATTCATTTTTATTTATAAATGACGTATATTTTTTTTCTTTTAGAATTAGACGCTTCTGATGTAAGTAGCAAATCTAGCAAATCGTTATCAAACGCAAATATCATCAGATTGTCAGCCATTCGAGACGCCATATCAACTGGAAAACACGCGTTGCTAGACATAACGCCTAACGCTGTAGAAAGATTAAATTATGCTCAAATGTATCCAATAGTAGTGTTCTTCAAAGCTGAGACGAAAATAGTAATAAAGCAGCTTCGACAAGGTCTGCCTAAGTAAGTTCAGTCTCTTCATTTAACTCTTTTATTATAAATGAATGAATTAAAAAGAAAATATTTTAAGTGTGTAAAATATTTAATTCCTTGCTGAGCGCTTTCCGCTTACAATGCCATCTCAGAGCTATGCTGCAACAGAATATATTAATATAAGTAACTATGAAAGTGTTAAAAATGTATAACTTATCTCAAAATTTAACCCACAAAATTTAAGTCTACAAATATAGGCCCAAAAGTACTATTTTATTTTTGTTTATAATAATAGTAGTCTCCCTTTTATACCGCTGACGCGGTTTTGAAATTATAGCAGGGTAGTCTGCTATCTCTTGGGCCTACGCTATACAAGGAAGGTAACAGGACCAGTGCTACGCTTTAGCGCCTGTTATTAACTTTGATTTTACCCAAGGTACTCATTTTATTCAGGCTGTCAACCTGGGCCTGTAACTATTTAAAAATATCTATATTATGTTGTGGCCATCGCACTGTGGTTCCAAATGCCGAAAACGTGATCATGAACCTTTAAAAGCGTATATTGTTCATACACTTCGGAATTACTTTCGTACTAAGGGTTTTTGGCGTCGCTGGTTACGAACCTGACATTATTTTTTTTTTTGAAAAAGAAAATGGCAGATCCAACATGGCGGAAAGAAATTGAAAATATCAATCAAAACGAAAATGTGCCATTTGGTCCATGGCCAGTGGAAAATGGCCAGTTGCCATTAAGTCATTGAAATGTGATCAACTCAATTTGGATCCCACGTGTTGGGAAACCTGTATACCTTACCTTAGGGCATTATCCTGTTTGCCATGTGACCATCACAGGCATTTTTATCGAAGTATGCACTTTTAAGGCATCTATATTATATGTAAAGGGTTTTTACCCAGATATTTTTCTTTTGTGGCTCAGCTAGCATCCAGTTTATCGAACACTGATGATGATTTTTTATAAAAATCGAAAACGTTTTGTTGTGATGTAGCCCTTTTAAGGGATTTTTAATAAAAAAATTTTATACCTTTTACAAAGGATTTCTTTCCAATTTTGAAAATGTTTTTGTCAAATTTGGTAGTTTAAGGTAGCTGATTACAAATCTAACATTATTTTTTTGAAAACAAAATGGCGGATCTAATATAGCCGAAATACATACAAAAATTTTATTTTAAACGCATATTTTTTTATTATAAGATACTTTTTAAATTGCTGATTACCAATACATTTTCTTTTTGAAGTACAATATTCAGAACCTATTACTTATGTACAAGCGCCCATAGATACTCAACAATCGCCAGAATCATGTAATATGTGTCATTTCCCACTTTTGTATTGAAACAACTTCCAGCAATGCAAATGCAGTTAAAGGCAGCCAAACCAGTGTTATTCTGTATCTTCTTACTGTACATTTTGTACATGAGTAAACATTATTAATCGCAGAATTATGTATTTTTTGAATGTGTTTTTACGAAATTTTGATTATTTCATGTATAATTTTACTGTTTATTCATTAACAAATTTTATGCATTTATTGTTATCAAATCTCAAGTAAACTTTTATCTTACATTAATACAGTCCGTGTAATATACTTAACGTTGCACGTCATTATCTACGTCAGAGATCTAAGTTGATATAATTGCCAAAGTACAAAAAAATCCTGAATCCGTTTTAAATCAAATATATCACATAAGTTTTGCGGAAGTGGATTATAAAACAAAACGAAATTAATATTCAATGTAAATAAATAAAAACTTTAGAAATAGAAAAGAAGAATTAAGTTATAATCTTACGTTAAAGTAAATAATAAAAACAATAAATATAATAAAAAAAGAATGTGTGTGTACTTTGTACGCACGTAAGAAGTTATACTTCTACTACATATTATGTGATTTTTAAGACAATACCAAAGATTTAAAAAAATAAAAGAATAAAACGCACACAAACACATTGAAAAATGCCACAAAGAAAAAATGATTTCTGAACGAAGCCTAGACTCACTCGTCCAATTCCACATTATTTGTCATGTGGAAAAATAGGGTAACTGAACGTTTTACTGTTTGACAGTTGTTTTGAATATAATTAAATTATGTAGTTTAAATTTTGTGGAAGAAAATATTAAAATAATAACAAAACAGTAAGAAAACAATATATTAAATGAAGATTGGTAGAACTTTTGTTGGTAATCAAATTAAGTATGTAAATCAAAGCATTACATACCTACTAGATAGATAAATCTACGCCAAAAAATCATAATTTAAAAATAATAAAAATCGGACCTAATTTGGGATTTCTCTCTAAAATCCCCATTATTGAGGAAATAAATGTACAGTAGAGCGTCGATTATCCGAACGTCGATCAACCGAACGACCACTTATTCGAACTATCGACTCCCGTGTCCCGCACTCGAATACCGAGCAAGCGTTAGTAATTGACGCTTAAAATATCTTCAATTTTCTTCAATATTGTATCCAAAAATAATTATGTTGTTTCAAAGACTGCACTTTTTTGTTTAGTTGCTAGTTGTCATTATCAAGATATAAATAAATATGTAGGTATATAAATATGGCTTTTATTCACTTGTGGATAAATATGTATGACTATAAATATGTATGAATATATTGTAGTTCGATTATCCGAACAAATCGGTTTTCCGAACACCTATGTCCCCCAATTAGTTCGGATAATCGACGCTCTACTGTATTTCAACCTAATCCAAATGTATAATTACAATATGATTATAATAAAAACTACTTACCAAATTAGAATGAGTTTTCCTTGTCCAAAATAGTCCAAAAGTCCAAAAATATAGGTATATGAAAACTATTTAAAAATGCAGTATAACTATTAACTAACTTTTGTTTGTTGTTTCTTTTCACACAAATTTTAAAACGCAACAACCATTAATAATCTAACTACAACTGTGCCACAGCCGCCATATTGAATAATTTTTGACATGTCATTTGAACATCCAATCAGAACAAAGTTATAATGCGCATGCGCCGGGATCATAGGTTTTAACATATAAAAATTCACCCTCATATCGCCGGTAAAGAAGTATAACTTCAACAAGTACTTATAGTAAAGAATAAAAACAAATATGAAGTGTCATCACCGCAACTGTCAAATAAATGTACCAATTTATGCTAAAATGGCACCTTTGTTCGATTATAGCTACAGTGTGTTCCGAACAAATGTGCTTCATAAAAACGCTTTATAATCCATTTATATAAATTAAATGAAACATATTATTGTGTATTTCTTTAAGTTAACATTAATAGAAATCTTCAAATATTATTTCTACGCGTATATAATAAAATATGCCTAGTGGCTGTAATTCCAGTGTACTCGGCAAAATGATTCTAAGAAAGAACACACCTACCACCTAAATATTTCGTGTTGGTATCATGTGCCGTCACGGGCTATGACGCGGATGACGTGCAACAGTAAGTATATTAGACGAAGTATACATGCTTGAAAAAAAGAATCTCCTTTACAGTGATAAAATTGATAAACTACAAAACGTTTTACAGCGTTTTCAATGTACGCTTTCTTTTTAGTTTCACTGCCGGCCAAAATAACATCGTACATGGACATGGCTCACTTCTCCCTGAGCTATGAATAAGACTCGATCCGGTCTGATCCGTATACCTGCGTATTACGACTCTACGATAGTATAAGAAAACAACTGTAAACATGAAAATCTCTAAATAGGGATTTTTTTATTTTACCCCATGACCACGTTTTCAGCATTTAGAACCACTGTGCGGCGCTGGGGTCTTTCGCTGTCTGCGTGGAAGTCAGATATTCTACCGCCTGAGCTCTCCGGCACTAATGTTTTTCTTCAAAACTTAAAAAACTTCCGTTCCTGAGTTAGTTACAAAATTTATTATGTTTGTAGGTCTGCCCATAAAAGTTCGAAAAAACTTTTGGAACAATGCCAGAAACTAGACAAAGTCTGGGGCCATATATTTAGTGCCATGGTAACTCTTAACGATAATACTGATACATGGTACCGCAAGGTTAGAGAAATTATAGATAAACAACAAAGCGGTGCTTTGTGGATGTCAGAAAGCAAGGTAAGTGTATTTTGTTCCAAAATCTCGTATTTGGATGCTGTAAATATGAATTTGATTTAAAGTAGATACTAGATATGAAAATTGTATATTTATTTTAGATCTTTGTATTTTGTGGTATATAACTGTAATATTATACGTTATTATCCGTATATTAGCCGTTTGGCCCATCAAGATTCACGGTTATATATTGATCATCATATAATTCAAAGAGTACCCAGTTTTAAATATCTTGGTTGTCATATTACTGAACAATAGATCCAGGTAAAGAGATAAAATGTAGAATGGAGATAGCCCGCACGACATTTTTAAAAATGAGGTCATTCTTCTGTAATGATAACTTGCAACTTCAATTTGGTCAGTCCTCTTGTATGGTGTCGAAGCATGGACATTAAAAATATCCACCATTAATCGTTTGGAGGCCTTTGAAATGTGGCTGCACAGACGTACACTGAAAATACCATGGACGGCTATGCTGACAAATGTGGCAATCCTTAGCAAATGCTGCCCGCGAGCTGCTTGATAACATCAAATATAGAAAGATGGCCTATTTTGGACACGTAGTAAGGGGAGACCGGTATAATATTCTTCAACGTATTATGATGGGTAAAATCGAAGGACGCAGCGGAATTGGTAGAAAGCAGGCCTCTTGGTTGAAGAATATCCGGGAGTGGACAGGAATAAAGAAAGCAGAACAACTATTTAGAATAGCTCGAGACAGAGACAGTTTCGCCATGTTAATCGCCAACGTCAAGGGGACTTAATAGGGCACGTTAAGAAGAAGAAAGGAAGTAAAGCTGGTGTAGCAGTAAGCAAAGTGAATAAGTTAATATTCGGGAATACAAAAATCAGGATTTAGAAAACGATAGCGCAACCTTCGATTAGGTATGCCTGCAAAACTTGGCGGAAATGATGGAAAAGAAAGATATTACGCAAGATATATGGAGGAGCAAAGGACAATGGCGGCGTGTGGAAGAGAAGAACAAATAAGGAAGTAATGGAGCTCTACAATCAACCAAGCATAATACGAAAAGTAAAAGCACAAAGAACGCATTGGATGGAACATAATAATATAACTTTCAATCTTAATAACCTAAATCCACGTAATAGGGAAATATCTTCGGTAAGATACAATATAGGTAAAGCAAATTATGAACTATTAAAGTCTGAGTTTCGACCACCTTGTCTGGTACAAAGGGGATCTAATATAAATATTGCAACAAAAGAATTAACCAAACAAATTAAAAAAGCAATGGATATAGCAATACCAAAAATAAAAGAAAATAGTAAAGTAAAAAACTCAGCCTGGAAGGAAAACCTCACAAGAATGAGAAGCAGAGTTAGATATGCGCGAAAGCGATATCAACGATGTGGTATCTATCTTGAGAGGCAAATCCTTCTAGGTGAGTATAGAAGACTAAAACAAGAATATAAACAAGAAATAAAAATAACAAAAGCTAAAAGTTGGGAAACCTTCGTATCAAGACACTTAGAATTAGATATGTGGGGAATACCATATAAAATAGTTTCTAAAAAAATTAGATGTCCGACAATGCTTTCTACTTTAAAAAAAGAAGATGGAACATTTACAGAAAGTTGGGAAGAATCGGCCGAAACATTACTTAATGTATTATTACCTCCAGATAAATTAGAAGGAGAAACAGTAGAACAAAGAAATATAAGAGAAGAAATGATACAAGAATACCAAATAGAAGAAGAAAGAGAAATAGAGGAATTCACAGAAGAAGAAGTATATGAAAGTATGAGAGAAATGAAAAGAAAGAAGGCACCTGGACCGGATAATATTCATGTTGAAATACTTCAAGCATTGTCGGAACAAATAATTCCAGTACTAACATCATTATATAATGAATGTCTTAGACAAAGAAGGTTTCCCAATAATTTTAAACAAGCAGAAGTTATAATAATACATAAAGGGGAAGATAAAGATCCTGCCTTGCCGAAATCATACAGACCGGTATGTTTATTGAATACAATGGGAAAATTACAAGAAAAATTACTATGTAAAAAATTAAATCAAATAAGAACAGAAATTGGATTACATCCTGGTCAGTATGGTTTTAGGAAAGGTAGATCAACAGAAGATGCAATAAATAAAGTATTTGAAATAGTAAACGAAAGCATAAAAAAGTATGTTTTAATGATCTTTATAGACGTGTCTGGGGCTTTTGACAATCTTTGGTGGCCGTCATTCTTTGAAAGACTTCGAAGAATGAGATGTCCAAAGAATCTGTACGGAAGTCTCAGAAACTACTGTCAAGACCGATATGCAAGCCTAAGCTGTCCAACAGGAAAAAAGACAAAACATATCACAAAAGGATGTCCACAAGGATCAGTTTGTGGACCTATGTTCTGGGATGTAATGCTAGAGGAACTGTTGGAACAATTGACTATAGATCCTGAAGTGCTTGGAAGCATAGCATATGCAGATGATTTGTTGTTGATCATAGATGCAAACTCAAGAAGAGAATTAGAAAATAAATCAAATGAAATATTAATAAGAGTAAATGATTGGATGAATAAAGTAAAATTAACAATATCAGATTCAAAAACAACATATAGTTTAATAAAAGGAAATTTAGAAAGAGATCCAATTATAAAAATTAGAGGGAAAACAATAAAAAGAAAAATGGAAACAAGATATTTAGGTATTATAATAGACGAACAAAAATTATTTACAAAACACATGAATTGTGTCTGTGAAAAGGCAACAAAGATCATGCATAGCATTGCTAGTCTAGCACAGAAGGAATATAGAATTTCGTTCCGACAGATGAGAATATACCTAAGTACAATACTTGCATCAATTGTAGGGTACGGTTCAAGTGTATGGGCACATAGATTAATAAATAAAAAAAACGCAGAAAAATTAAATAGAGCTCAGAGAGGATTTCTTGTAAGAATGACGGGAGCATTTGGAACAACTGCAACACAGGCACTCACAGTTTTAACTGGAGTAATGCCAATGCATTTAGAAACACAAAAAAGAGCATGTAATTATTGGCTAAAAAAAGAAAAATATGAAAAAATAATACAAATAATAGGATTAGATATAAGAAATAAAAGAGAATTAAAAGAAATAATAAATAGAAAAAGACAAAATGAATGGGAAAATTCAACAAAATCTAGACGTTTATACAATTTTATACCAATATTAGAAAACATTCCAAATTATTTTAATCCAAAACAAGGTTTAATACACTTTTTAACAGGACATGGACCGTACCCAACATATTTGGAAAGATTTAACTTAAAAGATGATGCATATTGTGAATGTGGAGAACTAGGTACACCAGAACATATAGTGTTACATTGTGAAAATACTATAGAAAATGAAGAACATAGAGAAATGAGAAGAAGATTAGAAAGAATTGAAATAAGAGATATATTACAAAATGAAGAATATTTTGAAATATTAAACAATCTCACACAAATAATATCTAAAAAACAACAAGAAATCTATAATAATAGAAGAAGACAACCAATAATCCAACCCTGATGAAGTTGAGTAAGATAAAGTTAAAATAAATAAAATAAAATATAAATTCAAAAATAGATATTTACAATTATAATAATAATAATTCAATATAAAATAAATAAATAAAAATAATAATTCAATACATAATTCATAAAAATAAAAAAAAAAAAAAAAAACTACCAACTCTCTTCTGAAAATAGAGGGACTGTCTTTATAACTTAGAAGGGAGTTGATAGTACCAAAAATATTTTAAATTGTTTATTTAAATTTGTTTGTTATACGTAATTAATAGAATATGGCAAATTGTTATTGTAAAAATAGATTTAATAGTTGAGTAAAAAATGTAAAAATATAAAAAAAAAATATCTGTAATCCCATCAGGAAAAAACGACCTGGATTAGTCACTAGAGGCCAGGTCATATGTATAAATAATAAATAAATTGGATGGAACATGTTTATAGGATGACCACAAAAGTATGTTAATTCTTTAGGAGGTACAGACAGAAAGCGCAGAAGAGGAAAACAAAAAAAGTGGTTAACAAAGGTTAAAACCGATGTAAAAAACTAAAAATACAGGACTGGGGGGAAAAGACTAAAAACAGAAATGAGTGGAAAAAAATAGTGAAGAAAATAGAAGCCATGGGCGTTCAGGACGGAAAAGTTGTCATACAGGGTGTCCAGAAACTCTGCCGACAAACGAAGACAGGAAATTCCTTAGGTAATTCTAAGACAATTCAATCTAGGAGCTAGAGCTCTTTGAAGATGGCGGCTTGTAATTAGTTTTTCTTAAATACCTCCAGAACGCTTCTAGTTAGAAAAACGAAAATTGGTGCGCATATTTATGTTCCAGAGATAAATCGATTCCATCCATTGCGAATTTCTAGTATTGGTCATAGGCGTCCATTTTGGGTAGGGCAACGGTTATTTTATCGCATAACTTTTTTGTCTTTAAATTTTAAGCATTTTTGACTTTGGATTATTAAATTGTGAGGTATTCTAGTGCTAAAAGGTACTCTTGCTTCAAGTTGATAGGACACACCGTTTTTTAATAAAATCGATTTGAAAATTTTTCGTCCCTTAAATTTGAAAAAAAAAATGAAAAATAGTTAAAAAAAACGGTGTATTTTACCAACTTACAGCAGAAGTAACTTTTACTACTAGAATAGCTCATAATTTAATAATCTAGTTTCAAAAATTCTTAAAAATCAAAGACCAAAAAGTTATGCGATAAAATAACCGTTGACCTACCCAAAACGACGCATATGACCGGTACTAGAAATTCGCAATTAATGAAATCGATTCATCTCTGGAATATAATTAAACGTATAAGTTTTCGTTTTTCTAAATAGTTTTTTTAAATATTTTTTTTTTGAATTTATTTTTTTGGAATTCAAAAAACGAAAAATTTTCAAATTAATTTTTCTAGAAAACGGTGTATCCTATCGACTTAAAGCAAGAGTAGCATTTAGTACTTACCTAGTACTCATCTAGTACCTTACAATTTAATAATTTAGAGTCAAAAATGCTTAAAAATTAAAGACAAAAAAGTTATGCGATAAAGTAACCGTTGCCCTACCCAAAACGGACGCCTATGGCCGGTACTACAAATTCGCAATGGATGGAATCGATTTGTATCTGGCAGATAAATACGCATACCAATTTTTATTTTTCTAAATAGAAGCGTTCCGGAGGTATTTAAGAAAAACTAATTACCAGACGCCATCTTTAAATGCTCTAGCTCCCTTAGGAAACATTTTCGGACTAGGTGAATTGGGTTAAATTGTCTTAAAGTTATCTGAGGAATCTCCTGTCTTCGTTTGTCGGTAGAATTTCTGGACACCCTGTATACACATTTTTTAAAATAAATTTATAGAGCAATTAAATACAGATAATGTTAGTTTTACATTTCTAATACATAATATATTTATAATCTGATAATAATAATTGCTTGTATTGGTTTAATGGTATACTGTATATTACATACTGTTTATATGTGTGGGAAAGGAAAATAATTTATAAACGAAGGGGGTCTTCGATATGTTTTGTGTAGGAATTATTAAACTGGTGTTGTGGTGGTATTTTTGGTATTTTATTCTATGTTCTTTTGCAGGGTCAAGACTTCTTTTCCGAAATTTCCTTCCCAACAATATACCTTCAACCCCGCATTGCCCCCAGAACCAATTCTCTACCACACAGACATCGCCATTCCAGAAGCAGATCGAGAAAGTGCGCGCTCTCCATGTACAACTCCCCCCAATTTATCCACCGCACTTCGCCTTTTACCTCTTCCTATTATCCACCCGAGAACTCCTCCCTTTTGTTAAGGATCTCCAGTCAGAATAGCCTTTTGCCTGAATCACACCAAAATGCAAGTAGTTATTAGCAATGTAAATCTTCCACTGCACGAGAACAGATTGATATAAAACTAGCCTTTGATAGATTGCGTTACTTGATACCGAATTGCTCTCAGTTTTGACAGTTGCCATTCATGACATGACGTCTATCAAAATTTTAAGCCAAAAAAACTATGAGTTTGATTTTTACAGCCGAGCCGTCAGAAACAAATAACTGTTGTGTTTTCGAAAAAATGGAAAAAATCGAGTATCGTTCAGTGATAAGTTCCTTCAAAAAATGGGGTAAACGAATGTGCAAATCAAAGTAAACCTGGATGAACTATATGGTGAGGCTGCACCTTCGTTAGCAACAGTAAAATTTTGGAATGCTGAATTTGTGCGTGGTCGTACGAGTGTTTTTGATGATGAGCGTCCCGGGAGGCCAAATGAAGTCACCACACCGGAAATGATCAACAAAAAGTCCATGACATGATTGTGGCAGATCGTCGAATCAAGCTCCGCGAGTTAGTAGAGGCCCGAAACATTTCTTACGAACGCGTACACAACATCATTCACGTTTGCTGACAATCGACCAAATGTGAAAACGCTTCGGAGACGCATTTGGCGATTATACGAAGGATTTTTTCGCCGATTTATCACAGTTGATAAAACCTGAGTGCATTATTACACACCGGAAGGCAAAAAGTGCACATTTGGCCGGCAAAGTGATGGCGACTGTTTTCTGGGATGCGAAGGGCATCATCCACATTAACTACATGGAAAAAGGAAAGACAATCAATGGCGGCAGCGTTATTGGATCGATTCGATGCCAAATTGCGTCAAAATACCCCGGTTTGGCATGCAAAAAGTGCTCTTTCACCAAGACAACGCACCATCTCACCGATCAGCCGTCGTCATGGCAAAATTACACGAATTGGGCTATGAATTGGTTGAACACCCACCATAGTCTCCAGATCTTGCCGCCAGTGACTTCCTGTTTCCAAACCTAAAAAAAGGCCCGGAGGACGCCGTTTCGCAACAAACGATGAAGTCGTCGCTGAAACTTCAGCCTATTTAGAAGAGCTCGAGCAAAAGTACTATTCGGAAAACATAAAACAAACCTTTTTCTAGTAAAATCGACTGGTTAAGAATGAAAACAGTTATTTACGTAATACATCAAAACAGGTAAATCGCATTCTCCAGTAAAATCTAAAAAGGTTCTAAAAAGAATGTTTACATCTTAAATCAAACAGGCAATAAAAAGTTTGATTGCGTGATTTTACAAAAAATAGGACGGAATATTCGGCGGTCAATCGAGGTCTAGGAGCTTCACAATAATTTGATAATAATAATTGCTTGTACTGTATATTGCATACTGTTTATATTTGTAGGAAAGTAGATCAATTTATAATAGGAGGGGGGCTTTGATATATGTTTTGTGTAGGAATTATTAACATGGTATAGTGGTGGTATTTTTATTGTACGTTCTTTTTCAGGGCCAAGACTTCTTTTCCGAAATTTCCTTTCCAACAATATACCTTCAACCCCGCATTGCCCCCAGAACCAACTCTCTACCACATAGACATCGACATTCCAGAAGCAGATCGAGAAAATCCGCACTCTCAATGTACAATTCTCCCCAATTTATCCATCGCACTTCGCCTTTTACCTCGTCCTATTATCCTCCTGAGAACTCCTCTATTTTGTCAAGGATCTCCAGTCAGAATAGCATTTTGCCTGAATCACACCAAAATGCAAGTAGTTGTGGTGTTTTTTCTAACAAATTTGGTGCTTTTGAAATGTCAACTAACACGCATGAGCATGAGAATGAACACTCATTCACTGGTCCCGATTTTTCTATTAATAACATCGTGGCTGGTAATGATAGTCTCAATATTTCGGCACATAAATATTTTAAGTATGATTTTGATACCAACAACAATAAAGACAGTTTACAACCCTTATACAGCAATAAAAAATCTACCCAAGACCAAAAGGCATATTTTGGTGATGTTCTGAAGCCTAATCATGTTAGGAATGAGCCTATTTATTATGATATTCAACAACACTATGTGGAAGATGTTAGTTTTTCTCCAAGAGATGATTTGAGACATCTTGTTATAAGGGAAGAAATTTTTGGGGAAGTTTAATAATTTTATGATGAGTAGGTTAATAACATATAGTTCTTTATTCATATTGTATTGTATATATTCTGTATACAGGTTGTAACAAAAAGACTGGTCATAAATTAAATCACATATTCTGGGACCAAAAATAGATCGAATGAACTTACCTTAGTACAAATGTGCACATAAAAAAAAGTTACAGCCCTTTGAAGTTGCAAAATAAAAATCGATTTTTTCCAATATATCGAAAACTATTAGAGATTTTTTATTACAAATAGATTTGTGGAATTCTTAACACAGATTACATACAGATCTTAAAAAAAAACAGTTAAATTTATGCACCTCACAAAAATTTTATGGGGGTTTTGTTTCCTTAACCCCCACCCTAATATTTGTCTATCTTTCAATTAAATTATTATTGTGGTATTGTGGTCCCATTAGTTACACAATGCTTTTAAAACTTTTTGCCTCGTAGTACTTTTTCGATAGGTCAGTTTTTATCGAGATATTTCGAATATTTCTAAAATCCACCACATATTTTTAAATGGTTAAGTAAGATTATTAGACCTGGTAATAATATTATGAGAATATTATTCTATAATTTGAGAGAAAGGATTCGAAATATCAACATTCGTAAAAAAACAAAGATCAGTGATGACGCAGAACGTGTAGCAAGGCTCAAGTGGCAATGTGTCGGACATGTTGCCCGAGATAATCCCGAAAAATGGACACAGAGATTAACAAACTGGAGACCAAGAAATGGAAGCAAATGGAAAAGGCCTATTGGACGAACACAGGTTGAAGAAGAAGATGAAAATTCTATAATCTTACTTAACCATTTACAAATATGTGAAGCATTTTACAAATGTTCAAAATATCTCGATGAAAACTGCCTTATTAAAAAATACTAATAGGCAAAAAAGTTTTAAAAACATTGTGTTTAACTATGTAGGTTTAGAATATCTAGGACGTGTAATGAGAAGCCAAGAACGTTACGGCCTTCTCCAACTGATTCTTTAAGGGAAGGTAAATGGTAAAAGAGGACCGAGAAGAAGACGCATTTCCTGGCTTCAAAATTTACGAAAGTGGTATAACACGACTGCCACTGAACTATTCCGCGCTGCGATAAAGAAAGTCAAGATAGCAATTATGATCTCCAACATGCGGAGCGGATAGGCACTTTAAGAAGAAGACCATAATAATAATTTAATTGGAACGTACAAAAATATTTGGGGGTGTTTAACACGTTCGGTGACCATCTTGAACAAGCTCCACTTGGCTGGTACCACGTACTTAGATCGTTCATTTAGTAACACAGTACTACTGACGACACTCGTGCGTCGTCGGTACCCTCAATGAAACCGTCGGGCCGACACTCATGCGGCATGGGCACCGAACGTGTTAAGGGAACAAAACCCCCATAAATTTCATATAGGGTGTACGAATGTCACTGTAAAATTTTCAGATGTTTCTACCATAAGAATGCCACTTGTCCATTTTCAATAAAAAATCTATAGTTTTCGATATATTGGAAAAAATCGGTTTTCATTTTGTAACTTCAAAGGGTTATAACTTTTTTTATGTGCACATTTGTACTAAGGTAAGTTAGGTTCAATCAAACTATTTTTGGTCCCAGAATAGGTGATTTAATTTATGACCTGCCTTTTTGCTACCCCTATGTTTTTATTCGAATAATCATTAAGGTTTTTTTTAATTTTGTTTAGTGTATGTGACTTAAGAGCACACAGTAGCGATCGACAGGTAGCAACGAACGCGGTCCAAGATTGCGAAAGTTCTACGAACTTTCAAAAGTGAGGCAACAGTGCGTCGGTAATTCGACACTGACAGTGACGTTTATACTATCAAAAACAATAATTTTTATATACATAGGCGCGAAATGTTGCCAAGTCAGTGACGAAAAAATAGATTTTTAGTAGTTCCAATGTGACACAAAATCTAGGCACGGGATAAAAAAGTTTATTTGAAGAAAGTGTATTTTTCTCCTTTCTTAATGGCGGTACAGGCACCTTTTTTCAATATTTTATTTAGTTATAGAGTAATGTCCACATACTAACATATTTCTGAAATTGGGCTCTGTACCGCCATTCTTTATTATATTACGAATATGTGTGCCAAATATCTCGACAAAATATTCAAAATTAGAGCCGCAATCTTGGAACGCGTTTGTTGCTACCTGTTGATCGCTACTGTTTGCTCTTAATTACATTTATATAAAAATATGCCATTCAGATGAAAATAATTATTAGAAATACGGTTTATATTCTTATATTCCTATACCTTAAACGATTACAATTTTTCTTGATGACTGATATACTTGGAGCTAATTGAAAAGCATACAGAGTCAAACAACCAAATGGAATATAAATTCGTTATTCGTTGTGAATATTAAGAGAATCCCGAAACAATTTAATTTTCGGTTTTAAAATGACATCTTATGGCATACAAATTTCATCTCTAAATTTAATATCATTTGGTTGCTGTCTCTACATTTTTAATTGATGCTTTTTGTTCAAACAAAGAAATTACAAGAATTTCAGTAGCGAATATTCCCTCCGCTGACAGTGATATTAGATTGCAAACGACGAGGCATGCTTTGGATCAGATTTTGGATCACGTTATGTGGAAGATTGTTTCATTCCTGCACCAATACGTCGAGAAACTCTCTTGAATTTCTGAGGGCCGGCACATGACTCGGTAAACGTCTCTTCATCTCATCCCAAACATGCTATATGGGATCGACATCTGGACTGTGAGCAAGCCAAACAAATCATTTGATTTGAACCTCGTCAAGATACTAAGTAACTAACCGAGCAGTGTAGTCTTCATGGTCTTCTAGAGCCTGTGCTAGGTACATATGCGAAGTCAATGTCCCATTCTCAATAAAGACTAATTCCGTGCAAGCGTCAAACGATATGCCTCCCCATGCCATAACTGACCCTCCACCAAATGGAAGCCCCTCGGCAACACATGCTTGAGCATATCTCTCGCCTGGACGTCACCACACTCTTACATGTTAAACTGAGCCCGTAAGACAGAATCTCGATTCATCGGAAAACAATACACGGCTCCAATCCTGTATTGTCCAAGCCAAGTGTTCTCGTGCAAAATAATTCAATCTGGTGATTCAGCGTCCACGGGAGAGAGGCGGTCCAGATGCTCTAATTCTAGGAGATAAGCCAGTAGCATGAAGTCGCCTCCTAACTGTCCATTCACTTTTACATTTCTCACTTTTTGCAGATGATTTCGAATGAAAACTGCTGTGACCGTTCGGTTTCTCAAAGTACTAGAAACGACAAATCGGTCATATCTAGCAGTTGTAACTCTGCCTTGGCCTAAACCAGGTCTTTGAGCAAGCGACCGGTCTCTTCGTACCGTCGCCATACTCGTTGCACACTCGAGAGACTTAAACCAACATTTCTCGCAGTTTCGCGATGAACAGAACTTATGTTCATTGCAATACACACACTACATGACTACATTGATAACACTACACAAACAATTTACAATTGACATTAAAACAACAGAAACAAAAACTATGCTGATGATGGTTTTAGGGTCCTTTTTATCTCAAACGATGAGTGACACTTGGCAGACGTCAATAGACCAAGATGGTTGCTGTTTAAGGTTTCCTGTAGGGATTCTTCCTGCTCCCGGAAGGTATCCTCTAACGTCGGCTTTAAACCTTTTCAATTTTACAATGTAAATTGAATTCTAAATATAACCACTGTTTGGTTCTGGGCCTATTTAGCAAGTACAAGAGTTCACTGAAGATGGACTGATAGGTCCGAAAACGTTATGAACACATTTATGTAATCCATTTGGATTTTTTAAGATTTTTAATTAAAATATACCTACTACTAAGGAGTTTTTCACTTCGATGTTTGTTATCAAAGTTATTTATTGTGTAAAAGAGCATGCACCAACTAGTTATGTTTAACTGCATATTTAACAGCAATTCATTTAGTAATAATTATAAAAAATATTCGTACCACCCTTTGTTTTTAATTTTCTGATTTAACAACTACTGTCACTAGTTTTTTACACATTTTTCATAAATGTCATGAATTTGAATTTTGTTATTCAATACTTTAGTGCAATATAAATCTTTAATCGTGTCTGAATATGTTTTTATTATTTTCAAGCACTATATTGAATAGCAATCTTCGTTTTGTTTTTGTTTCTCGCATCTGCATAATATGTGTTTATAACATCATTTTGTTATTAAAATACTCATTACAGCCCGAAGAATCACTATCAGACGATTTCCTATTTCCAATGTCTTCTCTAAGGCTGTCTTATGCTAGCTCACCAGAAAGTGATCTTGAACACAGTCCTGGACCCCCAACGTCGCCATCCTTAACTGGAAATGGAAATCCGGGAAGATTGACGAAAGCTAGTTCGGATCCTAGTGTAGTGATGCCGGATAGTAGCACAAATGATGTACTACCACCCTATCAGGTAATTTATCAATGTTGTTGATATATCTAAAAATACTGATTATCGTCTTACATTTTTCAGCCTAGTTACGATGCCAGATATGGATTTAACAACCAAGAACAGCAACAGCCACCTTCAGACCCTCAACTTACTCCAACAGATTCTCCCTTAGTGAAGGAGGCTCCTTTTGCTCTTTCCAATCCAGATATTCCCTCAGGAATAGATCCGCAAAGTCCGTATGGAAAAACTCAAAATTTTAACGATAAGGTTCCTATGTACACGTCGGAGTCTTATCAGAAACCGGACTATCCCAAAATACCGGATCCTAGACACGATCTCTATGCAGCTCCTGAAAGAAAGTAAGTAAAACATAACCCAATAAACAATCATTTTCTACTTTTTGGGGAACATTTTTCATTTTTTTTAAGTTATACTTCTTTAAGGGCTATTGAGAGAATTTTTATTATTCTGTACGCATGCGCACACAGACAGTATGTAGTTCGTTGCTAATCTTTCAAGTTATGTATGTATCAGCGCAAATAAGTCATTAAAAGAATATAATATTAGTGTTTTTAGTAAATATATTATTTATTATAATTTTTGTGTCTTTGGATTTGTCTTCCTCGGGAGTAAGATAATTATAACATTTTTCTACTTCACTTGATCTATTTGTCACCGTGATTTGTACTTATGTCCGAGATGTCACGTACATAGAGCGATGATAGCTTCGTTGGTAGAGCATTGGACCAGAGATCGAGAGGTCCTGGGTTCAAGTCCGACGATTCATATTCTTTTTTTAATTTTTTTAATTTTTGGTATTGTTTTAATAACAATTTTTTGAAAGTGGTAGATAAGTATTAGAGTTACTTTAATATTTAAATAAAATTCAAATAAACTGTTTAGTATATTTATTTCGTTGAAATTATATAATAGAAGTATAACTTCTTACGTGCGTACACACACATTCTTTGTTTTTTGTTATTTAAGTGCGTACAGTTATATTCTTTTGATTGGGCCGTCTCCGTTCGAAGGTTGGCGATTCAAATGGAAGTCGTACCTTTGGAAACTACTGCACGAAAGATTTCTGTGGAGTCTTTCAGCCATCAGTTCTGGCATCTTCCTACTGGTCTTTTGCCCTGTACTTTACCTTCCAATATGATTTGGAGTAGTTCATATCTGTCACTTCTCAACACATGATCCAAGTATTCTATTTTCGTCTCTTTGATTATGTTTAGTAATTCTTTTTGTTTACTCACGTGCCAAAGTATCTCATCGTTAATAACTTATTGTACCCATGGAATTCCCAGGGTCCGTCCGTATATATACTGTTGTGGTTTGCTCAAAATGTATGTGTATAATATTTATTTTTTAAACTTCTCTCTACTTGGACTTATATATTTTTTTAACAAATTAATATGATATCTCAGGGCTCTTTTACTAATTAAAACAAAACGTGGCTTCAAAGTATTTTTTGCTAGTTGCCTTTGAGGAAAGGGATAGACAATAGGTAAATAAATTTACAGCACAATTATGAACTTCCAAAGCAAATGTTATATTTTAAGAACCGATCAAATATTAAAAATAAAAGAATTGAATAAACATATTATACTATATACAATGGTCAGAATAATAAATATTTCAAACATCCATCAAATCATACATCCAAAATTATCAATTCAAATTAATTAAACTCATATCCAAATCAAAGATTTCTTAATTTTAGTGCTTCACAATAAATTATCATTTATTTTAATTCTCAATAAAAACCAACAAAACGAATAACATATATACTGTTGTGGTTTGCTCAAAATGTATGTGTATAATATTTATTTTTTAAACTTCTCTCTACTTGGACTTATATATTTTTTTAACAAATTAATATGATATCTCAGGGCTCTTTTACTAATTAAAACAAAACGTGGCTTCAAAGTATTTTTTGCTAGTTGCCTTTGAGGAAAGGGATAGACAATAGGTAAATAAATTTACAGCACAATTATGAACTTACAAAGCAAATGTTATATTTTAAGAACCGATCAAATATTAAAAATAAAAGAATTGAATAAACATATTATACTATATACAATGGTCAGAATAATAAATATTTCAAACATCCATCAAATCATACATCCAAAATTATCAATTCAAATTAATTAAACTCATATCCAAATCAAAGATTTCTTAATTTTAGTGCTTCACAATAAATTATCATTTATTTTAATTCTCAATAAAAACCAACAAAACGAATAACTCTAATTTAAATAGGTGATCGTGATTGATAGTCTCTGTTTACTAAAATGACGAAACTAACCTTTTGTCTCCAAAATTGATGACTTCCTCTCACTCTCCTTTGATTGCGCCGTGTCCACTTTGCTCGTACTTTTCAGTTTCTCCAAATACTCCTGCTAACTCCTCTGCTCCAAATCTTAACTACATGAATAAACCCCTTCTCTCCAGACACAAGGATATCTCAACTAATCGACTTGGTCCAGTATAAAACTATACATCTGTTTATTACTTACAGCATGTCAGTTATTTCTTCTGTCTGCTACCACAGTTGGAACTCCTTCCACCAAACACAAATACAACTTTTCACAACATATACTTTTTTCAAAAACTTAGCAAATTAGCAACGTCGTCTCAGCAGAAACTGTAGTGTTCTCCCGCGGTATTCAATTCACAGTGTCATCTCCTCTCCTGGCGAACTCCATCCAAAAATCCTTAAATCTCCCACTTCGTTCTTTTCACCCAATCACGACCTATATCTATTCAAACAAATTTTACTGTCTTCTCAAGAAAAAAAACAACTTTCTACTATCTAATAATCCGTAAGTCATTCTTAGTAAACACATAATTGACCTTTTCAATTTCTACGGAAAAAAGGATAATTACCTATTCTTAAACGACCATTTACTAAACCTACTCTTTTGTATAATCTTTTCATTTGTTTCGTGGTATGTCGTACAATAGAAAGTTCAACGTCAAATGTTTACAAATGTCTATCTAACTAAACGGTAGAAAAACCAATATATTGTTTTATTATTTTCGGGGAATGTCTTTAAACCGAATACGATTCACTAATTCCGAAAAACACTTTTCTTACATCTAGTGCTTAATATACAATATACAGAGTGTTGCGATTTCTGTTGGTCGGTGATTTGATTTTTGTCTTAATATTTTCTGTTTTATTTTTGAAAAATATGGAAACCTTAATAATACATATCAAAGACATCTATTCTTTTTCTGTTTCAGAGTTCATTGTCCGACTTTGACAACCATACAGCAAGACAGAGAAAACGTAACATCTGATCATGCTGATTCTGAGCTCTAGACTAAAGTCTGATCTTGTAAAAAATGTTTTTATGTTCATTTCAAACCAGCGATACCTTTCTTGTTCGATTCTTGATAGGATTTCTTTTTTCAAGATAACACTGAATATAGATTCCGAATACAGACTAAATAGTACCGGTGATAAGTAGCCACTCTGTCACACTCCTCGTCGGGTTAATATATCTTCAGATATTGTGTGCTCTATTCCAGTTGTTGCCGTTTGGTGCCAACATAGTTCTAAGATAATTCTCAAGTTTTGCTCGTCAATTCCAGTTGTTCTCAGAATTTCGATTATCTTTTGATGGTTCTTCTTGTTTTTGTATAGACATGACTCTGTTTTTTCAATGTATCTCCAGTAAGTTGTTCTATCGTTTTCATGGTCTTCCCACTGACTGTCTTCCTATTGGAGAACCGTCTTTCGCCGTTCTTACTAATCTATTTGTTGTTATTCCGCTTATGTGGTCATTACATTCTACTCCTCTGTTTCTTACCCAGTTATTAATGTTCTCCACCTTGCATCTCCGTCTTTTATCTGTACTTCTAGCTCTATCCCATCGATTTTTCGAAGGGTTTTCATCTCCGCTGTTTCGAGCAATATTTTTGTCCTCTCTGTGTCGGGTCGTGTTTCTGCCGCGTATTTCATTATTGATCTGATGACTATTTTGTAAATTCTGCCTATCATTTCTTTCATTGGATCAGTTAGATCTTCTACTTTTACTTTTATTTTGTTGTTCTGGTAGATGTTTTCGATCGTTTTAATTATTCCTAGAGGTACCTCTCTTGAGTATAACAAATGGATAATGTTCTTCAATTTGACCCTATCAAATGCTTTCTAAAGATCCACGAAACATAAATATGCCAGTTTGTTGTATTCTAATGATTTCTCTTGAACTTACCTGATTATAAATACAGCGTTGGTGCATGACCTTCCCGACCTAAAACCTTGTTGTTCTTCTGCTAATGTTATAATTTCATTCGGTTTGTTTGTTACCACTTTCGTTGTTAATTTTAATGTTGTGTTTAATCAGTTAATTTCTCTGTAATTCTCCGGATGCGATTTATCTCCTTTTTTGAAGAGGGGTATTAGGATACTTGATCTCCATTCTTGTGGTATTCTGTTTTGTTCTATTATTTTTTGTATTAGTTTTAATAGTTGTTTACGTCAGATCTTGTCTTCCATACTTTAGGAGTTCGTTTGATATTCGATCCTCTCCTGGAGATTTTCTATTTTTTAATTGTCTTAATGCTTAGGGTGGTTGCAACCAATCGTAAAAACGAATACTGCTCAAGGAAACAATGTGAAGCCTCTTTTGATGGTTAACGCAGTCAAATGCTTTTCGATAATCAATAAAACATGCCCATACATCTACATTCATATCTCTGTATCGTTGTGTTAACGAAATCCGAATTGAATGTCACATTTGTAAATTTGTGTACGGATGATTCTGATAAAAGTTTTAAGGACATGAGGCATCAAGCATAACATTCGATAGTCATTGTATTATGAGCAATTATAAAGGGTTATATTATTGTGGGGAATTGCGAGGAATTACATTAGTTAAAACTATTCAGTATGCGCAAATTTTTTGCTTGCTTTTTTTTTAATTTTTGAAATATTTTTTAGAAGTGATTATAATGGCGATAAATCCATGCAACATAAAAGACAAGCAAGTACTCTCCATGGAGTGTATAACCATTCTAAAGGACATAGTATAGCCGAACAGAGTCCTGCGAAAGATGGAGTATATGGGCAGGTACCAGATCTCCCTCCGCGCGTGGATAGAGCTGCCAAACCTGGGATGGGGTTACTAACCACCTCAAACAAAATACCTAATGGGTACGTTGTCTGTATATTTTTGTTGTTTTAAACCCTTTTCAGACGAGGATACTGTATCCGAGGTACGCGTATCCAAGACGCAGCTTTTACATAGAATCAAATGGAGCTTTTTCTTCTTCTTCATGTGTCATCTCCTCTAAGAAGGTTGGCAATTCGCACTTTCGATAGCGCTGCTCTTAAAGAGATTAGCATTCTCCTACTCCTCAGTCGTTTTCTCATTGCTGAGTGTCGTGATTCCCTATAATACGAGCAACTATCTCTTTCCATCGGCTTCTGTCCTGAGCTTCCCTCATGCATTCAGAGAATGTTTTTCCACTTGCTTTCTGTACTTGATCCGTCCATCGAGTAGGTGAGCGACCTCTACTTCTGCGCCCTGTAACGTTTCCCAAAATTATAAGTCTCCCAAGATCATCACTTCTTCTTGCAATATGGCCGAAAATTTTTAAGACGGTGGAGAGGCAAATAGAGGAAAGTCGAGTCTGAATATTAAGCTCTTGGAGGATTGAGTGATTTGTTCTGTGTTCCGTCCATGAGAAATATTGCAATTAAATAATTCATATTGCCAATTGAAATTGTCAAATTGACGTACATTTTATATCTACTGTCATTAAAGAAGAAAAATTATATGTTGCTCCACAATATTGATATGATATGCAATTATTATATAAAGGTAAATTTAATTAATTGTATTTTGCTTGCAGTACTGCATTTTAATAACTAATTTTATTTACTACATACAATTGTTTACGTCTTAATAACATAACCTGAATCTTATTTTTTCTTCTTATTATTTTTTTGGACTATGGCCTTGATAATTATCCAGTAACCAGGACTAATATGCCAATATAACTAAAAGTGCGAATAATGTTGCTGAGTTTAGAAACCAGGTGTCGCTTTGCCGAACTTGCACGGTCCCAATAACGTAATTTTAGGGGTTGCTGCCGCTCGCCTATAACGCTCGCCCTTCGTGACATGTCCCAGATGTTGCAGTTCTCTAATTAGTTCTATTTAAAACCTCTCTTTCTTTTCCCATTCTTCTCAACACCTCGACATTCGTGACTCTATCCACCCAACTTATTCTTAATATCCTTCTCTAGGCCCATAACTTGAAGGCTTCTAATCTGTCACACGGTATTTATTCACACAGTATGCGAGATACAGAATTCGGTATCTCGCATACTGTGGGAAAAAATATCTTTCTGTATCCAGCGGCTGAATGTATCCCTGTTTGTGCTGAAGAAAGATTACGTAAAATGGACGCTTTCAGATACGGATACTTTTGCGTCACCTTCCATAGATTTTCTGTAGAATAGTTGTGAATGAGCAACGAAAGGAAAAAGTGTTCTCTGAATGATTCATCATGTCATCTATACTCCGTCTAATATACTTACCGTTGCACGTCATCCGCGTCATAGCCCGTGACGTCACATGATACCAACACGAAATATTTAGGCGGTAGGTGTGTTCTTTGTTAGAATCATTTTGCCGAGTACACTGGAATTACAGCCACTAGACATATTTTGATATATACTCGTAGAAATAGTATTTGAAGATTTCTATTAATGTTAACTTAAAGAAATACACAATAATATGTTTCATTTAATTTGTATAAATCGATTATAAAGCGTTTTTATGAAGCACATTTGTTCGGAACACAGTGTAACTGTAATCGAACGAAGGTGACATTTTGGCATAAATTGGTAACATTATTTGTTCGACAGTTGCGGTGATGACACTTCACATTTGTTTTTATTCTTTACTATAAGTATTTGTTTTATTATATTTACTGTTTTTATTATTTACTTAATTTAGAGATTATTTTTTAATTCTTGTTTTCTTTCTATTTATTTACTTTCATTACTAATTTGTTTTGTTGTATAATCCACGTTGGTAATAATTATGTGATCTATTTGATTTAAAATGGATTCGGGATTTTTTTATACATTGGCAACTATGTCAACTTAAATCTTTGACGTAGATAATGACGTGCAACGGTAAGTATATTAGACGAACTGTACACTCCTAGCGGAGTGATTGCCGCCCTCTTTGAGCTCTTCCGATTCATTTAATAAGGCACCGTGAAATAACGCTAGCTCACGTTGCAATAATTCCCGTCCTTAGTTTTTATCTTTAAACCCTATAAATTTTTATAAGGTTTAATTTTTATTTGTTTTTTTTAATTAAATATCAACAGCCTTTCATTTCTTGTTTTTATTATAGGCGCTCTGCTCACGAGAGGTTATTTGGAACAAAAGCTACAACTCACGGAGAAAATGTTGATCCAAATGCAAATGAAAATGGTAATTTTAACAATAAAGCTGGATCATTAGAAAGAAGTCAAAATTCCAAATCGGTAAGACTTTTAATATGTATGATATCTTAAACTTTCGAAATCATGTTGTGGGCAGGGTGCATTGTAAACTAATAGGCTTTAATACTTCCCGAAATACATGTTCTGTCTTGGAATATCTTGTACTACAACCCAATGCACTGCATAGTCGAACCAGGCAATTATCTTACTTAAAACCACTCACATAAAATTCCATCTAATTATCATGGGAAACAAGTGAAATTTTAAATTGTTTTGACTCCTTATTTGTGTCCACCTATCGGACAACATGCACACTAAACTTTAAAAAATCTGCTTCGCTTATTGGCCTCCAGTTCTACATCTTTTTTTTTCATCTTTATAGAGTTTATATGTTCGTAAAATATGTCTTTGTAAATTGTTATTTAGATCTCAGATATTTTTATCAGAAATGTATCGCAAAGGATTTTCATCACTGGATGGATTTCCACTATGTTAATGTGATAAACCTATTGCTTATTGTTTTTTTTTTTAATTGTAAAAACAGATTGCAGTAATTAAAGGATGTTTAAAAAAATCTTTATAGAGGGGGGGGTCTGGAATCTTCAAAAGACATCTCAGTCCGGAACTGGCCGACCTTAGTGCAGGATTCATTCTTCGTAGTCCCAGCGATAGTTCCTGAGGTACTTTAAAACGCCCTCTCGTCGCTGAGGCTACGCCTAATGCCTACCTGCTGAACCAGACCCTCCTCTGTTATCCAGCGTCCCGAAAACAGAGGCAGTTGTAAGGCCGAAATCACTACCTTCATTCGTCCACAGACTTTTTTTGGAGCCCCTTCTCTACAGTCTGTCTCGCACAATCTAACTTACTAACTGGCCTCGGCTGTCTTTCCTCCTCTTCTTTCTTCTTGATTACTGCACGGATATAGTTGTGTATACTAGTCCAACCTGTTTTATTTTCAGTCAGCTCTCTCACTGTCAAAAAATTCACACCTCTCTCTTTCCATTCTGTTCCCTTCTACTATTCATTTGTTGCACTGTAGCATGGTATGTGTATCAGTGTCCGGGTGTCTGAAGTATGAGCATTTATCCGTGTCAGCCTTTCCAAAACTAGAGAGGTAGGCCATAAACTACCCGTGTCCTGTGAGCACCTGCGTTAGGAAATAATCCAGTCGCCTGTGACGACAGTCCACCCAATTTTTGAGGTTCGGGGGCAGTATCTTTGTCCACTGTGCCACATCTTCCGTATCGTTTCATTCTTCTTGCCATCTTTCAATTTACCTTTCCCTTTCCTGTTTTCTCTCAGCCTTAGTAAGATCTAGGTCTCTTCTCTCATATCGGTATTTTCTTTTCTCTACCAACACATGCAGCGGTCCAGTTCTACATCTAGTTTATTATTACTACTATGGTTCATGCAGTTAAATCTTATTTAAGGACTCTCTCTCGAGCTACGACTCATACAACAAGCAAGCCACCACTCGTATAGGACCCAACGCTCACGATGATCTCAAAACAACACTATCGAAAATCGACACAACAGGAGCAATCCCAACCATTCAAAACAGTCCTTCGAAGTACAACATGGGCCCTAGATGGGATCAAAATTCGCATAGACTCGGTTCCAAAATGGACCTCAAGTACGTATTACCCCCCGGAGAACATTTGGATAACAGCCCTAGGAATTCCCGGGAAATGAGCAAGGACAGTCCTATGGACCCTGCAAGTCCGAGAGGTTCGGTAGAAAGAGACATATACAGGTTTGTTAAAGAAATTAAAGGGCCTAGCCGGGTAAGATGGTGAAAAGTGCCCCCAACTCGATTCGAATTCCTTATAGGTCACCGTATAGTGAAACTAACTTTCTGAAATTTTTAGCCCACTAGGTAGTCATGTGACCCACCTAGAGCCTAATTAGGGTTTTTATGTTTTTATTTTTTATCTCAGCCGCATCGGGAACTAGCGAAAAACTTTAAATAAAAAATTTGTAAGCTTTAAAAAGTTCTGTCAGAAATTTTTTTTAATTTTTGGCGGGAAATTTAAATTTTAGAACGATTTTAAAATTTTAAATGAGTAGAAAAAAATAACTAAGACATTCGTTTTCACGAAAAAAATATATAACGTGTATTTTTGCACAATGTTTCACCCTGAATTTTTAATTTTTAAAATTGGTGAAACGCACCTTTAAAAATAAAGAACCGCATTTTTTCGGTTTTTTTTTTCGTTTTTAGATACAATTTTATACATATTTTTCAAAAAAGGTAACACCGTCACTAGAATAGGTAAAAAACTGAAAAATAATTGGGGTTTGCCAAATAAAAATTTTTTGTAACGCCATCCATTTTCAAGATACAGGGCGTTGAAGAAAACAATATTTTACGCATTTTTTACGATTTTGCCGAAACTACTGGCAACATTGTAATAAAACTTGGTGGGTTTTAAGAAATAGTTATTGTGCATGTTTTGACATACAATTAAGGATTTGATAGTCATCATTGGCGCGCATAGGGGTAATGGTCTGAACTTTTCAAAGAAAAAAGATAGTACGCCACTGACATATTTCAAATTAACAATCGTTTTTGAATTTCTCGTTCAATTTGTGACAAAAAATATATCTTCCTATTTTTTGATACGACGTGCCATTTTTATTCAAAAAATAAAACATCTTAACCCTTACAACGTATTCGAACTTCTAGTATGTATGTAGTTTTTACATCTACATAAACTCGTACATCCATATCCATTATAAAAACTAATTCGAATACTTTGGAAGCGTTAAGATATTTTATTTTTTGCAGCAAAACTGCGCGTCGTATGAAAAAATGACAAGATAGTTTTTTATCGAAAACTGAACGAGGAATTCAAAAATGATTGTTAATTTGAAATATGTCAGTGGCGTACTATCTTTTTTTCTTTAAAAAGTTCAGACCATTACCCCTATGCGCGCCAATGATGAATATCAAATCCTGAATTGTATGTCAAAACATGCACAATAACTACCTCTTAAAACTCGCCAAGTTTGATTACAATGTTACCAGTAGTTCCGGCAAAATCGTAAAAAATGTGTAAAATTTTGTTTTCTTCAACGCCCTGTATCTTGAAAATGGGTGGCGTTACAAAAAATTTTTATTAAGCAAACCCCAATTATTTTCCAGTTTTTTACCTATTTTAGTGACGGTGTTACCTTTTTTGAAAAACATGTATAAAATTGTATTAAAAAACGAAAAAAAAAACCGAAACAATGCGGTTTTTTATTTTTAAAGGTGTGTTTCACCAATTTTAAAAATTTGAAAAAATTCAGGGTGAAACATTGTGCAAAAATACACGTTATATATTTCTTTCGTGTAAACGAATGTCTTAGTTATTTTTTTCTACTCATTTAAAATTTTAAAATCGTTCTAAAATTTAAATTTCCCGCCAAAAATAAAAAAAAAATGTTTTTTCGGACAGAACTTTTTAAAGCTTACAGCTTTTTTATTTAAAGTTTTTCGCTGCAAGTTAGTTCTCGATGCGGCTGAGATAAAAAATAAAAGCATAAAAACCCTAATTAGGCTCTAGGTGGGTCACATGACCACCTAGGGGGCTAAAAATTTCAGAAAGTTAGTTTCACTATATATGCTAAACGGTGACCTATATGGAATTCGAATCGAGTTGACTTTTCATCTTCTTACCCGGCTAGGCCTTTTACTTGAAGTGTACTTTTATAATTGTAAACTACTTTTCAGGTATTCGAAAAGTCCTGCCAAACAAAATATTACTGGAAAGACCATGGTTGAAACTAAAACTGATTATGGTAAATACAGGTAAGTTTAAATGATGAAAAGGTTGCAAGTGTGAGTCCGTGATGTCTAGATTTATGAAAAAAGGTCGAAAAAGACCCTCTGACCAAAACCCTAAAATGATATTCACATAGTATGTGTTTTTAACTTATACAGTGCGCTGGAATAAGTGTTACCCCCATATTAATTTACAGTGCCGCCAAAAAAATCTTTACAAAGTAAATAAAACGCATAAATCAGGATAATTATTTTAATTTTATAAATTAATACTTTATATAAGGATATTTAATTTTGGGTTCTGGGGCAGTTATGGAAGGGTTTAACATTACTACATGCCTGATGATGGTGTCCAACTTAGATGATGTTTTTAAGAGCTCCATAACCAGGTTTTCTTTCCGGAACAGTCTCAGAAGGCTACGACGTATCCGACCGTAAATTGAATCTCTTGAAACACCAATATCACGTGCTACGGTAATTACAGATTCCCCTTTCTCAAGTAACGTTGAATCACGAACTTTCTGTTCATTTGTGGTTCTTTCACCCCATAGTTTTTACTTAAGTTTGTCAAGAAGTTTTACATTGACTACTTGTATAAAGTCTAAATATAAACTTTTTAACTTGTAATGAAATAAAAAAAAAAGAATGTATGTGTACTTTGTACGCACGTAAGAAGTTATACTTCTATTATATGATTTCAACGAAATCAATATACTTTAAACTACTTTAAACAGTTTATTTATATTTTATTTAAATATTAAACTAATTTTAATACTTACTACTTTCCAAAAAATTTTATTAAAACAATACGAAAAATTAAAAAAATAAAAGAATAAAACGCACGCAAACACATTGAAAAATGAAACCAAAGAAATTATTTCTGAACAATTGTTGAGAAAATTTTAACTAAATACGTATTTTCTGAAAAAAAATATAATAAATATACTTACAGTCATAAAATATATAAAAAAAAATAAAAAAAATAAAAATTTGCATTGGGAATTGAACCTGCGTCTATCAGGTTTAGATTATTTTGAACTCACCCCATGCAGAATTTAACTACCGAGACATGTGAATGAAGTGGAAAGATATACCTAGTAACTAAACGTTTTAAAATTTTTTGACAGTTGCTTATTCTGTTAGTTTAATCAAATAAGTTTGATTATGTAACGTATGAAATACGACAAAATATAGACTAAAAAAGCAATATATTAGATGGAGATATTTGTTGGTAATCAAATTATGTAAATCAAAGCATTACCTACTAGCTAGGTAGGTACATTTTCCAAATAGGTATTTACCTAATTTGTAATTTTTTATTAAAATACTGAAACATTTACAATAAGGTACGTACCTGTTGCTTTTAAAAACTATTTAAAAAGTCACTACAATTATGAACTTGCTTTTTGTCACTGTCCTCACAACAGTAAGAACTAATATACACAACATTTTGTTTATCCAGTGTCTCCATTTGAACAATTATTGACAGATGATTTTAACACCCAATCAGATCCCTCATAACGTTTCATACCATACTGTCGGTGTGCGCATGCGCCCAGCAAAATAAAAATTTACCCTCGTGCCTAAAGAAGTATAACTTCAAAAATCGAAAAGTTAAAAGAAAGTGTATCCCCACCCCATAATCGATTAGAATTTCAAGTGGACTTGAATAGATGACCTACTCAGCGTTCAAAGCGTACAAAGCGTCAGTAAAACTTAGAAAATAATTATTGAAGATGTTCAGTCTTTTGCATTTTTTATTTTACTTTCATCCTTACTTCTTGTTCATGTTAATCTATACAGTGAAATTATCCTAACAGTATTTATCTTTTTAGCCGTAACAACTCGCATCCGCATCAACCTCCTCCCGAATACACGCGTACGTCTCATCAAGATTTGAGAGAGTCTACTCTTAGTATCCATCAGCAATCACCTTTGAGAAGTCCACCTGTACACCATAACGGCTACGATCCAGGGGTTCAGAACCATATGGGTCCCCCTAACGGCAACACCTACAAGCCGGTGCCTCCACCTAAACCGAAGAATTATAAACCGCCGTATAAAGCCCAAGGAGGCTATGGCGGAGAAATAAGAGAAGGAATTATTCAGTCGCCACCGGTATATCAGCATGGAAAGAGTCATAGTAATCCTGTGGTAAGTATATAAATTTGTCTGTCTATCTATCTAAAAGCGAAGTAAGTTCCTACAGCCTCTGTCGCTTCTCGCATTTCGACTGCCATCGTTTTCTGTCCATCCATTCGTCTTCTTTGATGGCTCTATCTCTTATGATGTGCCGTAAATTTTCTTCCGAGGCAGCTGAAGGCCTTCCCCTTCTTCTTCTTTTCTGTGGTATGTAATTTAAAGCTTTCTTGGACCATATATTTTCATTCATTCGTTTCACGTGACCGTGCCATACTAGTTGTCTCGTTGTAATTACATCTACACTGAAATATACAGTATTTGTCCTCCTTCTAATATCTACATTCCTGATGAGATCTTTTTGGATATACCACACGCTCTCCTTAGAAAATCCATTTCTACTACTTCTATTATTTTCCTATCTTTTTCGTGATCTGCCAAACTTCTGCCTCATAAGTCTCAATAGGCTCTACCAAGGTACGATAGATTGTCAATTTCGTTTTTTGTCTTATATCTTTAGACAATACTAGAGAGCTTAGAATGTTTACCGCTTTTTTGCCCCGCTGCGTTCTGTTTTCGATGACTCTTTTGGTAATGCCTTCTTTAGATATTATATAACCGAGATATTTATACTCTTTACATGTTTTTGTGGTTTTAATTTCTAACTCTGGATCTTCTTCATCATCCCCTATTTTAAGATACTCTGTCTTTGACATATTCACATTGAGGCCCCATTTTTCATATTCTTTCTTTAGTTTTCTAAACATGTAGTCCATGTCTTCCTCATCATTCGATACGACTACCTGTTCATCTGCGAAAAACATAAACATATTAGACATTTACCACCGCCTATGTCTATTCCCATTCCGAATACTTGTTTCCTCCACTGCTCTAGCGATGATTGAATAAATATTTTAAATAAGCTCAGAGACAGACAACATCCTTGTTTAATGGACTTGCTTCCATACAGCCATGATATGAACTTGTCAGATTGAGCTCATTGGTACCTCGGGCGTAAAACATTGGATATTTTATGCATCCATGTTATAAATCACATCTTCTTCATATGTTCCTATGACGGATGAATTGTAAAGGGTTTTTACCCAAATATTTTTACTTTGGTGGTTAGCATGTAGATTCTAAGATTACACTGATGATGATCGGTCAACCGATCGAAAACTAGTTCTGTCTTTGATGTAGCCCTGTATAGGGATTTTAACAAATATACCTTTTATAAAGGATTTTATATCCTTATTTAAGTTCCTTTGTTACTGAAAATGATTCAGATATAAAGTTTCCTTCTTCAACGACACTTCTTGCATTTGTATATTTGCAATAGCATCCTCATACTCTCTACTAAGACCTACTTTCGCCAATGTTTGAAATAGTTTTTTCAAAGGTGCCGTATCGTATGACTTCTCTAAATCTACAAACAATAGGTGGATAGATAGATTCCTTGCCTTCCGTTTTTCGATTACCTGCTGCAGAACGAATATATTATCAGTGCATGATCTTCCTGCACGAAATCCACTTTGTTCTTCCATATCTTCGTATTCTGATTCTATTCTTTCTCTTATTATTCGACCATACTGACCTGGTAACAGTTATTCTCCTATATAACTTCGTACCGAGACAAATACAGAATAGCTAGTATTACTCGGTAAATATAGAAACGACTTTCGAAATCTTCTTCCTCTTTATTCTGCTTGTTCATTGGCGGATTGATACCTCTATGGAACGTTGTCACTCCATCTTTTGCACGGTCGGCCGATACTTCTTCTACTGATTAGTGATTTATCTCCTGCTATTTTGACCACACCCCATTCTGTTTATGTGGTTATTCCATTCTTTTTTCTATTTAGTGTCCATTCGTTTAAACGCTGTACGTTACATTGTCTCCTTATGTCTTCACTCCTCTTTCGATCTCTCAGTGTATTTCCTGTAATTCTTCTCAGTACTCTCATCTCTGCTGTTTCTAGTTGTCTTTGTGTTGTGGCTGTATCGGGTCTTGTTTCTGATGAATATGTCACTATTGGTCGTACACTGACTTTATAAATTCTTGACTTCACCTCAGTGTTAATATGCCTGTTTCGTCACATAGTGTTATTAAGACATCCTACCAGTCTCTTTGCTTTTTGGACTTGATTTCTCACTTTTTTGTCCAAGTCTCCGTAACTTGACAATGTAATTCCAAGGTATTTTATTTCCATTACTTGTTCAATACTGATACCATCGATTTCTATTTTACATCTGATTGGTTCTTTACTCATTACTACTGTTTTAGTTTTCTGAGATGAAATTGTCATACTGAATTATTTAGCTTTTATGTTAAATCTGTGGACTAATCTTTGTAGACTATCTTTATCTTGGGCTATCAATATTGCGTCATCTGTGTAACAGAGTATTTTTACTTCTTTATGTCCCATTCTATATCCTCTTTGCTGACGCTTTTGATTATTTCATCCATGATTAAATTGAAGAGCATAGGACTCATTGAGTCTTATTCCGCTGCCTATGTCTATATGTTCTGTAAGTTGTCCATCTATTCTGACCTCCATTTTGTTGTTTTGGTAGATGTTTTCAATGGTTTTTATGCTATCTAGGGGGACTTCTCTATTATACGGAAGGTGGATTACATCTTTGAGTGTTACTCTGTCAAATGCTTTCTTTAAGTCCATCAAACATAGAAATGCTGGTTTATTATATTCTAGTCATTTGCTAAAATTAGGTCCTCTTCTGTGCAGGTGTCTCACATCTCGGTGCATGATAGTAGATGGTGACTATTCTGAACCGCGCCACAGTCGCAGGTATCGTCCTCCTGGTATCCCTATTTTTCCCGGATATTAGCACAACGTAAAACGCCAGTTCTTAGTCTGTTTAGCGCTTTCCATGTCGGATACGGTAAATTGTGTCCGGCATCCATTTCTTCTGAAGGGGGAAAATGTGTTGCGGTAGCTGACGCTTGCCATAGGTGTATGAGGCGCGTCTCTGGTACTTCCGGGATGGATCTTGATTTTTACAGAAAGCTTTTCCGAGATCTTAGTCTACTTGGCTGAGTCTGGTGGTCATACAAGGGGTGTCTTCGATTCGTCTCCTGCTTCTTTCGTTCTACCTCTGACGTGATCTGTCTCCTGATTGGTGGATCGATTCAGACTCCTGATAGGTGTCGGTTTCAGGCAACCCGATCTTATACAAATCGTTTAATTTAGAGCTACGTCGACGTTTTTAGCGTAAGCAGAGTTTGCTCACACCGGTGATCCAAACTCCGAAGCCGAAAAATATAATGCTAAGGCAGAAGTGCGGAAAGTGTGAGCTTCTGCTCCCCATTTTGTATTAGTTAGGTTGCGGATGATATTATTTCTGGCATTTACTTTTTTCTTGACGTTGAGTGTATAGCGATGATCCAAAACAGTCGCAAATTAATGAAATGTACTTAGCTAGTAATATTACCACCAAACATACGAATACAGAAAATATATCACAATATAACAAACTGAAATTCATAAAGTAAATATATATTTTATTACATTTTTAATGTTTATAGGATCATCGCAATCAAAACATAAACCTGTCTCCCCACCACAACCACAACTACTACTACAACACTCCGCCCCACCACAACTTCCACCCAGCTGACCCCAACATGCAGTACCCACCCGGGCCGAACCGAAGCCATTACGACATGGCGCCTCCCTATCAGGAATCCCCTCGACGTCACACGAGCATTTCTTACGCCAGTAGAAGCGAAATCACCCCCATAGCCCAGCACCACGACGGAACCTACGGTGACGTCATGGAAACCAGGCCTCCAATCGTAGATCTGCAAGGTTCTAGGGAGCAACGAGGTTCGGCTTTTGAATTGTACAGAAAGCCAGTAGGTCATAATTTAAGGTGAGTCGAGATTTCGTATGTTTTTATTGTGTTATTTTTTTGCTGCTATTGTTGTTAAATGCGGGTCTCTGGAAAAGTTCTTGTGATTGTTAACTCCTTATATACCTGTACCGGGTATCTAAAGATGGAATCGAACAGTGTATACAGCAAATATATACAGTACCTGGCCAAATTATTAGGCCAAGCAAGGAAAATTTACTATATGAAGTTATTTCTCTCATGATTATGAATATATTTGAAAAAATATTGTTTTATTCCTTTTTTGTGGATATTAACTCTTGAGGTGCGTATCCATTAGGTTCGCTGCTCCGCGCTCCCTGTAACTTTAAGGTGCGTTCCTTTTTTTGTGCATATTAACTTTAAGGTGCGTATCCATTAGGTTTGCTGCTCCGCGCTCCCTGCAACTGCTACAATCGATACGACATGCACTTCTTTACAGATAAAGGTGCGTATCCATTAGGTTCGCGCTCCGTTCGCCGCTCCAATCGGTGGCGATTTATATGTAGAGGAGCGCATGCCGTATCGATTGAAGCAGTTGGAGGGAGCGCGGAGCAGCAAACCTAATGGATCCGCACCCTAAAGTTAATATCCACAAAAAAAAAAGGAACACAACAGTATTTTTTTCAAATATGTTCATAATCATGCGAAAAATAACTTCATAATATAGTAAATTTTTCCTTACTTGACCTAATAATTTGGCCAGGTACTGTAAATAGTGAAAAGAAAAGAGAGTACAGTTGGCACACTACGTTACTGTGAAATTAATAAATATTTACTTTGTTATAAATCGGTCGGACCACCATGTCCCCAAGGGTATCAAGGTACACCACCAGTGTTGGTGGTAGAAAATTTAGTAAGTTGGTTAATTCATACAATGATAAAAATTACAACACAACGTCGATAGACCACAAAAGTAGCACGGTACTGTCCGTTGCCAAGTTGGAAGGGTCTGTTTTGTTCATAAATAAGGGGTTTGCTCTTTGTCCAAGGATCGTAAATCACAAATTCTGAGAGAAATAACGCAATTTCACGTTGTATTGACACCCGTCTTTTAGTTTTTATCTTTTTCTATTACATATTTCCTATTTCATAAAGCGTGCCACGCCACGTTCTGTTGTGTGCCAGCTTAAGTGACTCGTTAGTATTCAGCTCAGCGGGGTGCTATTGTTGGAGGTGTTAAATTGCATAAACAAGGGATCATTTCCTAAAACAGGTAGATCCCTTGTTTATGAAAATCCATGCTTTCAACAATAACACTCTGCTGAGCTGAATATTAATGAGTATCTTAGATACCTGGTACTACTTTACCCGTTAAGGTGTCGGACGGTCTTTAGGTATTTGTACAAAATTTAGAATCACTTATCATTAAAAATACTAACGTGCACAAATCTGTTTATCGGTAGGGATTGTTTTTAGTGTTTTCTTATATTTTAGCAGAATATTTTATATATTTGCAATGTATATAATGTATAGTTTAATAATAATTGTCTCTTAAATCTTACCACCATATATATTGTTCATTATGAGGGGTACTCTACAATTCTAGACAAGCAGTAAGGGAATACATGGAAAAGACTGAGGGAGACCTATATCCAGTAATGGATAGATCCTGGTTGAATGATGATGATAAGAGATATTGACTTTTATTTAACAAATGGGACATAAATGCGTTGATTATCTTTAAAATTACTTGTATCCATAAGTTTTTCACAAAAGAAAACTGTAAATAAGCAATTGAACTTGGTAAGTCCTAGGTTTTCACTTAATGTGACCGGAAGGGGAAGTAGAAGTCAACATTTGAAATTTTCGTCGATTGAAATACACGACATTTAAAATTATGCGAGACTGAATGATTAATTCCAAAACGTTTGTATTTATATGATTTTCAGGTAACCTAGTATTTTCTGGAAAAAATCTAATAAATTAAATACGAGTAAACAAGTTTTTTGCCTCGCCTACAAAAAAAAAAGAATGTGTGTGTACTTTGTACGCACGTAAGAATTTATACTTCTATTACATGATTTCAACGAAATAAAATACTTTAAACAGTTTATTTTTATTTTATTAAACTAATTTTAATACTTACCACTTTCTAAATCCAAAAATTAAAAAAAAAAGACCTAAATTATTTTGTAGACAGGCATTTGAACCCTGGACCTCTCGATCTCTAGTCGAATGCTGTACCAATGATGCTACGAAGGCATTGTTTTAACGGTTTCTCGGACATTATGACAAATCACGGTAACAAATAGACGAAGTGAAGTATTAAATATAAAAATGTTTTAATAATACGTATTATTTTACTCCCGAGGAAGACAAATCCAAAGACACAAAAATTATTATAATATATATTTACTAAAAACACTAATATACTTTTTCCACGCCTTTTTTGGACTGATATATCTCTGTGCGCATGCGCGCAGAATAATAAAAATTCACTCTCTATCGCGCCTAAAGAAGTATAACTTCAAAAAGGGTCAGACTCACTATCGGCTAATTCGAAGTTTCCAGAATGACAGGACCCGCTTGGGAGCGTCACAATAATAACAGCTCACATTTTTAAAATAATTTTTTTTAAAACGATTCTCGAAATCTCGTAAACTTTTCTCGGTAAAGTAAAACCCACAGTTTTCTTTTGTACAATTTATGGAAATAAAAGTTAAAAGTGAGAACATAATTGTTGTTAGGTCACCAGAACTTTTCCAGAGAATTTTATATGTATACCTAATACGTTTTGCTTGGTATATATTTTTTGCAAGTATGTACACTGGTTGCCTTTTCTGTGTTTGTTTGTTTATTGAAATTGTTTATACTGTGACTTATATTTGTTGTTACTTATACTACAATATTTTCTGCACAGGATAAGCTACTGTAAACTGGATCTGTAGATAAAATTAGTAAATTACGTAAATGTGGTATGTTATGTTTTTGTGTTATGCTTGGTTTGATATACCTAATCATTGTAATTTTTGATTTTTTTATGAGTGTAGCTCTAAAAATAAAGCAAAATTTCCATAAAGTAATTTTATTGTAATGCTTTCATTAAAATTTCGTTTGCATTGCTGTAATTGACCTCATTGTATTCTTTTCGAAATTATTTGCATCTTCTATGATTGGGCTTTAGTTTGACATGGGTAAATATAAAATTAAGATGCTTTTAAAATGTCAACTCAACCTATTAGTAAAATTAACACAAATTAATTAATAGTTAAATTTTGTTACGAATATTATTTCTATTGATCTATCTTTATGTCCCACTATACCATTTCCCCCTTTTCATTATTTAGAAAATTGTTTAGTGGATGACATAAATACAACAAATCTATAATCCATCAACATCAACGTATTTAAAAGTCACTATGCAACTACAAAACTACAGAACTACAAAAGTCCAGATCTTTTAAACACCCAGAAGATACCAAATCCATGGACCATAAATAAACATATATGTTATAAAAACCGTGAAAAATAAATGAGCTTATGGAAAATAAGGAAACTCTGCTGATCTTCTAAAAAATGCTACACCAAGAGTTGTTAATCTGCTAACAGCACTTTTTAACAGATTTTTAAACGGAGAAAATATGCCTGAAAGCTGGAAATAAGGATGGGTTACAACGATCCACAAAAAAGCGAATAAGGAAAACTGCAAGAACTCCGCTGTATCTCAGTTTTCAGCACTCTCAGTAGATTGTATACTGGAACAGCATGGAACAGCAAGCAGGATTTGAAGTTGGATGATCTTTCATCGACCATATATTATGTAAACTTTAAACCCAACTAAATGAAAAAAGAATGGGTGAAGATCACCGACTCATTAATTATTTGTGAACTCAACGAAATATTATGATACAATACTCCTATCTAGACTGCAGTAAATACTAGAGTCCATCTATTAACATTGCACTTATCATAACAATAGAACGATTTTACAGCGATCTTCGACCAAAAATAAAGATTAACAACTAAGGCAAGGCTGTAGTCTACCTTGAACACTCTTCAAAATCTACCTGAATGAGGCTACCTTCATTCTCTGATCAAAAACTCACAGAACCCAAAACAGTATAGAACAGTATTTTAAAAAGCGTTGTACATTATGAGTGGAAACCGGGCAACTCACTAAGAGAAGTTAACACAAAAAGTCCTTGTTCTGAAATGGATTTTTAGAGCAGATCAGAAGGTATATTTAGCGTGATCCACGTAAAAAATGAAAAACTACGACAAATCATGGACAAAACATCCACCATCATAGAACAAATACAGCAAAAGCAGCTTATTTGATACAGACACGTACAGGGGATGACATACCATCACCCACCGAAACATCCACCATCATAGAACAAATACAGCAAAAGCAGCTTATTTGGTACAGACACGTACAGGGGATGACATACCATCACCCACCGAAATTGATATAGAATTGGATACCATCTGAGCGAAAAAACGGGGAAGAGTCCAAAAGGCAATGTCATAAAGAGATCTATAACCAGGAGACGTGAGCCGATAGACATTAATGTATATTGCTGTTTAAGGATTTTTACACAGTCGTTGAATTTTTGTTTTTCCTGTCTTCTAGCATTTTCTTCTTTGCTTTATTTCTATTTCCTGTCTGCCCTTGTTCCTCTTGAGGTGCCTTGATTTTTGAGATCCGTGACGAATGTTGGCGATCATCATGACAATCTTTATTTTGTTTGCAGCAGCGCGTAAAAGCTGCACAGATGTGTTGTTCTTCTTCCTCCTGGATCTCGCTTTTCAAATATTTTTCCTTACAAAATGACTTGTAGGAGGACATTATCTGGGTTCATTTTGCATAGTGTGTACGAAGGATTGTAGCAACACCATAAAAAAGACAGTGAAGAAATAGCATCGCAGTGTTCTTACTTTTGTAATAAGAGAGAAGTTATGACTCTTGAAGAAGGCAAGGTTTTTTATGGTTATGTTGAGTCCATATTTTGTTTATAGAGACCTTTTTGCTCAGACCATCTGTATTAAATTACTCGTCATAATTCTCTTCTCGGTCTTTCAAATCGTATTTATTTGAAAAGTCTTACATGATTCCCTATTGTACAGAAAAATTGGCTCTGGATATTTTTGCTCAACAGTAAAGATTATTTTATAGTATACAATGTAGTTTTATAATACCTTCTATAATATTGTAAATATACTGTCCATTTTGATTCTCATCTCTTTTCTGGTATAAGTAAATATCTTGCATGTTACAATTTGTTAACAATTTAGTGTTTGCTTGTTTTAAAAATTGATTATGTGCATTCTTAGACTCTAAAACTAATAACATCTGCTCATTATCTGTTTTGTATATTGTTTATGAACTATGTTTTTTAACCACTTACACTTTTTTAATTATACAAAAATGTTAATAGTGTGTAAATACAATACAAATCGAAGTTTTATTTCCGAAGAAATAAAACCTCTAATGAGACAAGTTTCTGGTTACGTCTATTCATGGTTTCTGTTACTTACAAAGTGAATGATAAATAAAAGAAGACACGGAGAGGTCTAAATAGTGCACCTCACTACCTGTCTATTCATCATGGCCAAACTCTAACGAAAACCTTGTCCCGATACTCAATAAGAAGGAAAACTAATACAAAATAACTCGCTGCAAAACGAAATCAAGAGAGTTATTTTGTTGTAATTCGGTATTAAGAGGCTGGATTTGTTTTAGTTTGTTCAGAGGTAGTCATATATACACCCTAAGGGCGTTTATGACACTCTCTGAACGAACTGAAATATAAGACGTCTCTTGATTTGGTTTTGCTGCGAATTATTTTGTATAAATTAAATTTATAAAGCAAAGATAACTTTAACTCTATTAACACTTTGGTTACCAATGATACTGTAATGATTCTGCGTTGTGGTACCATATGTACGAGAGGTGAATCAAATATGAACCGACCTTTGCTAATAACTTTTTATTGAATTATAATTACAAAAATTAAACAATACTTCATTTTTCTATATACATTCCTTCCTTCTGTATGCATTTTTCCCAGCGGCTAGGAAGTTTCTGAATTCCATTTTAATAAAAATAATGAAGGCGGGTATCTAACCAATTGCTCAGGAAGTGCTCCACTTGATTATCATCATCAAACCGCGCTCCGCCTAATGCATCTTTTAATGAACCGAACATGTTGTAATCACATGGTGAATTATCAGGACTATATACAAGATGTTAAACGAGAGTCCAATGCGTTACCACTATTTTTTCTTGTGTTTGGAGGGCAGCTGTATGCGGCTGGGCGTTGTCATGCAAGAGCAACACATCTCGTATAGGACGTCCCCCTTTTTGGGACCTATAGGCAGCTCGAACACGGTCCAAAAGACTGCAGTAATAGGCGTCATTAACGGTTCGTCTCTCATGAAGAAAATCCAGCAACAAAACGCCACGATAATCCAAAAACATTGTCGCAATAAGGTCACAAATGGCGTCAATATTTTTCTGAGACGTGCTTGTCTTTGAACGTCGTTGATGACTTTTGTTTTGCACTGCATCCTGTCCTTCACGAACTTGTCTATGCCAAAATTTTACTTATGTACTGGACAGTGTTGATTTCCCATATGAATTTTTTAATCTTCGTCAAATTTCAGCGGGACCAACATTTTCTGTTGCGAAGAATTTGATAACAATGCGTTGTGCAACCGAACATGGCCTTACCCTCCCGGTCATCGCAACAATAACTGACTGCACGTCATTAGAGAACAGGCGGTAGCGCGCAGTCATACATTAGACTATAACCTCCCATCACAGAACTAATTTAGACCATATCGCCAGCTAATGCTAAGCGGAGACGTAAAGGTCGGTTTATATTTGATTCACCCACGTATCACCGGTGATCAACCTTCTTGGTTTATTTCTAGACCATGTGTATCACCGGTGATACCATGCAGAGTATAGTTTAAATGGCCATTAATATCGTTGGTATTAATATCGATGGGATGTAATTGAACATAATAGCATGTCGGACAATTGGGCATCAGGGGTGATTCATCTTAGTCAAGTTGCAAAAGTAATAAGAAAATAGCAAGATTTGACGACTATTATTTAAAACAATCACGCATTGTTTGCTGAATATTTTATTATAAACAGTTACCGAAAAAAAAGAAGAAATTTTAACAGATAAAAAATAATATCTTAGTGTCTTTTTTGAAAACATTCCAAACATAGCGGCGGAGCATTTGGGCAACTATTTAATCCATGCTGTGAGGCCGCCCTGGTATGAGGCGGCCCTGGTTTCTTTGTGGATTCCTGTTTAAAAATGTCCCCTTTAACCAAATCAGAAGGGTACCAGGCGAAAAATACGAAAACGTAGACTCTTCTGGTTCATTCATATACCATGTGAATCTCCGGTGATCACAAGCAAATCCCGCCTAAAAGTTATTCCGGTATGATATAGTCGTCCAGAGCGACACCTTTGAATCGGAGAATAAATTTATAACCGCAGTGTGCTTGGTACCAGAAAGAAGTTTCTGCAAATTTATATAACAGCGACTGAAGCTGATGTATCACCGGTGATTCATATGGGAGCCAAAGTGTTAATTCAAAGATTGTTTCGATCGAAAGAGTCAGGTTGTTTTTTAAAGGTCCGTGTAGTGAAGAATGTTGTCCCTCGCTGTATGAAAACATGCATTTTTAGAAAACTTCTTTAATTAATTTTTATTTAAGATTTTAAATTTTTATTTAATAACATTTACGATTAGTATGTAATAAGTGTAGGAAAACGTTGTTTTTGATGTTTATCTTAATTAAGAAGCTTTCGTTATAAATGTTTCAGCTTACCTTTGGCCACAAAAGCCAAAGCAAATATAGATTTAGATATAAAATAGGCACTAAAAATTCTCAGCTAGATACACAAAAAGTTAACTTAGTAAAATCTGTATTTTGACTATGCTAAAATCCACGTTTCATTCGTCAAATCCTTTTTTCTGATAAAGCAAACTTATGTTTATAAGGCCTCTATTCGCATTTAAAAGAATAATAAGATGGATAACGTCACTAGTTACCTACAGTATGTCCCTGTAAGTTGTATCCATATGAAATACTTTTTTAGTATTAATTTTACGAAAAAAGTTATTCTTTATACAAAGTTCTGCATGGTCCAAAACCCACGATTCAACCATCAGATATCAAATTTTATGAATGTGATACGAGGTATGTCAAAAAGTTTGAATTTCACTCAAGAGTGTAGCTTTATTTTTCACAATATTGAAAATTGCTATTATGAAAAGTGTTTCATAATATAAATCTCTCATTTGTTTGGAATTAAAAACTATATTCCAATATGCAATTACATCCTTCTAATTGAAAACATTTTTTTTTTGAAAAATTATGGATAACTAACATTATTTTCAGTTATTTCAATTCTGATAACTCTTTTATTATTAATTTCACGAAAAAAAGTGATTCTTAATAAAAAGTGCTGGATGGTCTAAAACCTAAAATACAACCATCTTATATCAAATTTTATCAATTTTATACGAGGTATGCCAAAAAAGATAAATTTAGATCAAAAGTAAAGTACCTTTATAGTTCAGAATATTTCAATTAGAAGGATGTAATTACATACTGAAACATAGTTTTTAACTCTAAATAACTTTTCATAATAACAATTTTCGATATTCTGAAAAATAAACATATTTTACTCTTTAGCAAATTCATATTTTTTGACACACCTTGTATAAAATTGATAAAATTTGACATAAGATGGTTGTATTTTAGGTTTTAGACCATGCAGAACTTTTTATTAAGAATCACTTTTTTTCGTACATTAAAATTAAAATTAAAAATTAAATTAAAAATTAAAATTAAAAATAAAAGAGTTATCTGAATTGAAATAACTGAAAATAATGTTAGTTATCCATAATTTTTCAAAAAAAAAATTTTTCAATTAGAAGGGTGTAATTGGATACTAGAATATAGTTTTTAATTCCAAACAATTTTTCATAATAGCAATTTTCAATATTGTGAAAAATAAAGCTACTTTACTCTTGAATAAAATTCAAACTTTTTGACATACCTTGTATAATATTCAAAAAATTTGATATTTGATGGTTAAATCTTAGGTTTTGGACCATGCAGAGCTTTTTATGAAGAATAACTTTTTTAGTAAAATTAATAATAAAAAAGTTTTCCATATGGATACAACTTACAGGGACATACTGTATATACCAAAAAATTGCTCATTTGCGTGTTTTCCGACAGCACGCCAGTTTCTGCTACGCCGCTTGAAAACAAGTCAGGTGGTTTGGCAGTCTTTGCTGGGCAATCATTCAGTACACATTGGACGCGCGATCGATTTAAACGTAGATACAGACCTGTTTATTTCTGGCGTGTATTGACGTCGAGAAATCTCTCAAATGAATATTGACTGAAAACTTGGCTTGAAAACAAGCAGCGTGCACGCAACTTGAAAACACGCAAATGTGCATCGAACCTAAGTTTGGAAACGCTTGAACCTGCGTAAGCCTGTCAAGCCGAGAATTTATTGCGCCTACTTTATAAAGCTAACGTATCATGTTCATGTCTGTATTGACGTACCTACAGTGGTTACAAATGCTAAAAACGTGGTCATGGGGTAAGAAAAGGTCCCTATCTAGGGATTTTTATGTTTTTAGTTGTTTTTTCATACTATCATAGAGTTGTAATACGCAGATATAAGGATCAGACCGGATGTATTCTTATTCATAGCTAGGGACAAGTGAGCCATGTCAGACGTTATTTTGGCTGACAGTGAAAGTGGAAAAGAATACGTACATTGAAAACGCTGTAAAACGTGTTGTAGTTTATCAATTTTATCGCTGTAAAGCAGATTCTTCTTTTTTAAGTATGTATTAATGTAAGATACCAGTTGACGTAAGATGTGATAACAATACGTGTATAACATTTGTTAATGAATAAACAGTAAAAATATACTTAGACCAGGGCGCATCTGTAAAAATATTAGTACGTTTGGATGTTGAGAGGTGACTCATATTTTTGCAGAAATTGCTTAGAAAAAGCTCATATAATAATAATTGAGTTATCCTCCCATTCAAAAAGGTCCAGAACATTGTTTAAATAATCAAAATGTCAAAAAATGAAGCAAAAATTCGAGTTTTTTAACTCGACCTTAACCCGGGAGCAGTCGCGCTCACTTCTGTCACGTAAGCAGTCGCGCGATTAGATTAAATCTAACAATACGAATTTAAATACGAATTTAAAACAAATTTCAATTTTATAATATTTTTATTTACTTATGTTAAAAATGTATATTTATATTTCTAACAATTTTAAAGCTAATTATTGATTCTCACCAAAGCCATATATTCCACAAAAAAAATATCTACGCGTTACTACAACCTTCCTCGAGGCACTTACCAGTGGAAAGTTATGTTGCAAAATTTTTCATCAAGTAATCACGGAAAAGAATAAAATGTTAGATTGTTCCAACGGCGCGACTGCTCCCGAGTTAAATCACCAAATTTGGAAAAAATATGGCGTCTTGATTAATATTTTCAATTTCTTTCCGCCATGTTGGATCCGCGATTTTGTTTTTCAAAAAAAAAATAATAGATTCATAATCAGCGATGCCAAAAACCCTTGAGTAAGTAATTTTGAAGTATATGAACAATATGCGCTTTTAAAGGTTCATGATCACGTTTTTGGCATTTGGAACCACAGTGCAAACCAACTGTAACCATTTTTTTGTTCTTCAAGGGGTATGGTGGAGCGGCCGGCTTTTTACGGATCGCAGCCTAACATAGCTCAAAAACTAAACACATCCACCTCATCTGCTACTAACTCACCCAAAATAACGCCCAAACTAACAAAAACCCAATCGTTTAAACACCAGAAGAGCGAGGGCTTCACACCGAAACTGTTTCGGAAATTGTCGTTTACGAGGAAGAGCCGGGAGAGTACGCCGAAAATGAGTAAAAAATTTTCGCTACAACCGCCCGAGAGTATCGACGAGAATCGAATTTTACAAGATATCAACAGAAACGCTAGGTTAGAATCAGACTTTTTGGGGTTTCGAGTTACGAGAATGTTATGACAGCTCTTTATAAAAAATGTTCAATTGTTAAATTCGATTTAGTATGAAGATTTAGTCTCGAAATTACAATCATTTCATATTATTGCGCAAACTCGGGATCTTAATTAATAACGGCGTAAATTGTTATAAATAAATCTAAAATCAAATGGGTATGTATATAGAGAGAGAAAAAGATTTTGTGAAAAGGCACTTCATAAATCTTTCTCAGGTGTTAAGATCTCTTATCAGTGGCACGTACGACATAATAATAATTGTAAAAACGGTGAAAAATAAGAAGCTGGTATTGATTGATAATGTATCAAATTAGTAAAGCCAAAATTTTAAAACAAAGTTATAGCTGTTATAACATTTTCAAAAACTCAACTTTCAAATTAAAAAAAAAACGGTAAAAATCTGTATTGGTTTATTTAGTTCATAAAGCGATTTATTTTGACTAGTCCTTTCCTTTCTGACAACACAATTTTTTGTTATGATATTCCTTCTAAAACAGAATTAAATCATTATTATTTATTGAAATGATTTGGCAAGGAATGCTTTGGCAATAGGAGACGTGGATCTGGTTTAATTTTTCTAGAATTGAGACATCCGTGTGGCGAGCATCCATGGAATCCAAAGCGGTCGTCTCCATGTCCATATTTAAAAAGCGTCTATGCGTCTTATAATATAGAATTATACGCAGGCTATCGCCAGCAGCGTCATTTGAAATTTTGATAGGGGGGGGCCAAGTATTATATAATATACAACACATTATATATGTATGCAAACATAATACAAAATTGATCTATTTTTTGTAAATTTCAGTCATTTTCATGCCCCCCTGACCTCCCTATCAAATGACGCCCCTGGGCTATCCAGAATATACGTTACGTTTTGGAATAGAAAAAACAAGTACAAGAAAAATATTTTATTATATATGTTACCGCTAAAACCCGATTTTAGTTAAACCCCGAATTTACTAGGAAAAACTAGTTTTAACTATGCGCCTTAGACAATTCTAGTTTTAACTAGTCAAAACTAGATTTGACTGCTAAATTCAGTTAAAACTAAAAATCCCGAACACATTTCATTTAGAATAGTTTATACTAGTTTTTACTGGAATAACTAGCGAATACCAGTTAAAATCGTTGCGAGAACAGACAAATAATACGTTTTGACTTGTTCGGGATCGGGTTAGTGACGAAGACGGCTGGTTGGTAACAAACTAGTGTGTGCAACTGTTGATTTTTCCGTATCGTTTTTATTGGTTATATTACACTACTGTGTATTATTCACCGTGAGTGATAATGTCGAAGATCAGGTTTAGCGTAGAGATATAAGAACGTTGAAATAACGTTTTTTGGATAAGATTTTACAGAGGGAACAGAGAAGGAAGAAAGAAAGTCACTACAATGTTGCGACCAAAAGCATGTATAATAAATGAATGGCCGAAGTACAAGATGCGGAATAATTGTCTGCCAAGTAAACTCCAAAACGATTTAGATGTGTTGAAGTTGGCGAGATAAAAAAGTTGGCTTCTAGAACTGAACCCATCAAATATTAATGTACCTGCTGAAGACATTTTTGACATAATTGAAGCAGCCCACGTTGCTATGGGTCATGGAGGTTGAGATAGATGGTAGACTGAGACCGCCAAAAAATACGCAAATATGATAATTGATATGTTCAATAATTTTATATCAATGTACAAACCTGCTAACGGACGAAGAGTAAAGCGAAGAATGGTCTTGTGTCGAAACCTATATAGCATTCAGAAATGAATAGTCACTGTTAGGTAGATTTGATGGATATGCAATCACAAGAGGATCACGGCTATAAGTTTAATATAGTTTATCAAGACAATTTAACAAAATTTGTTTTAGTGTGACCATAACAAAGCAAGAGGGCGGCAGAAGTTGCTTATCAATTAACGGATATATTATTGACTTTTGGCGCACCATGCATTTTACATTCCAATAATGGCCGTGAGTTCGTTAATGCAGTTATAAATGAGGTAATGTCGTACTGGCCTAAGGCAAAATTAGTTCATGGAAAACCAAGGCACAGCAAGAGGGTTCAGTCGAGCGAGCTAACCAAGTCGAGAAAATGTTAGAGCCTGGATGCAAGACAATAGCACAACAACGTGGTCAAAAGGACTGGCATTTTTTACGTTTATGATTTTATCTAGTATTTTACGTTTTAGAACAATTATTCGCAAACAACCGCGGTAGCAAATTATTTACTGATTTTTATTTGAATGCAAAATTTAATACTTTCAAAAAAGCATTAGAAGATGAAGTAGCAGGCATAAAAATAAATGGCCTATCCATATGTGACATTAGATACGCCGATGACACAATACTAATAGCAGAAACTATTACAGATCTACAAAGAATTTTAGATAAGGTTGTTGCAACAAGTGAAGAATTTGGTCTGTCACTAAACATAAAGAAAACAAAATTCATGGTTATATCAAAGAAACATATTAGAAACATCAATCTGCACGTAAATAATAAGACGATAGAACGAGTTCAGAATTATAACTATTTAGGGACAAACATTAGTGAAACAAACGATTATACCAAAGAAATCCGAATTAGAATAGAAAAGGCTAGAAGTGCATTCACTAATATGAAACAAATATTATTTAGTAGAGACCTTAGCCTAAATCTTAGAAAGCGACTACTAAAATGTTATATATTTTCTGTTCTTTTGTATGGTATGGAGACATGGACTATGACAATAAACAATGCCTCAATAGATTGGAAGCATTTGAGATGTGGACGTATCGAAGAATGCTGAGAATCTCCTGGATAGATAGAATAACCAATGAGGAAGTACTAAGGAGAATACATAACAGCAGGGAGATACTGGATTCCATCAAAATAAGAAAACTTCAATATTTGGGGCAGATAACACGTGGTGACAGATATGAACTCCTAAAATTAATTATGCAGGGAAAGATTCAAGGAAGGCGCAGCATAGGTAGAAGAAAAATGTCCTGGCTGAGAAATCTCAGAGAATGGTTTGGATGCAGCTCAACTGAACTCTTTCGAGCTGTAGTGTCAAAAGTGAGAATAGCAATGATGATTGCCAACCTTCGTCGCGGAGATGGCACGTAAAGAACAAGATTTGAATCCTGAAATTACTGGAAAGTTTAGTAAAAACTAGTTTTGACTGAATTATCTTTAGTGTCAACTAGAATTAACTGAAAATATTTGATAGTTCTAGTTGTCGCTAGTTAAAACTAGAGTTGTCTAAAGCCCATAGTTAAAACTAGTTTTTCCTAGTAAATTCGGGTTTTTACGGTAACATACATTTGAAAGAGACACTCAAATGCTATTTTTCTACATAATCTCCCAACAAATTCAGGCACTTCTAGCGGTGAACTAGCTTTGAAATACCATTGTAATACAATTCTGCCGCCTGAGACTTCAACAAGGTGTTCAACGCCGTCCCGTAGCTCCGTATCGTCATCAAAGCGCTGCGTTGCAAGCCAGGTCTTCATTGGTCGAAACAGGTGGTAGTCGCTAGGTGTAAGATCCGGACTATATGGTTTATGATGAGGAAAACCTCCCACTTGAATTGAAGAGACAAGTTCATCAGTCACAATGCTTGGCCGTCCACTTCGTTCTTCATTGTGCACATTGGTTCGGCCATTTTTTAATTTAATGCACCATTGATATACTCCACCTTCACTACATTGTTCACATAAACAGCACAAATTTCGCGATAAATTTTAATTGGTTCAAGAGACAGTGACTTCGCGCTAGCACGGCTAGACAGCTACTGAACGGAGGAGCGCCACGATGCTAAGATGGCTGCGCTAGCCCCGCCCCTAGCGGCTACCAGAGCTGTAAAAGATACTTTTTAAAAGTGTGTAGATACTTTTAAGATACTTGAGGCAAAAAGTATCTTAAGATACTAAGTATCTAAGATACTTTTTTGTGAAAGTATCTAAAGATACAAAATACCGGAAAAGTATTTAGAGTAAAAATATCTTAGATACTTTCAAGTATCTAAGATACTTTTGAGTATCTAAGATACTTTTAAGTATCTAAGATACTTTTAAGTATGTAAGATACTTTTATGTATCAAAGATACTTAGATGCTTTTCTAGTATCTAAGATACTTAGATACTTTTGTAGTAACTAAGATACTTTTAGGGTATAATATAAAGGTACTCGGTACTCTACTACTCTACAGTAGATTCTCGATACTTTTGTTTTAAAAACATCATTTTAACCCTTTAAATTATCATACAATTTTAGTTTAAGCCAGCAGGTACTTTGAAATGGTATACTTTGGGCTTTGGGGTAGATAAGAAATAAAAGAAGTTAAGTTATTACAAACTAATAACTATGTATTGAAAACAAAAATCAAACATTAAATTTTCAAAACAATATAAAATAAACATAAATTCGTGTGTTAAAAACAGCATAAGATGCATTATGCATTAAAAACAGAACATTCAACATAATTAAATTTTTAAACACAATAGGATAGGATATAAAAAATAGTAACATTTTGGTAGCTAATAACTAGTTAGTATAACCACTAGCTTTTAGTAAAACTAAATTTTCAAAAGTATGATCAGACAAGGCATGACGTCGGGGTGAATTAAAAAAAATTGCAAAAGAAAACATTCTTTCAACAGCTGCAGAAGAAGGTAATGGCGTATTGAACTTTTTAAATAATTGTTCTATAATATTATATTTTTTTAACATTTGTATGTTGGTTTCAGAATCGGCCAAATATTGTAATAGTTGCAGCTCAGCATGTCGTTTATAATCTAAATCAGTATAGCCAGTGTTTTCGTTTTGCGTTTGAAGATCGGAGTTAATATCAAATTCAAAGAAGTCGTTTTGCATTTTGTTACTTTTCATTACAGTAGTAATGTTATTTGTACTTACATCAAATTGTTTTAATTGTTCCTCATTTTCCTTCATAATTTTTATAGCTTCTGTAATTACCAAATTCTTAATTTCACTAAGGTCATTTTCGATATTCCTGATTCCTCGAAATGCAGTAAGCCAACGTGTTTTAAATAAAGGATTAGTAACTGCAGCAATTATTGCAGATTGGTTAGTCAACTTAAGAAGTTTTTCAAATCTGGAGTTTAAAGATACTGTCAGAGCGTTCAAAATAGGTTCCACATATTTAAACTTATTGGTTTTAAGCTTTTCAATTTTAACAAACAAGCTTACGATTGATGGTAGAAGGAAACCGTAGTACATATTTTGTTCGCCTTGAATAATGTCAAGTGCCAAAGCAAACGGTTTTAGTATTTGGCATAATTCTGCTAATTAATTTAGATCAGTATCTCTGAACCGATCTTGTTTTGCAAAATTTAATTTTTCTTATAGAGATTCCAGTTTTTCTTTAGACTTAAGAATCTGGTTCAGAGCATCGAACATGGACTTCCAACGAGTCACACCCGGGTAACTTAAAGTATGTCCTAATACTTTTTTATCACTTCAGCTGATTTAGGACGACCTGCTTTTTTCCATATATGATTACACCTAGCTATTGCTTGTTCATGTTTTGATCTAAGAGAACTGGTTCATCATCATCATTTGGCTCTACAACTCTATGTGAGTCTTGGCCGCGTTTACTATTTCCCTCCATTGTTGTCGGTCCTGAGCAGCTATTTCCCATTGCTGTACTCCCATTTTGCGTAGATCGCTGGCTACTGCGTCCTTCCATCTCTTTCTTGGGCGACCAACTGACCTTTTTCCAACGGGCCTTTCCCAGAATGTGGCGTTTAGAAGTCTTTCGTCACTTGATCTTAGTACGTGACCCGCCCATCGTATTCTGTTTGATTTAATGTAGCGTACTATGTTTTCATCTCCGTATATTGTCTGGAGTTCATCATTGTGTCTTCTTCTCCATTCTCCTGTTGTCTCTTCTCTGCAAGGCCCATAGATAGTCCGCAGTATCTTTCTTTCAAGTACCAGTAATTAGAGAGAACTAGTTAATTACAGAGAACTGGTTGAATTAATTATTTTCATAATATCAGTAGTTGTTATTAGGGCAAGTGTATGACTTGCACAACGTATGTGTTCAGATAAAGTAGGTATGATCATGATCAAATTATTGTCACTTAAATTATTTGGAAGGAGATAATTTTCGTTTTCAAATATGTCAGGAATATCCTCTTCATCCTCCAAAATATCTTCCTGATCTTCCTCAATGATGTCGATATCATCTTTTGGCACTTGTTGTTGATGTTCACCGTCGTCACCAGTGTAGTGTAAAACATTATTGATACCAAAAACACCAAATGCTTTGACAAAATTTGAGCCGTTGTCAGTAATTGTTGCTAACACTTTATTTGGATGTAGATTATAAGCAGTATGTATGTCTTCTAAAAGTTCAGCTTTACGGTCGTGTGTATGCGCTCCAGAAAATCTTCTACATGCTAGCGGTGCTGACTTTCGTAGAAGTTTGTCGTCAATCCAATGACATGTAACACCAAGAAAACTTCGGGTTTTGCATGACCAAATGTCAGCCGTCGTGCAGACGTAACGGATATCATGTAATGTTAATTTTAAGTTTTCTTTGTTCTCAGACACCATAGAGGAAATTTTTTTTACAGCTGTAGGCCTGGATATGATTTTTAAAGGAGTAATTCCATTAAAAAAATTTAAAAAGCTACGATTTTGTAACAACGACAAAGGTGACATGGTATCTACAATAAACTGAAGAAGTCTTCTGTTAAATTTATCCTCTGTAACATTTTCGGTCTTTGTAATCATTTGTCTAATGTTCATTTGCCTATCATTGATATTTTTAATTTCCAGTTTTTTCGTAAGTTTAGAACTTAAATAATCCTTATAAAATGTTGAATGTTTCGTTTTAAAATGTTTTAAGAAGTTACTAGTAGAACCTGAATTTCCCTTTAAATATTTATTATTAGGTAAACACATTCTACACTTAGCTATAATGTCTCTTGTCCCGTCAAGTTTTTCCAACATTTGTTGCGTAATTTCAAAATATTTCCCATCAAAGAGATTTGAGGTTGCTGCATTATGATGTGAGGATTGACTATTAGTTACAGAAACAGAACTAGTAAAACTACTAGCAGCAGTAGCACTAGTAGCAGCCGAGTTGTCTGAATCTGTATCCTGATTTTCATAGGTTTTTTCCGAAGATTTTGAAGGGGAGGCACCGCCAAAAATTTTCTGAACTTCTTTTTTATTGTTGTTTCAGGACTTTCAGGAACATATGTAGGGTCTTTTTCATCTTCACTTGGTGTAAAAGGGTCAGGTTCAGGTGATTCAGGTTCAGTAAATGTCTTGTCAACATCGACATTTAGTTCTTTATCATGACAATTCTCATATATATCCATCTGAAACAAAATTGTCAAGTTTTATGTGGCCCCGACCCTAATTTTGTTAGCACTACTATAATTATTTTTTGAATGATTTTACAAGGACCACGCTGCAATAACTACTTAAACTTCAAAAAATAAGATTTTTAACACCCTGTATCTCTTAAACTTCTAATTGTAGACCCCAAGTATTAGAGATTGCTTGAATCGGCTTAACGCAAAGAATCCAAAAAGATGAAAATATACATCAGGGGCAGGGTGTTCCATTTAAAAAAATATTAATTAGTTAATCCTGGAAATATGAAGCACCCTGCCTGTATAAAAGTAAATAATTTTAAAACGTGAAATTTAAAGTTGTCCGCAATTTTTATAAATAGGTTTTTTTTGTACAGTATCAGATATATCGAACTTTACTGCACCATTGGGAATTGGGACACCCTGTCAGAGCGCAAAAATATCATGATAGTTTATATAAATATAAATATCAAAATATCGGATATATTTGATATATATCGGATATATATCCAAATGTGATATTTATATATTTTCGAAAAAAGTTACAAAATGGAAAAAAAGCAGAAATAATAAGTTTATTCAAAAGTAAATATAAAAAAAACATGTAAAACTAAATAAAAAATTAAGTATGCTAGTAAAATGTGAAATGATATTACGCTAAAGCGAAAAAACAAATAATGCTAATAGATACATAAAAGATAAAAATAAGAAACAAAATTAACAAAAATATAACCTTTGAGGCCTTTGAAACAAAACCATAAATTCCTTCTTAAATAATTAATAAATTGATACACTCTTAAGTCTTCAATATAAATCAAAATAAAAACAGAAAAGCAATAATATTATAAAATAACTTAAAAACATTAATTCCCGTCAAACTTTATAAGTCTGAAATGTTGGAAAGGAAAGAGAATATTGATATATATCTTGATCTTGATATTTATTATAGATAAGTATCAAGATATTTATCAGATCAAGATATATATCAGTGGATATATATTTTTGCGCCCTGCACCCTGTAGATACAACCGTAATGTTAATTTTATAGTTTTATTTTGATTTCTTTGACCATAGGATTTTAGGTATTCTACTCTACATTGCAGGGATCAGGGATCATAATTTATTGAATAACTTCATTTTTTAAATTTAAACAAATAAACATTTTATTTAAATTTAAAATAGGTTATAAAAAGCAAAGAAAGGAACTTACCTTTTCTAGTGCACTAATATTTTTTCCTTTAGCGAGTACGAACGGCAAAGGCAAACTAACTTAACGCTGTAAAGGATAAACGGATAATGCTGCGGGCCGGCGGGCGGGATGCAAAGAACAATACACATCGTCTCTCCCGCTACGGCCGGCGCGACAGGTCGAAGCTTGTCGGATCATAAAAAGTATCTATTTCTCAGGTCCTGAGTAAGTATCTAAGATACTTTTTTGTATTTAAGATACTTTTTTGTATCTAAGATACTTTTAGTATCTAAAGATACTTTTAAAGATAAAAGATACTAGATACATTTAAGAAGTATCTAAAGTAAAAATAACTTTTAAATGAACCAAAAAGTATCTTAAATAAAAGTATCTAAGATACTTTTAGTATCTTAGATACTTTTTTTATCTTTTTAGTAAAGATATTTTCAGCTCTGGCGGCTACTGATCAAAACGTAATGAAATTTATGGATAGCCCTCATACAATAATTGCATTGTTAGTAAGCCAATAAAACATTTTTTTTGTAAATTTCATAAAACCAATACACATTTTTACTTATACCGTTGTGAATACAATGTATTTAGTATCCTGTTGAACCTTTAGGGACATGAGACCAAGCAAACGGGACGTCACTTCATCGATGGTGGGCCATAGTGGTGCTACACTCGTCAACGAATATTGGGGGGTAAGTCTCGAAGTACCCCCCGGTGCCATTCCCAAAGGCGAGGAACGGCTGATCTATTTCGTTATTTCTGATCCTAGATTATGTGAAAATGCTCCGCCATTAGACCTCGACAACGGTAAATTAAGCATGATTTTTGTCTTGTTTTCTATTGATTGATGTATAAATCCTTTCATATTGTTGTTTGGAAACCAGTGTACATTGTTTTTAGATATATTTTTAATAGTGTTTTTGTTTTGTAGGTGAAACTATGCTGTCTCCTTTGGTAATGTGTGGACCACAAGGTAAAATATTAAACATTTTTTATAAAATTTAGTTTGCTGTCATTACAATTTTATCATAATTTTGTTTGATTGTTTTTCGCCAAATTGGGCCGTTTTTCTGTGATTCGGTGACGAATCAACCCAATAATTCGGCATAGTAAAGCCAACCATTTTGCCAGGTAGTCGATGTAGATCACACCTTGTGAATCCTAGAAAACGGTGGCCAGCCATCATCTTTCCGATCGATAGGAAGTGGTTTTCTTCGGAACACGTTCGTCGGGTGAAATCCACTCTTTCGACAGTTTCGTGGATCCAGTGAATCCATGTTTACAAACTCGTTCGGTTTGCGCTTTAACAGCCTAAAACTGTGCTCTGAAGTGGTCGTACGGTTGCGCCTCTTGTCCAGAGTAAGCAAACGCGGCACCCATTGTCTCGACAGCTTTCTCATGGTAAAAATTTCATGCAGGATATGACGTCTTCTTTTTAGATGTCTAACGCTTCTGCTATCTCACGCACTTTCAATCGGCACGGCGGTCTGTCAATACGAAATCGTGGATTTTTTTTGTTGTTCTCCATGTTGGCTGAAAATCAGTAACTGCGTGTAAAGTGTGTGTGGTCCATCGTCTAGATAACAGAAGACATCTTGTCTGTCTTCCAGGATATTCAAGACGTTTATGGAATATGGTTTTTAAAGAAATTTCAGTAGAATAAGAAATGGTTTTCAAAAATGTGTTGTCTATTGGAAATTTTCTTTGGAAGCAACAGGCACACGCACACAGAAATAGCATTGTGAAATCTGTTGTTTTTCAGCATTTCTGTGAAGGGGTTTCCCTGTTGGGTATGTTGCCTATCCTACAGGATGTTTAAGACATTTTTGAAACAAAATGTGTATAGTAACACTTTTACATAAAAAAGTGCGGGGATCCTTTGAGTGTGTGTGTGTGTGTGTGTGTGTGTGTGTGTGTGTGTGTGTGTGTGTGTGTGTGTGTGTGTGTGTGTGTGTGTGTGTGTGTGTGTGTGTGTGTGTGTGTGTGTGTGTGTGTGTGTGTGTGTGTGTGTGTGTGTGTGTGTGTGTGTGTGTGTGTGTGTGTGTGTGTGTGTGTGTGTGTGTGTGTGTGTGTGTGTGTGTGTGTGTGTGTGTGTGTGTGTGTGTGTGTGTGTGTGTGTGTGTGTGTGTGTGTGTGTGTGTGTGTGTGTGTGTGTGTGTGTGTGTGTGTGTGTGTGTGTGTGTGTGTGTGTGTGTGTGTGTGTGTGTGTGTGTGTGTGTGTGTGTGTGTGTGTGTGTGTGTGTGTGTGTGTGTGTGTGTGTGTGTGTGTGTGTGTGTGTGTGTGTGTGTGTGTGTGTGTGTGTGTGTGTGTGTGTGTGTGTGTGTGTGTGTGTGTGTGTGTGTGTGTGTGTGTGTGTGTGTGTGTGTGTGTGTGTGTGTGTGTGTGTGTGTGTGTGTGTGTGTGTGTGTGTGTGTGTGTGTGTGTGTGTGTGTGTGTGTGTGTGTGTGTGTGTGTGTGTGTGTGTGTGTGTGTGTGTGT